>NW_012267303.1:2190885-2213867 GCF_000151885.1 Dipodomys ordii
ATGACCTCACAGTGCACATGACCTCACAGTGCACAAGACCTCATAGTGCACATGACCTCATAGTGCACATGACCTCATAGTGCACAAGACCTCATTGTGCACAAGACCTCATAGTGCACATGACCTCATAGTGCACATGACCTCATAGTGCACATGACCTCATAGTGCACATGACATCACAGTGCACAAGACCTAATAGTGCACATGACCTCATAGTGCACATGACCTCACAGTGCACATGACCTCACAGTGCACAAGACTTCATAGTGCACATGACCTCATAGTGCACATGACCTCACAGTGCACATGACCTCACAGTGCACATGACCTCATAGTGCACAAGACCTCATAGTGCACATGACCTCACAGTGCACATGACCTCATAGTGCACATGACCTCATAGTGCACAAGACCTCATAGTGCACATGACCTCATAGTGCACATGACCTCATAGTGCACATGACCTCATAGTGCACATGACCTCACAGTGCACATGATCTCATAGTGCACCAGACCTCACAGTGCACAAGACCTCATAGTGCACAAGATCTCATAGTGCACATGACCTCACAGTGCACATGACCTCACAGTGCACATGACCTCATAGTGCACATGACCTCACAGTGCACATGACCTCATAGTGCACCAGACCTCATAGTGCACAAGACCTCATACTGCACATGATCTCATAGTGCACAAGACCTCACAGTGCACATGACCTCACAGTGCACAAGACCTCGTAGTGCACATGACCTCACAGTGCACAAGACCTCATAGTGCACATGACCTCACAGTGCACAAGACCTCATAGTGCACAAGATCTCATAGTGCACAAGACCTCATAGTGCACAAGAACTCACAGTGCACATGACCTCATAGTGCACATGACCTCACAGTGCACATGACCTCACAGTGCACATGACCTCACAGTGCAGAAGACCTCATAGTGCACATGACCTCACAGTGCACATGACCTCATAGTGCACACGACCTCATAGTGCACATGACCTCACAGTGCACATGATCTCATAGTGCACCAGACCTCACAGTGCACAAGACCTCATAGTGCACATGACCTCATAGTGCACATGACCTCACAGTGCACATG
Source organism: Dipodomys ordii (assembly GCF_000151885.1). Classification (NCBI taxonomy): domain Eukaryota; kingdom Metazoa; phylum Chordata; class Mammalia; order Rodentia; family Heteromyidae; genus Dipodomys; species Dipodomys ordii. The sequence goes on from NW_012267303.1 coordinate 2,191,994, forward strand.
ACCTCACAGTGCACATGACCTCATAGTGCACACGACCTCATAGTGCACATGACCTCATAGTGTACATGACCTCATAGTGTACACATTATTTTGCACAGGAACACGTGGTATACTTGAGTACTGTTATTGACCTGTGGGACTTGGTCATCATGGATGTGGGTATCCACTGAGAGTGCCGAGCCATGGCCCTGAAGACCCCTCACCATGAACGTCCTCATCCATGTGCATCCACTGCCGTGGGGTCTGACAGTCTCTGCGTGGCTGTGGCCTGTGGAAGAGGGGAGACACCTGGGGCAGAGTCCACATTCTCCTCAATTTCCCCACACTTCACCCTTGGGAGAAGAGGCAAAGTAGACAGAAGAGGAAGAGAGACACAATTCACCTCTGCACCGGCTGACCTCAGGGAGGAGCTTGTCTTGTTGGGCTCCCCTGGGCCTGGGGCAATCACACGCAGGACTTAGGCTCCTAGGGGCAAAAGGTCCATCTATGGAGCGTCAGCTCCAGATCCCAGAGGGAACATCAACTTCCACCCCTCTGCCTCACTCACCCCAGACTCTAGACTCGCCCAGGACCCCAGGTCCCCTGCTGGTGCGGTTTCTTGCCATGCGTACTTTCCCCTGCTGGTTCTCTGTTTCCTTTTGAGCTAGTAAGTACTAAGGTTTGTTCTAGGTGTGGTCTAGTGCGGACACTGCAGATAGAACTTTCAGAGAAACATCTCCTCAGAGCACAAGGAAAGACAGGGAGGTAGAGAATTGCTGGCACGTAAGAAGCCCCGAGCAGAAGAGGCAGACGTCCCCACCTGCTGTGTCCTGGGCCGCAGCCCCCAGGCCCGGGTACCCCTATGCATGGCTGGGGGCTGAGCAGCTTGCGCAACAGAGGTCAGCACTGAGCTGTCCAATTGGCCTCCTCCTCAGCACAGGGCAAAGCCCCAGGGACAATCTTTGGGCAATGGAGTGGACAGCCTTGCATTAACACAGAAAGGTATTAATTCAATTGAGGCTAGGCAATGGGGAGCGTTTGGTGTCCACCTGCGTCCTTCAGTGAAGGTGTCATCTCAACGTGACACAGTGTTTTCACCGGTGGGCCAGCCAGACAGCAGTGCCTGGGGCTCAGTGTGCTGCCAGCGTCCAACGCAAGGTGACTTGAATAAAATGACAAACCAGGGGCAGTACTGATCAAGGTGTGCACTTCTCATACAATGACACATTGAGCTGAGACTATGTAAAGATAATTTAGAAAAAAAATTAAGCTGGGTGCCTGTGGCTCACGCCTGACATCCTAGCTACTCAGGAGGTGAGATCTGAGGATCATGGTTCAAAGTCAGCCTGGGCAGGAAAGACCATGAGACTCCTATCTCCAATAAACCGTTCAGAAAACGAAGTGGCACTGTTGCTCAAGTGGTAGAGTGCTCGCCTTGAGCTGAAGAGCTGAGGGACAGCGCCCAGGCCCAGAGTTCAAGCCTCATGATGGACAAAAAGAAAGAAAGAAAAAATTAACTCAGAGTAAGGAAGACCTCTCCGAGGCTTTTAGTTTGGGGTAAATTCTGGTCTGCCAAAGGTAAAAGGCCTAAAGCTTTCTCAGAAGTTAAGGGTGACATTTCAGGTGAGTTATAAGACGAAAAACATTGTTGTTTTTTTTTTGTCTTTTTTTTTGTGCCAGTTCTGGGGCTTGAACTCAGGGTCTAGGCATTATCCTTGAGTTTCTTTTGCTCATGGCTAGGACTCTACTAGAGCCACAGCGCCACTTCTGGCTTTTTCTGTTTATGTGGTACTGAGGAATCGAACCCTGGCCTGGGGATCATTGGTTAGTAGTTGGCCTTTAAGGTCCTTCCTGTGGACAAAGTCTTGGAGCTCTTCACTTTGGGATGATTCTCCTTGATGCTTCTCAGTATTGGTGCCATAGTGAATCCCCACCAGAGTTCCTGTCCTCTTCCATCTCTGGGCTGGAGAGCTGAGATGCCATGGGGGTGACCCCATTACCCAGGACTGCAAACCGTCCCCTCTCCCCCCAGCTCACCCCCTGCTCAGAGTGGCTGTACTTCACCACCAAGAGGACTCTCAAGAACCCTCCCCACTAGGGCTGAGGGAAGGCTGTGTCCTCCACAGTCCAGAGAAGGTGGTAGCATCCTCAGCCTGGATCCAGAGAGATGGAGCATGGAGACCAAAGGCCCTACTAAATCCCACAGTGAAAGCAACTTGGGCAACAGAATTTCTGTGTGAGCACACGTGCATGCATGTGTGTGCATGTGCATGTGCATGCATGCGCATGTGTGTGTGGTATGGTTGCATCCCTACGATTGGAGGGTAATTTGTCACTGCAGCAGAGTTTTCTCATCCTGGGGGCTCTGCCCTTGTGCTCATTCTTGAGCTCTGGCTATATGCAAGGAGGTCTAACATAGAGTGGAGACAGGGTTGGAGATGGAGTGTGCTTGGGCTGGCTTTTAACTGGCTGTCTTAGGCAATGCTCACAGAAAGATGCAGAGCATGGATAGCTCAACCTAGAGATAGCCTTGGAAAAAAGAGATTCTATGTCTCCTGAGAGGGCCTCTGACATCCTTGTCATCCTGGTCTGAAGTCTTTCAATCTGGTGGATTGAAAGGCTCTTGGAGAAAGTTTTGAAGAACACAGGTCAGTTGGTCTATGGTTTATTTGAAATTCTAATGGTCCCATGTAGCTGACACATTCTGGTCAACATTCTGCACAAACGCAGCTCTCCCTTCCTTGAAGAAGGGCAGGGGAGTTGTCCGCCCTGTCCCAGGGCCAGGGTTGAACTCTGTTTACCTGTCTGACTTCTGCATTGTGTGCTCAGGATGTCTCGTTTTGATTTTAGCAAGTCATCTGTGGGGAGAGCTTTGGATGATATAAACATTCCACTCCTGTATCCCCATCACCCCGTCCCAGATTCCTGAAGCCATTCCTGATTCCTCCATTACAGGGAGAACCTTTGCTAGTGGTGTTGTTCTAACATCTCTACTTTTCTGGCAGGCACTGGGGGCCCTGGTGAAGGGAAAGCCCTTTTCTGCCTGCTCACTCAGTTACCTGTGGTCCTAGCCAGCTTTCTGCCGTGAGAACGGTCATCTGAGATCATTTTAGCATTCCCAGCCTGCTGTCCCTTGGTCCTGCTGTTCTGGGAGGGGGATGAGGAAGCGCATCACGGCAGGAAAGCGCCACCGTTATCCCCATGGCCAAAGAGTGAAGGAAGGGAACCAGGAGGCCGGGGCCCGAGTCCCCCAGACATGGCCCCCACTGACTGCAGGCCTCCCCCTGCAGGCCCTGCTCTCGACACTCCTATGACCTCCCAGTAGCACCTCTCTGAGGACGGGTCCCTGGGAGGACTGGAAGCCCAACCTGTAACACTTACTAATTGTGGTCGGGATGTATCTACAAATCTATTTTCCATCCGGCCTAGTGGGCTTCTAACTTACAGACCAGGTGATCCATCTGCTTCTTGTCAGTTGTTGGGTGGTCATATGGCCCTAAATTTGGCGCCTGCTCTCCTTGGACAGCTCTCCCTCTCTGTGGGAGACCTGCTCCTGGCTCCTGACCCAGCCATATGGCTAAGGCCCAGCGGTGCCTTCCTTCCTCCCATACAGAGTCATCCATTTCCTGCAGGGACTGGAGCCTTGTTTGTGAGGAAAGTCGATGAAACAAACCAAAGATAAAATCAGAGGAATGTTCCAGCTCAGACGGGGTGCAGGAGAGGAGAAGACACCCTCTGGGACCTTGGAACCCGATAGGAGGAAGGGCAAGATGAGCTCATGGGCTGTATATTAAGATGCGAACCAGGGCCACGTGCCAACAGGATGCCATGCCGTGAGGACTGAAGAGAACGCTCATCCGTGGGCACACACAGCCCTGCGAGCTCCTGGCTGCCGGGCGTGCAGAAGCTCTTGCCGTGTGGGCTTCTAGGGGCCAGAGTATGCCTACTTGACGCAGAACCTGTGTCCCTCACTGCGTGCTGCCCCTGCTCTGCAGAGGTCCTTGTTCTGGTGGCCAGGTGGGAAAGAAACAGAGTGTAAGCACTAAGGTAGAATAATGGAGAGAAAATAGGAAGCAAAGTGAGTCCTCCCTCCCTCCCTCCGTCGCTGCTTCCCCCCTCCCTTTCTTCATGTTTCTCTCGCCTGCCCTTCTTTTCCCTTTGCTATGTGGGAGGGTGTGGGAAGGAAATGTGGATCCTGGTGGAGTCCACAGTTAGCAGTCCTCAGATGCATGGCCTTAAGCTGATGGTTTTGGTTCTCTGAGTCTCCGTTTCCCCACCCGTGTGGTGGGCAGGAGTGACCTTAGTCCTCACAGCCCAGCTCTGCGACCTGGCACGCAGTGACTGTCACCCGGCCGGCGCGTGCTGCAGGTAGGACCTCGGCCCCCTGGCTGCCCCGTGCGCCCACACCCCACCCCACCCCCAGAGGCTGGGGGCGGGGCAGGAAGGTGGAGAGGCAGCAACTGGTAAGCCCTCCCTGCCAGGAAGAGGCAGAACTCTCAGCCACATCAACCTTTCCAGGAAACGTGCTCACCTCCCCGGAGTGTACCAAATGGAATAAAACCCTCTAAACAAGCATGGCGGCCTCAAGCAAATGGATCCGTTTCCCGTTTTCAAATTCCTCCCTGGAGTCAGATGTTAGAGTCACTTCTCATGATCCTACTCTTTTCCAAGAGAGAAAAATGCTTAAAGCAAACCTTCTGGTTTGGCCCACCACGGCCTCTGCCCACCCTCCCACAAAATGGGGAGAGCCCTCTTCCTGACCCCTCCCTGGCCTCAGGACATCACAGGGACCAGTTCCCCCTTGTGGTGCTCTCTTGGTCTCCGCCATCCCTCACCGGGGCTGACTCAACGTAGGAGGCACCAACAGCCAAGAGGTGAGGCCCACTGGGTGCCACCCAGGCCTCTGTGACCAAGAAAGAAGACAGTGGAAAGGCGGGAGACTGGGGGCTGGGGCAGGAGGCCGTGCTGGGACCCTGAGCTCTGCAGCCTTGACTTTCCTCAAAGCGTCCTTCCACAGCTATGCACAAGCCTACCTGCCACAGGTGTCAAAGGCTAGCCTTGGAGATGGGCTGGGGCTGGGACATTCAATCAGTGTGTGTGTGTGTGTGTGTGTGTGTGTATGTGTGTGTGTGTATGTGTGTGTGTGTGTGTGCACGTGCGTGCATGTGTGAGGTAACAGACATATTTATTGCATAGATTATTTCATTTCATTCTTATGAAGTTGTATATATTATATACGTACAGCTTTTGTATATCAGACTGACCTCGATGAAAGGGTATAAACACACACACACACACACACACACCTATTCTGTATTGCAACTGGCATGTAGGTTATGTACTTACATGTTGGTCCACTGTATTTAATATACCTGTTAGGATAAATTTGAATTTAAAAATTTCAAATTACATATACTACGAGTTTTAATGCAGCATAGTCAATTACTGATAGAAAAAAAAAGACATAAAAGCCAGACCTTCTGCTTTTCCTTCCAGGAGACCTTAAACCATCACACCTTAGTGTGTGTGCATGTGCAGGCACACTTATGCAGGCATGCACACGTGCACACGTGTGAGCATGTACCTACATGACATATAATGCACAGATGCACAGCTGCTGTGGGGAAGATCTGTTAACCAAGAGCAGCAGTGTGATGGCCGGTGGCCATGTCCTAGAGGATGACCAATGGAGGCCCTGGTGGCCCACAGGCCACTCTCCTCAGGAGCCTTTCCACAGGCCTAGCCTAGTCAAGGGTGACCAGAGGACGGAGGCCCCTTGGTCCTGCTCTGAGCCACTGCCCCAAGGCCTGATGAGGGTAGATGAAGTCACAGAGATGGCAGGGGGAATGGGGCTCTTAGCATCTCAGGGGCAGGGCCATGGACAGCTGCTCCCACATCAAGCCTGGGAACCAAGTCCTGCCGTTTCCACCAAGGAGAACCGGTCACTGCGAGGAGCTGATGGACGCGCCCTTCCACCCAGTGCGTGCGTTTGGGATGGCTGGCTTTCCTCCAGCGGTGTGTGTCACCCAGGGGTCAGCTCCTCTGCACCGCCGGTACTCCAGGACCCACGTGGGGACTGTCCTGCGTGAGTCCCCACGGCTGCCATCTCTCCCTGCCTCAGACAGCTCCCCAGCCAATCCCCCGACCTTCTCCACAGGGCAGTGAGCACTTGTGGGAGATGGGAGGGAAGGAACGGGGAGGGGAGGGGGAGGGGGAGGGGAAGGCTGGGGCCTTTGGGTCCCCACACTTGGACCCCCACCCTCCACACTAGGATCTGGAATGTTCTGTCTCTGGCAACAGAGGTCCTCAGATGGTGTTCAGTTTAATAACTACAGCCTCCATTTGTCACCCTCCACCCCTCTCCCTGGAGAGGCCTGTGTAGGGTCATTGCTGGCTAATGAATGTGTGTGAGAGGCCCAGCCAAGCCAAGGACATTGTTGGATTGGTGGCTCAGGAATTGTGGTTTTACTTCGGTGGGGGTTGGGAGAGAGCTGGAAGGGCACCGGGTCACACCCGGGGATGGAGCGGCACCCGGCCCGATCTCCACTGAGAACGGAACACGGAATGCCCTCTCACAGTTCCCTAAGAGCCCAGAGCCTGAGACCCTAGAACTACCACTGAGTCAGCTCTGAGCTGGTCGGGGTGAAAGCACTGCGCGGAAACTAACACACAACTGATAAATACATAGGTGGCAACACAAATGAGAGAAAAGTAAGATAAACGGGAGCGGTGGGCGGCCATCTGCGGCACACACCAGCCTCTCGCCGGGCCCGACCTCCTGACTCCTCTGGAATGATCTGTTTCTAGACCATTCCAACGCAGGGTTCTTACGTGCCAACATAATGAAGGGTGTGGGGCAGGAGCCGGCCTGCACCACAGGCCATTCCCGCACAAGCAGATGGGGTTGAGAAGAGCCAGTGCGTGTTTCAGACAAGGCCTCCTCTTCTCCTCGACACGTGATGCAGTCCCAGGAGGGTCCTCCCTGCCTTGTGTGCCGCCCATTGCTGTCACCACACTGGGAGCCAGGAGCGGGAGACACGCACCTCTGCGTGCGACATCAGCTCCAGGACTTTGCATCGATGATCAGCATGGGGCCTCTCTGCTGAAGGCAAGACGCCCGAGGAAACGGGCAAGCCGGTGGGGCCGAGCGGCTCTGCCATCCGAGCGGCTCTGCCTTCCAGTCAACGCCTGGGACCTGCTGGTTTTCTCTCCAGCTGCATTTGGTGTCTTTCACCCCATGTCACGTGGACTCACAGGGTCAAGACGTGGTGTAACCTGGCCAGTTTCTCCCCAAGCTCCCTGCTACCTTCCGTAAGCAAGAGCCTCTGTCTGTGGGTACCTGATGCCCTGTCTGGGCCACCCAGAGGAGATCATGAGTCTGTTGTCCATGGAGACAAGACGTTTCCAGCACCTAGCAGAAATTCCAGGCAGAACAACAGGAATCTCATCCCAGCTCCTCCGTGTTTCCCTAAGAGGCAAACGCTGCATGAGACACTAGAAGGGTATTGAGCGTGAGATCAAGTTCAAGCATCCAAGAAACACTACCACCTCCAGCTTGCTTTCCGACCCCTGGGGAGGAAGAGACTCCCAAAGCACTGAGGGAGGCCTTGAGCCTTCATCAGCTACCCTGGGGGCATTTCCTCAGGGCAGGGTCCAGGGGGAGCCCGAGGCCAGATGTGAACCAGAGCACCCACAGTGGGAGGGGCCAGGCCCCACGGGACAGCAAAGTCACCAGACGGGAGCACCAGGGTGGTGGTCTCTGGGCTAGATCAGGGAGAGCCAGACCAGCAAGGCCAAGCGCAAGGCCTGTGAGCTACCGGTGGGGTATGGACGTAGAATCAGGGAGTGCTCTTTGAGTGAGTGAGTTGCAGAAGCTGAGCCTATCTGAGCAGATTGTCCCTGGAAGCAGCAAGGGTGGAAGGGCGCCCGGGGAAGGCCTCCACACCCTGTAAAGGGCGTAGGGTGCGCACAGCGGGCTCCTTGTGGAGGGGGGCCCACAGCCAGTGAGAACTCAGGCAGGCACGGCCACTGGCTCCGCCCGGAGCACTCCATGCCGATTCTGAGACAAATTGGCAAGCTAGCATCCTCGTTTCTCTCTGTGACTCGGTGGTCTCTCAGGAGAACAAAATGTCACAACAAGGCCTTCCCCCGAGGGGGGTGGGGAAGAGGAGGAAGAGCTTCTACGCGGCCCCTACTCTACACAGCCCGTATCTCTTGCTCCCTCTTTTAGAACTGGCCAGAAGGAGCTAATTTGCACCAGCACTTAGCACCGGGCTCTTTCCTCTTATAGTACAGGAGCTCGTTTCATGCACGGTGACATTAAACACGGAGTAACCCAGATGGGCGTCTGTCAGCAGCCAGGGTGCTCCCCGAACCATTAACGCCCACCGTCTTTGCACCCAGCGCGGCTGCGCGGCTGACGGGTACGCTGCCTGCCGTTGCCATGGGGACCCCCGCCCCGCCCCCACCGCCACTCCCAGGTTTTAAGCTAAATTCTGTAAAAACATGCAATTCAGCTGGCAGGAGACTTCAGATTTAACTAGAGAGATTGGATTAAATTGGTGTTGAATCCATAATTGAAATGAATAAAATCTTGGCATGTGCTGGGAATTTGAGGTCATGAGCCAGGGTGGCAGGGACCTTTTTCTCCAGAGCAGCTCTGGTGTAGGGCTTGGTTTTGGTGTTTTATCACCACGCCTGAGCAATTAGCAAATTGTGCGTCCGTGCGTCCGTGCGCATTGAAGCCCGCGCTCGGTGTGTGTGACTCATTTTTCTCTTCAGCTCGTAGTAGCATGCCAGAAGTCCCCAACTCCTTTTTCGCTCAACGTGGGGTTGGCCTTGGGAGATGCTCCGGCCAGTAAGTGGAGCAGAAACGACGTGCAAACCTGACCTAGATCTCCTGAGGCTGCGCACGCCCTGGCAGCTCCGCCACAGCGCTGCAGCAGGCGGCGTGCGTGTGTGTGTGTGTGTGTGTGTGTGTGTGCGTGGGCCGCCCTCCCCACCACTGTGAGCCTACGCGGCTCTGAGCAAGGAGCCAGGCCGCCAGCTGCCAGTCCACCGCTGTTACCCACGCAGGCAGCCGCTGGCGGCGTCCAACCCAAACTGGGAGAACGCAGAGACAAGTGTTGTTTCTGGACGGTGAGTTTGGGAGCTGCCAACTGTCACGTGACCCAGGCACAAACCCTTCCCTCATCCTTGCTGGACAGATACAGGCTAAAGAAAGAAAAGAGGCTAGAATGTCTGGTCTTTGGTGTCAAGCATCAGATCGCTTCTTGAGGATCAGTGAGAATGTGTTTGTCCCCCGCCATGGATTTCCGATCTGACGGTCCCCCGTGCAGCCCGCCCTGACTATCTCAGCCACCTAAGATGACAAGTGGCTTCTGAAAGCCAAGCACCGCGGGGCCCACGCTCTGAGGGACTCCTAGCAACCATCCAGCCTCTGCTCTGAAGGTGGAGCGGGAAAGCAACCGGGACTGTGCTTCGGCCTTCTTTTAAAGAGCCATCGGTTTTTTCTGGAACAAGTTCATTGCCGTGAGAGTATGGTGAGTGCTGGGCACGCAGCACACAGCGCGGCGGGGAGCTGGCATCGCTGACCGAGGGGACCCGCAAGGTCCCGAGTTAGGGCCACGTGTGGAGTGCCTGAAGCAGGGCACCGGGCGCCGGGCAAGGACCGCAGCCTGTCACCTGTGGTTATTAGTTGTGAACGTAGCCCAGGCTTAGGGTGCGTGCAAAACAGCCTCCTGACAGAAACGCTTCATTCCAGCCTGGCTCTCCACCGGCCGCTCGGTGCCCCAACATGGCAAAGGCGCTCTTGGCCACTCCTGACAGCTGCCCTTCTCCCCCAGGGAGCCTTCACACTCCGGGCTCCAGTCTGCACCCGAGGACGCACACTGTCCCGGCATCATTCAGGCCCTGGAGTTAGGCCCGTCACCTCCTCTACTCCGCACTGTCGTGTTCTAAAAAGGGCTGCCTTCGTGGGCGGGGAAGCAGGCCGGGGTCTGCGCTGCCCTCGGCGCCTGGAGAAGCATTTGGGAACTGGGACCGTGACTTGGCTCTGGGATCAGTGATTCTCGCTGTTCCTGGACACGGAGGCAATCAGACATCTCAGCTCTGTAATCTCATCTAATCACTCTGACAGCCCTTCCAGGCAGATGGCGCCAGCCTGCACAGGAGGAAGACACGGGTGGGAGGGGAAGGAAATGAGGGGGGGCTCCAAAGGAGCAGAGCCCTGCTGAGGCCAAGGGCAAAGAAGAAGAAGAGTCTGAACCCACAAAGAACAGGCATCCATGCCGGCCCCAGAACCATCCGTCAGGACGGACGCCCTGCTTCCCTTCCCAGACAAATCCCCACGCTGGGGATCTGTTTTGAAGTGAGCAGAGCATGCCTCTTGGGGAACAACCATTTGGGATTGTGTAAAATACTCACAGTCCGAGTAGGCATCTCAGAACCGCTCGGTAAGGCGTGTGTGTGTGTGTGAGGATCCAAATGCTTCCTTGGGGACAGGTGTGTGGTGAGTTCAGGCCGAGGGACAGCCAGGGCCATCTGCCATGGGGGAGCGAGTCCCAGCCGCACACCTCACGGCTGTGTGCAGCATGGCCAGAGCGCTCAGAGTGAGCCGGTCCCCTCCGAGCCACGCCGCACCCCTCCACCCCGACCTCCAAGATGCCTGAGCGCTCCTTCCCACTTCCCGGCGCTCTGAAACATGCTGCCTCCCCATGGGTGACTCCCCCTTTTCGGTTATTTTTATAAGTCTAAGATATTATTATCAAGAAGCTGAACAGCCCTAATTACCACTCGCTTGGGCAGCCTGCCTTTGCCACTGAGGCAGAAGTAACAGCGTGCTAATTCCATGTTTAATTCCAAGAAGTCTTCCTGCACCTGTTCCCAGGAACGGGGACGGCCGTGTGCCCGCCCACCGCCTTGTCCTAAGGACGGCAGACCTGCCGTGCGCCGTGGCGCAGAGTCACGCACTAGTTGACCACAAACGTTTCTGGCCTATCAAACCTAAGTGCCACTTCCCTGCCCGGCCTAGGCTGTGAGGAGAGGGCTCTTCCCGGGGAAGACCTGGCGCCGCGGTCCCTCAGCTCTGGACGGAGCTGGCGCTGTGTGGTCAGCCTGGGGTGGGGCTGGGAAGGCCAGCGGGTGTCTCATGGTGGTCACGTGAGGGTGACGGCTGCTACTACAGGTCATTCCGAGTGTGTTTCTTTCTTTCCTCCGAGGCTGAGGGATCCCTGCTGGCCCTCTTGGCAGGACGCTCCACCGTTGCTGACCCTCTGCCATTCCTAGGCGTCTCTTGTCCGTCATCGGCTAGCACTGTCTCCCCAGGTTGACTGAGTGGCCCAATGAGTTTGCACACCAGCAGGCAGCATGCACTGCAGGCCTGATGGGCACAGGAGAGTCCCAGAGCCATGCTGGGCGGGGCCAGGGGACGGCGTAAGTAGCAGGTGGAAGGAGATGGGGTGGGTGGTAGAGGACAGGGTGACGGTGGCCACAGGACAGGGACAGGGGAGGTGGAGCAGGGTGATGGGACGGGGCAGCGGCGGCCCAGGGGCAGGGCAGGCTCTGCAGGCCCACTGGCCCCTCCCAGGGGCCCTGTGCAGAGGGAGCTCTAGCTACCTCCCCAGGACCCGGCTCTGCCTCTCCAACTGCTCACAGAGGCCATGGGCCTCCACTGCCCGTCCTGAGACACGATGCTCCCACCAGCAGGTACACTGTGTGCCCCTCCACCCCCCACCCCCACCCCAGGGCGGACTCCTGGCCTCCTAGAGGTGTGGCAGGAGACAGGAGAAGTTTCTGGAAGGACACCACTGCCCTCAGGGGTCCTGCAAATCTCTGTCCATCAGAGAGGAGGAAAGGACCAAGTCTGGACCATCTTATCACCATGGGGGCCTCTCCCTCCTTACCCTCCCCTGGGGCTCAGTCCATGAATCCCCACTGGGATGCCCTGGCCACCAAGTTTCCCTCTGAGACTCACCTGTCTCTGTGTTGGGTCCAAGCTGGGGGCTGCCACCCCCTGACGCTGAGTGTCCCGCACAGGGATGACCACACGTCCTGACCACCTCCTCCCGCTCCCCTGACGCCCAGTGTCCCCCACAGGGATGACCACACGGCCTGACCACCACCTCCCAGTCCCCTGACGCTGAGTGTCCCGCACAGGGATGACCACACGGCCTGACCACCACCTCCCGGTCCCCTGACGCTGAGTGTCCCGCACAGGGATGACCACACATCCTGACCACCTCCTCCCGGTCCCCTGACGCTGAGTGTCCCGCACAGGGATGACCACACATCCTGACCACCTCCTCCCACTCCCCTGGCACCGAGTGTCTCGCACAGGGATGACCACACATCCTGACCACCACCTCCCGGTCCCCTGACGCTGAGTGTCCCGCACAGGGATGACCACACATCCTGACCACCACCTCCCGCTCCCCTGGCACCGAGTGTCCCGCACAGGGATGACCACACGTCCTGACCACCTCCTCCCGCTCCCCTGACGCCCAGTGTCCCGCACAGGGATGACCACACGTCCTGACCACCACCTCCCGCTCCCCTGACGCTGAGTGTCCCGCACAGGGATGACCACACATCCTGACCACCACCTCCCGGTCCCCTGACGCCCAGTGTCCTGCACAGGGATGACCACACGTCCTGACCATCACCTCCCGCTCCCCTGACACCGAGTGTCCCGCACAGGGATGACCACACGTCCAGACTGCCAGCCCCGCTCCTCACTCCCCTCCTCACAAGCCTGGCCTCCAGACCCAGCCAAGAGGGAACATGGCTGCCACACGGCCCAGCCAGGCCCAGCCGGGCTCCGCACACAGGCCCCGCCTCCACAGGAAGCTAGGACCCGAGGAGACTGCAAGCCACCCAGAGAGGCCCGAGAGGCCGCACATCCTCTTTCCTGAACTGGAGCTCTGGGGGCTTCTGGATGAGGGGGAGAGTCCCATTTTCATCATCTGAGATGTGGGCTCAAGGCTAGAGGGGCTGCAGCCGCCAGGAGAAGGGCGCACACACAGCCCGGGCAGACCAGTGGGCTTGGCTTGGAGCTCGTCCACACAGGGCCATGTGGGCCTTTTTGGTGGAAACTACAATCTGTTGTATTCTCTGCCACAAAGCAGAAACAAGACGCCTGCCTACACATGGCCTTCAGGCGGAGTCGGCTCCCAGAGTGGAGCCCAGACAGCCCCGTAAAACAACATGTGATCAGATGACGGGCGGCCAGAGGGGACGGGCTCTGGCGTCCGCCCCAGAGCGCACGGTAATAAACAGGTTATTGTTGCTCTAATTAGAGTGTTTTCAATAATGACAGACCTTTACATTTGTCAAACACTGAAGTAGGCTTGAGTATTGTCATAAAACGTGGGAAAATAAAAGAACACTTGACTGTTCATTAAACTCTAGAATGTTCTAACACCAGGATAAGTAATTTCAGGACAAATAAAATCAGCCATCCGGCCAGCAAATATTTCCTATGCCGAGGAAGTAGAGTGGGCAATTGGGTGAATTCAGCCTGATGAAGCAATCACGTCCAAAGGCGGGGACGGGAAGGACCCACGCCCGCTCTGCCGGGGGTTTGTATTGCCTGCAATCTTGCTTAGTATGTATTTTTTGCATACGCAGCGTTAAATGGCTGCGGAGTGGGAGGCTGCGTAGAGGGCTGTGGGCACTGAGCGCTGCCCGGGGTCCTGGAGACAGAGCAGATGGGAGGAAGAAGGAGGATCTCAGCAGGACCTGCATGGTGGGCCGAGGCTGTGGCTGTGCGGAGACGGACGCCGGGCCTCAGGTCTGCAGCATCTGCAAATACAGCCTCGGCCAGTTAGCACCGGCCCCGCCCTGCGGGGCTGAGCTCTCTCCCAGCCGACAGCTGACAGTCTAACCACACTGCTAAACACGTGGGTGTGTGTTCACATCCCACACCAGAGACCTTGCACACAGACACACACAACCCACCACGCATACAGCACACGGCACCACACACACCGCACACATACCTACACCACATCACACAGACACACACACCTCCACACAGTCACGCACACGGACCACGCACCTCACAGCCTGCACACTTCGTGTCATAGCACATGCGTGGGCACACACCACACGCCCATGTAAGGAATCTCCCCTGGGTAACCCCAAGGTCATCATCCGTGGGCTGCGCCCTGCGTGCTGAGCCGCTGGAGACAAGAGCAGAGACCAGCTGGGGAAACGCGCCCCCCGCCCCGGCCTCCTTCCTCCCACTTCCCAAGTCCAGCGCTGCCTCGTGTACACCCGGATCGGACAGAGGGAGGACAGGCAAACCCATCCCGCCTCCCACGCTATGCTGGGAGCCACGGCGCTCTACCACCACCCCGGAGAGGGGAGCAGAAAGGCCGGATGAGGTTTCCCTCCTGGAAACCGCTGCTGCCATTTTAAAAATTCAAGCAAACTTGAGGGACGCGTGCTTCGTGCGACCCCAGGGAAGAGAGTTCCCCTGCCAGGGTCAAACCAGCACATGGCCCAAGGTGTTACTGCGAATTTCAGAGGTGCCAGGAGGCACCCGCCAACAGCCAGGTTTCCATGACCACCGGGCAGGAAGCTGGGGTCTCTACTGGACACCCCAAAAGTCTGGGCCTCGGAAGACGCAGGTGATGCCGCAAAGCCGGGGATCTGGGAGGCTGGACCATATGAAATTGCCAACTATTCAACTATTTTTGGATCTACACAAATAACAACTCCAGAGGCTTCAAACTAATCGGAGAGAAACAGAGCCAAGATTCAGGCTCAGAATTTTTCTGGATCTAGAATTTAATTCTTAATGAGTCATTAACTCAACCTTTTCAAACTGCAGCTTTTGATTCCCACACCAGCCCTTGCCCCCTTCCAGGACAGCACACCGTTAGGGGCTTGCTGAGCCCTCACAGGGGGCTGGGCACGGCATTAACTCATGTGCTCTGAGAAGGGGTGGAGACCAAGGCTGAAGGTGACCCTGAGGGCCCACGGCCAGCCCAGGCTTAGGCATGGGAGGGAGTGCTCCCTGGCTCCCCACAGAAGTGATTCCCAGGGCTTTTACAAGATGCTTCTTTGGCACTATCAATACCCTCAGCCCAAGAAGTCACGGTGGCTCTCCCCATTCTCAAATAGGAGACTCGAGCCATGGTCACACACACAAGCAGCTTGGAAGAGCTAGGAAAAGGGCTGTGTGTGCTGGTTATTAAAGACCTCCTTCGCCCCCTCTCCCAGTGATCCCAGAACCCCCACTCAGCCTCAGACCCTCGGGCCTGGCTCTTTGATGCCTTCCAGACCCGTCACAAGGAAGAAACGGCCATCCACCCACCAGCATGTGAAAGCTTCCGGAAGCCCGTTGGTGGCATTGGTGTCTGGCCAGGCCCGCCCCAGGCTCCGATGCCCGCCACCGTGAGCGCAGATCCGCAGGGCGCGTTTCCGCCTCTCATCCCTGCTTTCGGATGACACAACAACAGGCGTGGTCCACGCTCACTGCCAACCTCACTACCTCTCGATAATGGCGCCCACCAAAGCAGAGACCGGCTGCAGCACGTGCACACACGCTCTCCTTGCAACGGAGAGAAGCGAGACTCCCAGGGCCGACAAGCAACGCTGAGCGCAGTATCTGCAAATGTGGTGATAATTGTTTGTGTGTGGCACCCGAGGAGGGGACACCGGCAGCCCTGGGCAGAGCCAGACATGGCGGATGTGTGGTGAGGAGGCTTCCCGCTGGTTATTTACACACCATTCACAAAGAGGCCAACAGAAGCTCCTGATGTGAATTCGGGGAAAATCCTGATGGGCAGCTATCTCAAAAGCCACAGTTTGGAGGCAGTGGGGGCCGCCCTGCCAGACAAACACCTCCTGTCACCGCCCCACGCGGCACCCACAGTGCCTCTCGGTGTTCCTAAGGAACAGGTGGTTACATGAAGTCATCTTCCACATCACTACCACCATCATCTCAACTACCACCATGATTGTCACAATCACCATCCTCACCACCACTACCACCATCATCATCATCAATATACCATCATCACCACCACCATATCATCATCATCATCATCATCATCATCATCATCGTCACAACATCACCACCACCACCATCACCACCATTCCACCCCCACTAACACCTCCATCACCACCACTACCATCTTCACCACCACCACCATCATCACAGCATCACTAGCACCACCATTATCATCATTACATCACCACCACCACCACTACCACCACCACCATCATCACCACCATCACCACCATTCTACCATTCTACCACCACTACTACCATCATTACCATCCTCCTCCTCCTCCTCCTCCTCCTCCTCTCCCCCCACTTTTCCTCTCCCACCTCCTCCTCCTCCTTCTCCAGATTATAGTAACCACCACCATGATCCCCATCTTTGTCATGGTGGTGGTGCTGTAACTGCAGTTCTTGATACCCTTTCAATGGCACCTGGGACCAGCATAAATTGACTGTTGAACTGTTTTTGCTTTTGTGCCAGGGCTGTTGCAAGGCACGGGCAGGGTGTCAGGAGGCAGGGCGAGCTTCCTGGCTCTCTCCCGCCTTGTCTATTGAGACAAGCCCATGCGTAGCGCCTCCCAGCACCCCACGCCATGCTCTGCCCCTGGGGAACTCTACTGAGCTCCCAGACAGACCCGCCCCTGATTCTCCACAAGGCATCAGGTCTGGGACAAATAAACTACTCAAAGTGACTGCGGCACTCTAGAGTCTGAGGCTGGTCACTTGGGACTTCAGGGTCAGCTTGGGACACTTCTGAGACCTGACTTTAAAAAATTACCTTCTTGAATGAAGAGGAAGAGGGGGCAAGGCAAGGAGACTCAAGACACACCTTAGATGATGAAGGAAGGGGAGGGGTGGGCGGAGGGGGGCGACACTGATCCAGATGCGGCATGAACTGCTTTGTGAAGCGGCAGCTCCTCTGTACACCTAAAGATAATAAAAAGTACAAACATGGAAAAATCTGTGCGCTCTCTTTCTCTCTGTCTTTCTCTGTCTTTGTCTCTGTCTGTCTGTCTGTCTGTCTGTCTGTCTCTCTCTCTCTCTCTCTCTCTCTCTCTCTGGTCCTTTATTGGAAGCAGCTAAATGGGTGCTAATTGAGATACAATGGTGAGGGATGGAGGAAGCCAGGACTGGGATCTGACTGGGCAGTTACAACAGCCTCCCTGCTGCACCCCAAGGATCTCAGCGTCCAGAGGGCCAGCCCGGAGCTGCGGGAGCCCCGAGCTCCCAGCGCCCAGAGGCAGCTGGAGAGGACTGAGCGTGGGGAAGGCCGTGGAGCTCCCACGGAGGCCGGAGCCCTTGTTCTCCATACAGCCTTGTCGCAGGAGACCTACGGCTCGACCCGCCGCGGGTGGGAGGAGCCCAGACGCTGTCTGTGGAGAAGAACCGAGCGCTGGATTCTGGGACAGCACAGAAAGCAAGCACTGAGCTCCCAGCCGGCAGCCGGCAAGGGGAGGAACTTCTCCCACCCAACCTTCTCAGCTCTGCCCGCCGCAGAACCCAGGACACAGCCACAGCAGGGAAGAAAATGTGTAGCCCAGCCAGCGTGGACCGTGGGAAGCAGGACAATGGGGACCTACCTCACAGTGCGGAAAGAGAGATGGTCCCGCAGCCTCCACCGGCACCTGGTTTACACAGGCTCTGAGGGTTCGAGACAAGGGCAGAAGGCATCCGAGAGCCTGCTGCTGGCCTGGCTGCTCCCTCTGCGACCCAGCCACAGACCTCAGCAGAACCAGCGCCGGGCACGGGAGGGAGCAGGCCATTCTCCTAACCTGGCAGGGGTCTCGGCAACACCAGAGCAGAGTGGTCAAGCTCACAAGGACAGGACAGCCCCTGCCAGCTCCTGAGGACAGACATCCAGACATGGCCGCGGGGAGACAAAAACCGCTAACCAGAAGGGAAAGGCGGGACCCTCCAGAGCCCATGGGCACATGGGGTAATTATTGACACAGCGTGTATCTGTCTTCCATCCACCTGCAGCCTTCTCTCCCTATCTGTAGTCTCTCTGTGTCTTTTACTTTATTCTATTGTGTGCGCGTGCCTGTCACCTGTGTGTGCACGTGTGCACATGTGTGTGTCAGTACCTGGGCTTGGAATCAGTGGCTGAGCACTCTCCCTCAGCCTTTGCGCTCAAGGCTAATGTTCTACCCCTTGAGCCACAGCTCTACCTCCAGCTTTTTGGTGGTTAATAAGAGATCAGTCTCATGGCCTTTCATGACTGGGCTGGTTTCAGATCTTGATCCTCAGATCTCAGCCTCCTGAGTCGTTAGGATTAGAGGCATCATTTTTAAGAGCTGGACACCATTCACCCCTTCATCAGGACCTTGCCCTGCATGGAGGGGGAAACCCCTCCCCTCTTTGTGGAAGACAACCTCACAGATAAGAAATAAAGACAAGATTCCTTTACAAACGCTCTGCACTCAGTCTGTGGGACTCATCTCTTTGGACTACAGCCGCAGATCACCCAACACAGAACGCGGGTTGGGAGCTCACCCAACACAGAACGCGGACGGGGAGATCACCCGACACAGAACACGGGCGGGGAGCTCACCCAACACAGAACACGGGGAGATCACCCGACACAGAACGCGGGTTGGGAGCTCACCCAACACAGAATGCTGGTGGGGAGCTCACCCGACACAGAACGCTGGCGGGGAGCTCACCCGACACAGAACGCTGGCGGGGAGCTCACCCGACACAGAACGCGGGGAGATCACCCGACACAAAGCTCCCACACCAGCACCTTCGTCTCCACCTGGCACAAACCTCTTTGGCTCCCTGTATCTGCAAACCATGGCTGAGTGGGCTCATGAAGTTGCCTGCGTCCAATTAACGCCGACCCAAAGCCCTCTCCGGAGCCTGGCTGCGCCTCACAACACGGCCCAGCGCCTGCAAAGCGGGCCCTGGAGGCGCGGAGTGCGGTGGGGCAGGCCGGCGGGCCCAGGCAGGCAGCCTCCGCACGCCCAGCGGGACCTCTCGGGGCGGCTCTGCTAACCCCAGCCCCTAGGAGGTGGCTTCTCCCGGTTTTAATTGAATGTTTTCAATTTTTGTACACGAGCCCAGAGGCTATGCACTCTCAGAGGGCATGGTTTAACAAATTGGAGAAAAATAAAGCAAATGAGAAGCTGTTTCCATCCTCTTACTATACTTTGTGACAAGGAGAGAATCACGGTACGCTATGTTAGAGAAAGCTTGAGAAGTTTATACCAGAATGGTCAGGAGTCCAGAATCTCCAGAGTCTTTGCTATTTCCCTTCAAGTGATACAGTGTCCTAACATGTGTCTAAAAGTCCCCGTCACGCAGGGACCAGGACTCAGAACTACTACCTCTTGGAGCCTCACTGTTAGCCTAGGCTCCTCCTAACATGTTTAAGTGTTCTTAATTCTGGATGGACAGAGAGAAGAACACATAAATGTGTGTGTGTAAGTATGTATGTATGGGTAGGTGGGTGGGTGGGAGGATGGATGAATTAATAGATATTGGATGGATGGACAGGTGAATGAATGATGGGTAATGGATGGATGGGTAAATGATAGATGGCTAGGTGAATGGATGGTTGGGTGGATGGATGAATGGGTAGGTGGGTTAGTGGGTAGGTGGATGGATTGATAGATGAATAGATAAATGGTTGGTTAGATGCATGGGTGGGTGGATGGGTGGATGACGGGGTAAATGGATAAGTAGAGGAAGGTGGGTTTTAGATGGTAGAAATGAGCAGGAAAGAAACAGATCTGCAAACCTTGGGCCCAGTGATTACCAGTGCCAACAGGAAGACCTCTGCCTTCTAGTTCACACAGAGAGAGAGAGAGAGAGATAAAAATATCATCAGTTGATTTGTTGTTCGCAAATCAGCCTTGCAGGTAAGGCGGATCTGGTTCCTCACTCCCAGTTCCTGAGTGAGTGCGGGCCTGGCCTGACCAGCCAGAACTCTCCAGAGAAATCCCCGCCTCCATCCCTCAGAGCAGGTGGGTGAAGCTCTGGCCCTGTGGCTGCTTCTCCTCCAGCGTTGGAGTGGTGGAGGCGTGGGTCTGCACTGTGGTAAACACATTTAAGTGACTTTCCTCCCTGGCCATGAGGAAATCCAGCATGTGGAGGCATTAAACCCCAGGTAACACGGAGAGCAGCCAACAGCTCACAGAGGCCCAGGGTGTGAGGCTTACATCCGAAGGGAGGCGTGGGAGGCATGCTGGGACTTACCTCCAACTTGCCAGGCTCTGGGGCAGACGCATGCGTGCCCTTCACTGTGCCGCCTTCCGCGGGAGCTGTAGACACACGGGCCTGGGGCTCAGGGGGTCTAGGAGGCCTGGGTTCCATCTGCACACACATTCAGACTCTGACTCAGACATGAAGAGGTTCCGCCCCCCTCCCCCCACGTCACCACGGCTCCTTGACAGATTCCCAAGCCTCAGTCCCATGCAGCACCCTAGAGCAGACCCCGGCCACCGTCAGACCTCCTGAGCTCAGACATAAATAGGAACACTGGACAGAAAGGGATTGTTGGTCCTCGTAGTGCAAGCACCTCCCCCACCCACCCTGCTCTCGCCTCCGGGCCTCCGCCCCGCACCCCTGCCCCCCACCATTCATGTTACTTGTCTCAGTCCTCTCTGGCTGCTATAACAAAACACCCTAAGCCTGACTAAAACACAAGCATTTCTCCTTTCAGATCAGGATTCCAAGATGGAGGTGATGGTGGGCTGCAGGAGCTCATGGATGGCACCTTATTGTTGTGTCTCCAGGAGGAAGGGCAGCCAGGCATCTGCAGCCCTTCACAAGGCACCGGCCCCATCCACAGGGGCCTTGCCCATAGCGGGAAACTTCTCCCCTAGGTAACACTTCCCAGTACCTCCCAACACCTCCCACACCACCCAGTAACTGCCAACACATCCCACACCTCCCACTACCTTCCAACCCTTCCCTACACCTCCCCACACCCCCCCCACACCTCCCACTAACTCCCCACACCTGCTGACACCTCCCAGCACCTCCCACTAACTCCCCACACCTGCTGACACCTCCCAGCACCTCCCAGCACCTATCCCACACCTCCCACTACCTTCCAACCCTTCCCTACACCTCCCCACACCCACCTCCCAGCACCTCCCACTAACTCCCCACACCTGCTGACACCTCCCAGCACCTCCCAGCACCTCCCAGTACCTGGGGAATAAGGACTTCAACAAATGAATCCAGGGACACAAAAATACAAACTGCAGGAGAACTCCAATCTGTCCCTCCGGACCGCGTTCAAGCATCTTCACGGCAGTGCAGTCTTTGTCTAGCAAGATCAGTGGCTCTTCCATCAAAACCCGACCACCATGCCACCTCTCACTGGACTACAGGTGCTTCTGGCGGGGGAGCCTTGACTGATGTCCAGCTGGAGCCCTGCGAGATGGGGATGTGAGGAGGTGAGGAGAGGAGGAGAGGAGGTGATTGGGAGATGAGGTCCTTTGAGGTGATCTTTGGTGATGTGAGGTCATGTGAGGAGAGTTGGGGTGTCAGTTGGGGAGGAGGTGAGGGGAGGAGAGCTGGGGGTATGAGTTGGGGAGGAGGGGAGGGGAGGAGAGTTGGGGTGTGAGTTGGGGAGGAGGTGAGGGGAGGAGAGTTGGGGTGTGAGTTGGGGAGGAGGTGAGGGGAGGTGAGTTGGGGGTGTGAGTTGGGGAGGGGGCAAGGAGAGTTGGGGTGTGAGTTAGGGAGGAGGGGAGGGGAGGAGAGTTGGGGGTGTGAGTTGGGGAGGAGATGAGGAGAGTTGGGGTGTGAGTTGGGGAGGAGGTGAGGAGAGTTGGGGATGTGAGTTGGGGAGGGGAGGGGAGGTGAGTTGAGGAAGTGGGTTGGGGAGGAGGGGAGGAGAGTTGGGGGTGTCAGTTGGGGAGGAGGTGAGGGGAG
>NW_012267303.1:2213997-2246366 GCF_000151885.1 Dipodomys ordii
AGGAGGTGAGGGGAGTTGGGGGTGTGAGTTGGGGAGGAGGTGAGGGGAGTTGGGGGTGTGAGTTGGGGAGAAGGTGACAAAAGGCGAGTTGGGGATGTCAGTTGGGGAGAAGGTGAGGGGAGGTGAGTTGGGGGTGTGAGTTGGGGAGGGGAGACGAGTTGGGGATGTCAGTTGGGGAGGAGGTGAGGGGAAGCAAGTTGGGGATGTCGGCTGGGGAAGAGGTGAGGTAGGAGAGCTGCTGTCCTTGCCAGTGGAGCCAGCAAGGTGACATCCAGGGCCCCCAGCATGTGGCCCGAGGGCTGCAGCCCACAGGAGCTCCACAGTACTGTTCACACTCTTGCCTTTAAGCTGTGTGAAAGAAAATCTGTGTCTTGATGTTACGCATGTGTGCCTTTGTCTTTGTTTAGGTCTGTGCCCCGGGGTCTTTGTTTATGTCGTGGCTAGGTGGTGCTTGTGCATTTGGCAGTACCCCTGGTGGTGCTGTGGGCAGAGTGACTGGAGTCTGGCTAGCGGTGCAGATGACACCCCATGAATATTTGATCAAGTTATCTGTAGGGGACAAGCAAATCAGGGCCTGCAGAGCGGCTGGAGCTGCTGGGATTGGGGCATGCAGCACAGGGGCCGGGGAGGGAGGGGGTCCTCCTGGACACCTGAAACGTTCCAGGGCGTAGATGCTTTCCTGGAATACAGGGAGGAAATGAGCTGCTTTTCATCCATCCAGGACCTGTGACAAAGTGCCTGTTCGGGTCTCCTCTACAGTCCTGGGGGGAGCCTTGCTCTGAGCCTTGCCATCACCCTGGCAAGACGGAAGCAGGAACAGAGGACAGAGGTGGCCGAGTCTGGCTGGAAGGGAGCGGCCTGCAGGACGTCCTTCCAGGCCGGTGACGGTCCCGCTGTGTCTTCTCAGAGACGCATCCGGGTCTGGGGTCTTTTTGCACCTCATGCGGCAAACTCTTCATGGAGCAGAGTTTAATGGCCTTTGAGATGGAGAAGACAGCCAGTGGGTCTGGACCCCAATGTGCTCATCTTTGCTCCTCTGAATGCATGCACTACACGCCCTTAAACAACTAAACAGAAGTCTGCACGTGAATATTCATCCCAGTGTTATTCACAATAGCCAAAGGTGGAAACAACCCAAGTGCCCATTAGCTGGGGAACGGATGAACAGGATGTGCCCTCACAATGGAGCGCTGCTCAGGCCCAGAAACAAGCGGGGCCCTGCTCTGAGCTGCAGTGCAGCTGCCCCCTGAACACACAGCGCCAAGGGACGTCAGCCTGACCCCCAGGCCCCAGGCCCCAGGCCTCCCTCCATCCACACGAGACGTCTGAAGCAGACCCAGGAAGGATCCGAGTGTGGCCTCCAGCGGCTGCGGAGGGTCAGAAAACAATGATGGCTGAAGGAGATGGCGTTTCCTTCCCGGTGGCAGAATGTTCTGGAAGGAGATCATGACCATGGCTGCATAGCACTGTTGGCATGCCAATCGCCACTAATTGCAAATGCTGGGTCATATATATTTTACCACAATAAAAGCAGCTAACAGTCAAACACGAACCGTGTCTCGAGTTATTAACCCTCCTTGCAACCCCATGGTGAGATCACCACTCCAGCAGTGAGGATGAGGGTGTCGCCTTCTTGTAAAACAGGGATCCCGGCATCTACCCTGGTTCTCGCCAACGCCCAGATCCACACTGCTGCCGACTGACTGCAGCCTCTCAGCCCTGACCACAGCCGGGCTCCATGGTCGGCTCACGAGGACCCGCCCACACCAGCGGACACAGCCAATCACAGCCGGGGTCCATGGTCGGCTCACGGGGACCCGCCCACACCAGCTGACCCAGCCAATCACAGCCGGGGTCCATGGTCGGCTCATGAGAACCCGCCCACACCAGCCGACACAGCCAATCACAGCCAGGGCCCATGGTGGGGTCCATGGTCGGCTCACGAGGACCCTACCACAACAGCTGACCCAGCCAATCACAGCCAGGGTCCATGGTTGGCTCAGGGGACCCTCCCACACCAGCTGACACAGCCAATCACAGCCGGGGTCCATGGTCGGCTCATGGGGACCCGCCCACACCAGCCGACACAGCCAATCACAGCCGGGGTCCATGGTCGGCTCACAGGGACCCTCCCACACCAGCCGACACAGCCAATCACAGCCGGGGTCCATGGTGAGAACCCGCCCACACCAGCTGACACAGCCAATCACAGCCAGGGCCCATGGTGGGGTCCATGGTCGGCTCACGAGGACCCTCCCACACCAGCTGACCCAGCCAATCACAACCAGGGTCCATGGTCGGCTCAGGGGACCCTCCCACACCAGCTGACACAGCCAATCACAGCCGGGGTCCATGGTCGGCTCACAGGGACCCTCCCACACCAGCCGACACAGCCAATCACAGCCGGGGTCCATGGTCGGTTCACGAGGACCTTCCCACACCAGCCGACCCAGCCAACCACAGGCGATTTCAGAGCCTTAGTGACCCTCATGAGCCAGTTTTCCCAAGTGTTTGTTTCTTGTTTTATTTTGAAGGACACATATGTGAAATCGATGATTCTATTACTGGAAGATGCCTAAGAGACAACCCAAATCAACCATAAACCCCATCCACCCATCCATCCATTTATTCATCCATCCATCCACCAACCCATTTATCCATCAGCTACTCCACCCATTCATTCATCCACCAATCCACATATCTATGCATCTGTACATCTGCCTTCTTCCCACCCACCCATCAATCTATCCTCCATTCATACACCCTCCCATCCATCTTTGCATGTACATGCCCATCTATATATCTGTCATTCCTTCTAGCTACCTATTATCTGTTCATCCCCCGTCCCCCCATCCATCCACTCATCCACACAGCCACTTATCCATTCATCCAACCACAATCCATCCATCCGAATTCATCTATTCACCCACCCACCCGCCCATCCACACATTCCAATTCATCTGTTCACCCACCCACCCATCCATCCACACATTCCAATTCATCTGTTCACCCACCCACCCATCCAGCCACCAGCCACACATCCACACATATACACACCTGTCATCTTCTCACCCACTCACAATCATTCATCCTCCATCCACAAATGCCCTCATACACTCATCCATTCATCTACGCACCTGCCCATTTGTTCATCCATCTACCACTCATTCACAAATGCAGTCGAAATCGATGAATTCCAATAGTGAAAAAAAAATCATTGCCCCAATGGGATCTATAACAGAAACACTACCTGACTCAAATGTGAGGCCAAGACCCAGAGAGGGAGCTGAAGAAGTTCTCAGAGAGGAGTAACAAAACAGTGTAATAAATACTACCTGCCGGAGACCCCTGCTAGGGAAGCTTGACACTCCCCAGACATCTTGGTCAGCACTGAGCAGTGCATCTGTGGAGAACATGGGGTCGGAGACTGCTCATGCCATGTGGGTAGCAAGGGATAGGGGGGAGGATGAGTACACCTCATTGTGGTTTTTCCCTGAGTTATGACATAGCCCCAAATAGATACACAGACACACACACACTTAGAGACATACAGACACATTCCTGTATACACTCACGCAAGTGTGCACACATCTTAACATAGATGCACGGAGGTGTGTAGTCACACACATACCCATGTGTTTACACATGCATATGCCTTCACTCATGTGTGCAGACATGCACAGGCATGCATGCATGCATGCATGCTATCACTAGCACATGTACACACGTGCCCACTTGTATGCCCTGACCGGCAGCGTCGGCTGTTGAGACAGGAGCCCCAGGCCTGAACCCTTCAATCTGATTCTGGGTTGTGGCCAGGTCCCTGGGATCTGCACAGGTGCAGAGCTCTTGTGCCAGCCTACGGTAGCAGCACTTGAACATCAGGGCATAAATTACTACTGAGCAGTCACCTGCCAATGAGCCAGGCAGCGTGTAGGAAGACAGCCAGTGACATTTCAAGCCTGGCAGGGAAGTGGGCTGAGGAGGTGGCCATGAGACACCTCCACGTGCTCCCTCTTCTCCGTACGCCAGATCATAGGTGCAGCTGAGGACCGAGGGGGGACACGCCTCTTCCGGTCTGTCCCCACCCCTGTCCCTTCCACCTTCTTCAAGGGCCCCAGCCAGTCTGCTGTGAACTCCATCCCTCCCCAGGGCTGTGACACCACCACGACCCTCCACCCTCCCTGGTAGGAACCCCAAGTACACTCTGCAGTCAGCACCCCTCAGCCCAGACCCCTCTAGCTACTCAAACTCCACCCAAAGGGTACCAGGGCCTCCCTCTGCCCCTGACCTCTGCCTCCATGACAGGAAACCTCTGATCTCCCAGACCAGCCCTGGAAGAGAAACCGTCCATGGCCCTGAACCCAGCTCCTCCCAGGCTTCCTGAGTGTGGCCATCAGTGGGTCAGTCCTCACGGCTCTGCCCCATCTGCCCCAGACTGAAGCCATGGGTTCTCACTGCTGAGCCCAGTTGAAGCAGGCCATGGTCCACGATGGACTGTGGTGACCTGCAGTGAGTGTCCCAAACCAGCAAGCCTCTCCCGGGACAGGTGTGTGTGTGTGTGTGTGTGTGTGTGTGTGTGTGTGTGTGTGTGTGTGTGTGTGTGTGACAACAGAGCTTGAAGTCCCCCAGAACAGAGATCACAGCATCAGTCCAGGGCCTAAAGCATCTCCTAAGTCTGAACCAAACTTCCCAGCCTCCTTCCTAAGCCGTGGACATCACAGAGCCCAGAGCTGGGAAGGGATTTGCCAGCTTCCCACAGCTCCAGAGCGGTGGCACCAAATCCACTGAGGCATGAGGCCATCTCGGATCTACCCTCAGGCCCTCACCATGAGAGGGGAATGCTCTGACCAGGCCTGCATGATTCCAGCCTGCCACTGGAGGTTGCTGTGGACCAGGCCTGGGAGCCTGGCCTCACCCTGTCCCACGGGCAGGCTGGTGCCCGATTCCCAGGCTGGCCTGGACACGGCTCTCCTTGGTCTGGGCCTCCCGCTTCAGGCCGGGGCCCCTGGATTATCTGGCCTGCAGAAAGCCGCGTGCGCGGGGGGCCGTGGGCTTGGCAATTACTGAAAAGAAGTCCTGGTTATTATTCCTGTCGTGTGTTGAGAAATCTCTATAAACTTTTACAGCCACAAATGTAAAAGAGGTTTTTATTGGTTTAGCCTTCTTCTCTGCTCTTCCCAGCCCCCATCCAGAAACTCGGCTCTTTGTCTCCTGCCTGCCCCTAGCAGGCCCTCAAGAGCACCACACACCGCCACAGTGCCCACTGAGGGGGAGACAGCGCAGACACGGCCTCCAAACCCTCTGGCCATGTCTGACTTCCACAGCTGTCTTCCAGTATCACAGCTGCCAGCTCCAGCCACAGGAAGGGGGTTGGCATGGAAAGGAAGGGGGTTGGCATGGGAGGGAGGTTGACATGGAGCCACCACAGGCAAAGGTCCTGTAATAAGCCAGTGGAGAGTAAAACATTCAAATAAACAAAAGCTTCCATTCCTGTTCCCCCCCTCCCGCCCCCAGGGACATAGGTAACAATGACAGTCTGATTCTAGAGCCAGCAGGAGGAGGTCAAGGTGTGGTTTTTATAGAGCTGGAAAGAACCTCCACTAACTTTGGCACTAATATCCTTCAAAAACGGTTGGGACTCGTGATTGTAATCCTCATTCCTGGGAGGCTGAGATCAGGAAGATTGTCATTCTGGGCCCATCTTCTCCGTCTCAAGTCCATGAGACTCCATCTCAACAGAAGAAGCTGAGCGTGCTGCTGTCCCCATGTCCTATCATCCCAGTCCTGCAGGAAACCTAAAATGGGAAGATCATGTCACCTCAGCAGGAAGCAAGAACCTGTCTCAAAAGTAATCAGTGCAGTCGGGCACCGGTGGCTCACGCCTGTCATTCCAGCTACTCAGGAGGCTGAGATCTGAGGGTTGCGGTTCAGAGCCAGCCCAGGCAGGCTCTTATCTCCAATAAACCACCAGAAAACCGGAAGTGGTGCTGTGGCTCAAGTGGTAGAGTATTAGGCTTGAGCTGAAGAGCTGAGGGACAGTGCCCAGGCTCAGAGTTCAAGCCCCACGGCCGACAAAAAAAAAAAAAAAATCAGTGCAAAGATTCCTGTTAGTGTGGCTTAGCCAAAGAGCACTAGCAAGTGTGAGTCCGAGTCACATCTGAGAACCACAAAAAAAAAGTAGAAGAAAATTATTTTCTCAGACAAACAAAAGCTGAGGGAATTTGTTAGCATTCAATAAATGGTAAGGAACATTCCTCAGAAAAGAGGAAAATTATGTCAGGAAAAAATAAGACTAAAGAACTGTAGAACGCCAGAAGAAGAAGGAAGATAAAATTAGATCTTTTCTTTTTCTTATTATTCTTCCTTATGAAGCATCTGCTTGAAGTAAGAGCGGCTGCAGTGCGCTTGGTGCTGACAACACATGGACTGAGAGGAGAGAGGGAGAGAGGGATGAAGGCGGCTCTGACGACCTTGTGACCAGTGGAGCAAGGTCAAGCTCTCCGAAGGTGGACAGGACTTTCTGTAAATGTATCTGGAGACTGTTATTTCTAAAGGAAATATAGTTTATTTGCTAGTAAAAGATAGAAGACTTGTATAGAATTGTTCATTAAAAACAAGGAGGGCAGAGAAGGGATGGGTGGATTGAAAGAAGAAACAAAGGACAAGTGTAATAATAGAAATGTTACAAATATGGTAGACATTGTATTAACAATCATTATAAGTGGAATACTCCAATGTAAAAGCAGATACTGAGTCAAATTTTCAAAATGGATCCATTCCCACAATGGGCCCTATTTATGTCTAAAAGCATGAGTATATATTTATTTAAGATGAATGAAGATACACTATGTAGAAACTGAGCAAGAGAAAGTTCGGATAGCTCCAGTAATTTAGGTAAAACATACCTCAAAATAGAAAAACGTTATCACAATTAAAGAGAACCACTGTGGAATGATCGGAGGATCAATTCCCCACAGCGTATAAGCGTCCAGAATGCATGCTCCTAGCTTCTACCATGACAGAGACTGAATAGGCAAAGACCCACGCTGATAGAGCCACAAGGAGAGGAGGACGCATCCCCTGTGAGGTCTGCAAGCTCAACGCTCTCCATCGGCAGGCGGGAAACCAGAAGGACACCGTGCAAGTGCACAGCGCCATCAATCAACTGGATCTAATTGACATTTATAGACTGCTTCACCCAACAACAGCCAAATACACATTCTTCTCGAGCTCACATGGGACATTAACCAAGATAGACATTCTGGGCCATAAAACACACCTTAACAAATTTGAGGCAATATAAATCATAGGAAGTATGCTCTCAGACCACAATGGAATTAAACGAGAACTCAATAACACCAAGCTAGCTGGAAAGTCCCCAAATACCCTGAGATTAAGCAACATGCTGTTAAAATAACCCATGAGTCAAAAACAAATCTCAAGAGAAACTTTAAAATACTTTGAAGGAAATGAAAATATAACCTATCAAAATCTGTGGGATAGAATGAAAGCAATGTTTAGAGAGAGATTTATAGCACTGGATACTTACATTAGAAAGGAAAATCTAAAATTCATGAAGTTTCACCTTAGAAAACTCTAAAATGAACAAACTGAATTTAAAGTGAGGAGAAGGTAAGACTAACAGAGATTATAATAGAAATCAATTGATTTAAAATAAGAAATCTATACCTAAAAAAATCGAGACTAATATTGAGTTCTTTAGAAAGAGATCATTAAAAGTAACACAGCCTCTAACAAACTAATGGAGAAGTAAAGACATACAAGTTGCCAACACCCAGCATATAATAAGGGGCATTTTTAACAATCCATGACAAAAGATAACAATGAAATCCAGTGGACAATCCAGTTGTCAAGGCTAGCTCTTTGTCATTCCTCTTTAATATAATACTAGAAGCCCTAGCTAATGCAATAAGGCAAGAAAAAAATAAACTTTATAAGGTTGAAAAAAGTCCTTGTTTACCCATGTCATGATTATTGCTGCAGAAAATTCCTGAATAAGAACAAACACACACACATGCCCACATTTGTACACATACCTGCTGAACTAGCAAATAACAAAGGAAGACACAGAATACAAGACCAATATGCAAAGGCCTACTGCCTTCCTATATATGCTATCTGTGGACAATCAAAAAT
The DNA here is from genome assembly GCF_000151885.1 of Dipodomys ordii. Lineage (NCBI taxonomy): Eukaryota > Metazoa > Chordata > Mammalia > Rodentia > Heteromyidae > Dipodomys > Dipodomys ordii. The sequence goes on from NW_012267303.1 coordinate 2,222,158, forward strand.
TGGAATGTTAAAGTAAAAGCATACCATACATGCTTAGACCATACATATTTAGACTTAAGTTTAACAAAATTTGCACAAAACTATACAAAGACAACAAAATTCTGATGAAAGAAATCAAGAAGACCAAAAGAAACTGGGAGGAGTTCCATCCTCTTGCACAGAAAGACCTGATATGACCCAATATAAATTCTTCTCAACTTGGTGTGTACCTTCAAAGCCATCTCCAATACAATTCCAGCTTGTTATTTTGTAGATTTTTATAAGCAAATGAACAAATGAACCGTTGAGTCTTGAAGAGTCATGCAGGAAACCAGTGTGAGCTGGTAAGTGAAGTCAGTCACTTTGTAAGAGCTGTGAGCCTGTGATTCCATCCAACGCCATCACATTCTGAGAAAAGCAAAACAATAGAGAGTGAAATTTCATTGGTTGCCAGAATTTGGGGCATTTGCATTGTGACAATTAGTGGAAGCACCAGAAATCTTAATGTGTTGAAAATATTCTGAATAGAGGCCATGATGCATCCAGGTCCTTGTTTATGTAAATAAAACAACTTGGCAACATGAGGCGTGAAGCTATGGGCTTGCTTAATAACAAGGGAGCTGTGGGATAAACTATGGCTTTGCATTAATAACAACATATGAGCATGTAACTATAACGGTGTGCACGGCAGTTGTGACAGAGGGGAGCTTGGGCAGAGAGGAAAGGACATGTGGGAACTTTTCTATTACCAGCGCCACCTCTCTGTAAATCTAAAACATGAGGTGTGTTAATTAAAACTAGATGCCTGCATATCCTGAGGAGCTATTTGCAAAGATTAAACCATTCACCAGACACAAGCCCCGCTTTAAACTGCTCACTGTGGAGTGAAAGGGGGCAGGTGCGGGGAGGTGGGGTAGGAGGCCCGGGGAGAGGAGGCCAGTGAAGGACTCCGGGGTTAGGCACTGCCTGGCATCACTGAAAGGTAAACCAGCCGTGGCTATCCTGATACCTTGTGCTCTTGTGACAATTCGCGGACCCAGATTTTAATATTTACGTTACTCATATTTACAGCCTTATCGTCCTGTCACAAGCTCAGACCAGCAGTCAATATGGATTTTCTTCTAACTGTGTAATTATAATCAAGGGGCCAAAGATACCGTCCTGGCTGTTCTAGGGGAAATTTAATACTGAAATGGAATGGAAGGCTCAGACCCATTGAGAATAAAGAGCTGGAGATGTGGGCTAGGTTATGGGAGTGGAGAGGAAGGGAGGGAACAGATTTAAGATTGGTTCTGCTGTGGCTAGGAAGGTGGCTCAGTGGTAGAGCGCTTGCCTTGCATGCATGATGCCCTGGGTTCGATTCCTCAGCACCACATAAGCAAAAAGAAAAAAAGCCAGAAGTGGTGCTGTGGCTCAAGTGGTAGAGCGCTAGCCTTGAGCTGAGGGACAGTGCCCAGGCCCCACGACCAGACCCCCCCCAAAAAAAAAGATTGGTTCTGCTGGAAAATCAGCTGGTGGGAGCATCATGTAGACCGTCCTGTGGACAGAGACTTTGGCTTGGATGATCAGGAGTTGGAGGCTGGCTGGACTGAAGGAAGAGATGTCTGTGATCAACATAAATCATGGTTCTACCTGGTTCATGTCAAGCTTGAAGTGTGTGATTCCTCTGGTTGTGGAGATTTACCTTGGGCATTGTGACACAGAATGGGATATTTGGAGAAAGAAATGTTTGAGACTCCCAATTTCCAAATGTCATTTAAAAGAGGGGGCATCAAAAGGCAATAAAATGAAGAGCCACAGGAGTGGAAGATCACCCGGTTTCACGAAGTACAAAAGATAAACTCTGAACAGAAGATGGGGTCACTTGGACTAAGGGTTGCTAACAGATCCATATGACAATACACAAATGGCCTGGAGTTAGCTGGGAGAAATTATTGATGATTTTCACACCATCAATGTTCCTGTCACAGACTGGATGGGCAGCTGGAGGGAGAACCGTTTGTAGAATAGATTGATAGAGACCTGGATGGAAGGTGAATGAAAGAAGTAATGATACAGATAAATCAGAGATGGATGGATAAATGGATGAATGGAGGGGTAGATGGAGGGATGGATGGGTAAGTGGATGAGTGGGTGGGTGGATGGGTAGATGGATGGGTGGTGGATGGAAGGATGATAAATGGATAGATAGTGGTGGATGGTGGGTGGATGGAAGAAGGGAAGGAAGGATGGGTGGGTGGGTGGGTAGGTGGGTAGAAGGATGATAGATGGTGGTGGATGGTGAATGGATGAATGGATGGGTGGATGGAGGGATGGATGGGTAAGTGGATGAGTGGGTGGGTGGATGGGTAGATGGATGGGTGGTGGATGGAAGGATGATAAATGGATAGATAATGGTGGATGGTGGGTGGATGGAAGGAGGGAGGGATAGGTGGGTGGGTGAGTAGGTGGGTAGAAGGATGATAGATGGTGGTGAATGGATGGATGAATGAATGGACAGATGGATTAAATGAGGGATGTTGTAGTAGAGTAATAAATTATACTTGTAATGAAGAAAATATGTGGAAGATGGTGTCAGGCATGATTTGTAATAACTAAGGAAATTCCGCATCCATTGTCCACTGGGTGTTATTTGCTCCTATGGAAGTGCAGTTCTGACAAAGCTGTTAGTTTGCTTGTGGGCCATGGAGGGTCCAATTCAAAGGTGAGAAAGGAAGACATAAGAACAACTAATAGCCAGTTTATGCCACACAGTCTGAAAGGTCATGTGTATTAGTAAAGGCTCTTTCTATTAAAGAGACATAAAAGCCACTCTACCTATTAAGCAAACAGAGAAGGCAGAGTTCTAAACAACAGAGCTGCTGGGGTTGCATTTGGCTCTGGCTGCACTAGACAAAGCCCACGACATCCAGGCCCCAGACACCCTCGGGGTCCCTCCTGCCTTTCTCCGAAATGATTTCATTTACAAATTTTCAACAAGGCTCTTTTTTTTTAACCCAGGGAGAAAAAAAATCAGTTCTCAATAGATAAAAACAAATACCACTACCACTACTCAGAAAAACATCTTTCTATATTATAGGGAATTATAGCCCCACAGGGAATTGAGTACAGAAACAGATATGTAATGATGACATAGAGCTAGATGTGTGCTATTAAAATTTGATGGGATGGCTGGGAGTGATTGGGATAGAACATGTCTAAGAGCGCTTCATGGGCCAATGTGACTCTGTTTATGGACATTGCACAAGGTTTCCTGTACTGTGACATCAAGGCTACCAGCCCCTGCCCCCAGTTCCAAGTCTGGATCACAGATTCCTGCTTCCCAAGTGATGGTCCTGGGGCCCACAGCTGTGTCTCTGAAGAACCAGGTGTCAGGCATTTGGCCACACTGCAGATCAAGCAAGAAGACAGAGCACATACCTGGAGAAAACCACAGTAGAGAGGAGCCAAGGACAGGACAAGAAGAGGCCAGAAGGCATGGGCACCAGGATGGATGCTCATCTGCACACCAGAGCTTCTCAGCCTTGGCAGGTAGAATGTGAGTAGGTGTTTGCCGATCTCCCAGGCAGAAGCCGAAGGACCGTCATCAAATGCCCCCATCCCCCACAGGGTAAAGGCACGTGTGGAGTGTGATCATCTGCGTGCCCGAGGCCAGCAGTGCACGAGGCACCACGTGCTGAGTAAGGGAGAAGCAGACTCTGCTCAGCCACGGCCTGTGGACATTTTTGTGGCCGCAGCATACGCAGGTTCACGCTGGCTGACATGATGTGAGGCAGGAAGATAAAGAACTCCGCTTGATGCTGCATTTGTGCACTTGAGGGCTGGTGAGGGAGAAATGACATTCACTGAGGAGCTCCATTCGAATGCCAGGGCCTCCATCTCCAGCAGCCAGCAGCCAGCATTGTCCACGGCTGAGCTCAGGCAGTGAGGCCCGGGATGGAGTGTGGGGAAGAGCCGTGTGAGTTCAGTTCCACTCCTAGCGTTTGCCCTGAGAGCCCTCCGAGAGCCAGAGTCCAGTGCAGTTATCCCCCTGTCCCATTTGCAGATATTGATTGAGACTTACTGTATACCGGTTAATGAGATACACTCTAAGAATAAAATAAAAGGCCTGTCAGAAAAATGAAAGGCCTTGTAAGTCTGATGATGGTTTTTGCTGTGATGTGGAAGACGTTAATCCACCAATAATGAGTTCAAAATTAACCACACAGGGCACAAATCAATGACTCATTGCGATGCTCACATACACAAACACACAGAGGCACCGACAGGCACCCGGCCCGACACACACAGGAGTAGAGGCCCCGGAGAGCAAGAGCCTCCTTCGAGTCACTCTTGGCTTTATCCCCAGGTCCCACTCCATGTTGGATGAAGAAAAGTGCTGACTGACTATGAAGTGCGGATCTTTCCGTAAAGGGACGAAAGGTGCTGGGCACCGTCGTTGGGGAAGGAGCCTGGGTCTGCAATCCCAGTTGGCTGCACCATTAGCGGATGAACTGATGGGGTGGCGGCCCCCCTGCAGAGCCAGGAAGCCGGTGTCCAGCCTGGACACGCTGAGCAGCCCCCGGGCCACCGAGGATGAACAAGCAGGTGTGGCGGCTGCCATAGCCCGAGCAGCTGGTCTCCCGGGCCGTAACTGCCCCACGTCTGCCCCACAGACAGAGTTGACAGAGACTGAATTCCCACCCTGGACAAACGGTCAGCTGCCGTTTGCCATGTCCGTGTGGAAACTAGACAGGGAGAGTTTACACACAGTGTAACAATCGGGTGTGCAGGAATGATGTCTCCACCTAATGGCATCGGGCGGGGGACGGAGGGCAAGGTGAAATGGGAAACGTGGGCGGGAGCCCCATGCAGTGGGAAACGCAGCCGAGCCTCTTGCAGTGGTCCTGCTGGAGTCTTTACCTCGGCCCTCAGACTCTCCTCAGTTCCCACCCCCTCTGCTGGGAGCCAGTGGATTTCTGTGCCACTCCAAAGAGGCGGCCTGACCAACTCACAGTCAGTTAGTTCTTCCTTGGTTTTAAGAGAAAAGGAAAATTCTAGAAGGAATATCTTTCACCCACCAAAAACAAAAGTACTGATTTTTTTTGACCGAATGAGCCAGTTAGGTATTTTGTGTTTTAACGTTCCTCTGTTTACTACAGCATAGTGCAACGCTTTCACACTTGGTGGGAGAAATGCTCTGAACTACGGAGGGAATTTGCTCCCGGGCACCTGTACAAAGCCTGCACAAGCCCACCTGGCCCTGAGCAGGTGTGTCGGGAAGAGCCAGAAGCACAGAGAGACTTCTGCCACCCTCCTTCCTCTGAGAACCCTTGAGGCCTACAGAGTGGGGAGCAGCCGCATTCCTCTTCAGCTAAATCCACTCCAGCACCTGTCACCCTGACCGCTGACTACAGACTCCAAGGAGCTCTGAAAACAGGCTAGACTCCTCCAGCACCTTCTAGAACAAACACACCTCTTGCCTGAGCATCAGATGACAGCAACACACTCAACACGCTCTCTCCTGCCACCTGAGTCTTTTTCTTTTTTTCTTGAAGCCTAACAAGATTCACCAGACATTAATCGCCACTTCTGGGGCTTATTACAGCTCCAGGTGTGGAGCCAGCGATTACCTTCTTAGGCTGCCCAAGGTGGAGCCGTGCTCATACTCTGCTCTCCAAGACGTTCTGACCAGAGTCTGGCAGATGGTGTGGTCCATGGGTTTACAGGAGGGCTTGGCCCCAAGACCCCAAGGTACCAAAATCCTGAGGCAAGGCCTTTCTCTAAAACAGCCTCCCTCCCTTTTTTCCTTCCTCCCTTTATCCTTTTGTTCGTTCCCTTCCTTCCTTCCCCCTTTCTTCCTTCCCTCCTTCCCTCCCTGCTTCCTTCCCCCTTCCTTCCTGCCCCCCTCCCTGTCTCCCTTTATCCCTTCCTTTCTTCCTCCCTCCCTCCCTCCCTGTAGCCATGGACCGACCCCCTGACAGACAGCCGTGCACTTGGGCTCCTGTGTGACTGCTCCCATGCTCCCCAGAGCCAGGCTCTCTGCGTGGGGAGCTGTGTCGGTGGTGACCCTCAGAGGGAGGGCTGAACTCAGCGCCCAGCTCTTCCTGGTGGGGTCCCCAGGGACCAAGATGGGGAGCAGCAGCCCAGGCAAGAGGTCAGCCTCTACCCAGGCCACACACAACTGCAGCTGCACCCAGAATGCAGCCTCAGACCCTGGTTCATGCGAATGGGGCGGAGGCCTGGTCCTGCTGTCTGAGGTTTATGAGCCCCATTCCCGGAGAAACCGCCCTGCCAGGAGACCTTGCCGCCTCTGCTCGGGTGACCCGTTTGTGGATAAATGAGTAAGAGCCATTTTCCATTGATTAGTGTGAGGGAAAACCCCATAAAATATGCCAGTACGCTTCAACATTGGGCTATTTTCAAACAGCATGCATCGGGGGGTGCTCAGACCATATGTTGTCAGCATCACTGCTTCTGACAGCCTGGGCCACGGGGCGTGGCTGGCACTGGGGCAGCGGACGGACGCTGAGAGCCTGGGCTGCGGGGCACAGCCGGCACTGGGGCAGCGGGCAGACGTGGATGCCCAGCCGGACATCCGGGGCTGGGGACCACTCCATCACAGGCTCCCTTGTAGCTTCTCAATTTGCAGATGCTGATTTAAAGGGTGGGGAAACTAAGGCACGGGGTGCTGGTGCTCACCGAGTGCACCCTCCTTCCCAGACAGTGGTCCAGGGCCCGGATCGCGTGGCAGCCGTGGCAGAGCGAGGGGGCACGCGCAGCGTGAGCACTCTGCGGCCCGGGAGTGAGCATGGACGCCTCTGCACTCCCGTAGGACAGCAGGCCCCCCGGACGGCTCCCTGTCCACTCCACTGTCCCTCTGGACCGGGCTCTGTTTCATGATGGAGTGCAGATGTAGAGCAGATGAAGGGGGCCGCGTGTCCGGGCTTGAGGACGGTGACCTGACCAGGGACTGCTGCCCAGGCTAGGGTGGAGGGGAGGCAGAGGGGCCAGGGATACAGGGGGGATTGTGAGGAACGGGAGGAAGGTGGTACTGTGGCTGGGGCACAAGGCCCCAGACCTGGTTCTCTCAGCCGGTGTTTCTGCCAGAGCCAGACATCATCTCCTTCTGCACAAGGGGCAGGGAGGGATTGTCACCACAGCTGGGAACTCACAGCGGGGGATACCTGCCCCTCGCCTCTCCCCCCGTCCCCTGTTACCCCACAGCTCCTGCCACACAGCGCTGAGTCCATTCCCACGGAAGCCATTGGTCCTGCATAGACAAAGTCCCCAGAGCCTGGGCTGAAGTCTGGGGATGGGCAAGGATGGGCAGGAGCCAGGCAGGATGCTGGAGCTGGGCAGGTGTGCAACCCCCCTGGGTCTCCTTCCTCACCCGGGTGCCTCACCCGGGTCACCTTCATCAGGATGCTGTGCATCCGTCTTACCTCTGTGCGGTGGAGGCCTTGTGCTGGCCCCCCAGGGCACTGGGGTAAGGGCGGGTGAGGGGTCCCCCTCCCACCCCGGCCCCTCGGGGCCAGGCAGGCACCTGAGGCAGTGGGCATCTTCGAAAGGAATGAGCAGTCCTGGATTCCGACTTCGCAGTGGAATTGGCAGTGATGCTTTCCTGCAAACGCATTCTAAAATAAACACGCCGGAGCCAGCGCACACTTCCTGCGCCCTGCTCCCCAGCCCAGCCTGCGATTCACTTACAAGCACGCCGGTTATAAATTGCAGCCTGCATTTCTCATATCAAAATGCACAGCTAGTGATATTTAACTCTAAAGAAATATATCCTCCGGCAATGAATACAGTCAGAAATTACTCACTGGATTTAACCAAGGGGAGAAAGATGCCATCGAGATGTACTGCATAAATTCGGAAATGTGGGACAATGGCCACCATTTATTAACATTTTATGTCCTCGTGGAAGTGTTTGACCTTGCTTCAGCGATTTTATTGGGAGCAGGATCTCTGGGAGCTCCCATCTCCTCTCTCTGCAGAAGCAACCTGGGCTGTGTGCAATGGCAAAGACCATACAAAGGGCTGGTTTCTTGGTGTTTCCTTTACCCTAGGAGAAGAAGAAAAATACGTAGGGAAAGGGTTGCCCCCCTTCTCTTCTGCCCCCACTGGAAACTGCCTTTGGGACATGTGGCAGTCCAGGCCTCTTGAACATGCTGCAGTTCCTCCGAGGGAAATGTGAGTGATTGAACAGGGAGGGGCTGACACTCCCCAGGAGGCCCTGGGGCTCTGGGACACTGCACCCTGCAGAGGGGCCCTGGGAGGTGGAGGGGGAAGGTACCTGGCTACACCGCACATCACCAAATTAAATCCAGCCACTCGAACTAGGATTGTGTCCTGAGCATCAGCTCTGCCCCAGGCCCAGGGCAGCTAGGAAATTGTGAGAGGCACAGAAGCAACAAACACCTGCTGGCATCACGGAGCAGTTGTCCAGGGATGGAGATGACCACAGACAGACAAACGCCCAATGGAAGAGATAGAAGGTGTACACCACAGTCTCGGAGGCCTCTCTCCCCTCTCTCCCCTCTGTCTCTGACTCGCTGGGCACCACATGCCTCTCTTCCTTGGTCACGGTCGCTGGCCCTCAGCCCTGGATCCATTCTGAAAAGGGCAATGCTGGCTGGTTTGGTTGGTCTGAGCACACAGAGGGTGCATACAAGCCTGGATGGCAGGGCCTACCGCACACCCAACTTGTGTGCATTGCCCCCGCTCCCCGAGAAAAACCACAGGAGACTAAATCAGGAAACACGAGGTGTCTGAGGCTGGGGTGAGTAGAACCCCTTGCTGGGCTATAGAAGAATGTGTTTTATAAGTAAGAAGATGCTCTAAGAGCCTGACCAGGACAGTATAGTGACAACATAAACGAGAGATGAGCCAGGCATTTCATCTCTGCCACCACCCCCACGCAGGACTCTGCTGCCCTCAAGGACTGGCAGGAGGAGCGTGCGTGCACACTAGCCTGTCACTCACGGGAGCACTGTACTGTGTGCTGACTGACGGTAAGAGGGCCCTCGGCGCCCCAGGTGGCAGGCAGGACCCTCTCAGCTCCCTTGCAATCTCATGGGACCGAGTTAGACACGTGGCCTGACCCTGACAGCAACCCTACAAGGTCAGTGGTTTTCACCTGTGCATCCTCAAGGTCACTAGAGATGCAATCTGTTCTGAGCACGATTTGCAGCTCAGTCCTAACTTTCACAGGCTGACGCTTGGTGACCGTGCTTGGAACTCGGCTCATCTGCAGCTATGCTGGTCGCACTGCTCCTGGGACTCACTGGAAGGTTTGCTGCATGTGTGCAAGGCGCTCAAAAGCCTGAAATCCCCAGATCCCTGAGGGCCCAAGAGAGCTTGTTGGCTAGATGTTCACTAAGGAGCAATTGAGCTGGGTATAAAATGTTTGCTCAATACATCCTTCCCCCCAAATCTTTCCAACTCCTTCCATCCTGATTCTGAGGATCCCACTGCTTGTCTTCATTTAGTCTTTCTTCATTTTCCCAGGTGATACATTTGTTTGTTCATGAAGCGTGCCTGTCCCCTGTTCCTTTCTGCTTGGGAAGGATGAAACCTCCAGGGACCATCACCGTGCCGGTCTTGGAAACGTGACTCACCTCAAGCAGTCATCAGCCCTCAGGAACCCAGGTCCCTAGGGGCCCCTTTCTACCCATGCAGACATTCACATCCACAGCCATCTCCCTGCCCCCAATGTCCTTCTACTGCAGTGCCACCACCTTAAGGAGACATGAGCATGCAAGAAGCCATTCCACAGCTCTTCTTCAGAGACTCGTTCCTTGCCACTGCTCACCAGACAGGGACTACCAGCACAGTTGCCGCTCCTTTAAGCTTCTCATGCCTGGAGGCCACTGAGGGCTCCTGTCAGTGTCCCCAGAAACCCTGCTACCACCAGCACCGTCCTCTCACACTGCTGGAACTGGGCTGGGCTCGCTGCTCCTCTGTCCCAGGACCTGCCTTCCCAGTCAACCACATCATCAGGACCTGCTCTTCTCTGCAGACCCTGAGTCCTGATCTAGTTCAATATCTAGTTCCAGAATGTATATCTGATCCTCTCCCTGCCCCCCCCAGCACCTGCAGAACTGCAAACCAGGAGGCCCATACAGGGCTGTTCCCCTGAGCCCCTCCCTACCTCATACCCTGGGGTCCTCAGGACCATCAGTGACACCATCACTGGGTAGTTGGACTTCTAGAGCACAGAGGTATCTGTGTGAGGCAGCTGAGGCGGTGCCCTGGAGGAGGGAGGGCAGCTAGCTAGGGCTAGGAGAGCCTCCTTCCAGGCTACAGTGCAGATCAGAGATCTCAGCTCACCCAACAGAGCTCTGCGGAGCAAAGGTCCACCACGGAGTGCAAGCCTGACATTGAGCAGATACACTTAGGATCCAGGCACTGTCTGGACTGGCCAGCGTGGCTTTGCTTGGAGGCTGAGAGGAATCTTGGAGCTGCTGCACTGGGTAGGATGGGGGGACTGTGAGCTGCCCCCACCCAGGTAGCACTGGTGTTCCTATGGGAGGACAGAGGTTGGGTGGCATGGCCAGGCACTTCACTAGTGGTCAACCATCTGCCCAGAGATTGCTCCTGTCCAGCCCCCTCCTCAGTAATGCTCACCAGACCAGGCAGTGGACAGAACTGGGCTCTGGGAATGCTCACTGCCCCAGGCCTGCTCTGGGTCTGCGGTGCCAGGCTCACACCCACCCCAGGCACATACCGGTTTTGCAGAAGGAGGTCCTTCAAATCCAGGGGGCTTTGAACAGGTGAAAGGTCACAGGTAGATGTCCAGAGCCTGGCTGCTGTGATCCCCCCAGAGCCTGGCACCCTGAAGTTAACATGGCCTCAGGATGCTGCCCAGGCACACACACATGACCCCTTGCTAAGCTGGGGGCTAGAAATCAAAACTGCGGGCTTGAGGGAGAGAGGAAGCCAGCCTCAAAGAGCTTCAGACCCAGCGGCTGATGAGCATCTCTGCAGACCGTTAGCCGTTTCTCTCACAGGCAATGGTCCATGAGCCTGTCCATAAAAGACTGTCCAAAACCATCCCTTTCCTTTCCAGGCTTCTGGAGGCACCAGCCAGGCCAGCATTGTGACTGAGCTGCGGCCCTGGAGCAGACAGAAGGAGCCAGATCTTCCAGAGAGGCCTGTGGTGGGGTCCCTGCAGCCCCTTCTCCTGCAGTCCCCAGGAGCCGAGGGTGTGGGGGTGACGCAGGCCATGGGAAGGGGCTGGGCAGGCAGGGAAGGGGCGTCAAGACAGGACCTCAGAGCATGCTGGTCCCGCCCGGCCTCACTGGCCACTGCCAAGAAAGGAGAATTAACTGAGCTCGGGCAAGCATAGGGGATGCCCTGGGCAGGGAATCACTTGGGGTGCCAGCTGTGGTGTGAGGGGTCGTTGGTTACTACAGGCCACCTGCACTGATGGTCCTACTGAGGACAGGCCCTCCATCTCCATCAATGCCACACTACCAGCCTACGACCCCTGAACCACACCGAGCACCCCAGGACTGGCTCCGTCCGGCAGCAGCCCACCTTGCTGGGGCAGGGCAGCAGATGGGGAAGGTGCTTGTATTCCCACCTCCATTTGGTCAGCGAGCAGCCTGTCTGACAGCAAGTCACGCGTGTGTTCCAGACCCGCTAAGGACGTGGTACTCATTCCCACCTTGACCTTCCGCATCCATTCCATGATTGCGATGGCTGGCGATTCACGGGCAGCTTCTGGCCTCCGAGGAGTGGAGAAGGCCTGGCCCGGCATGCATTGGTCTCAGGAGTCTAGCCCGCTGATTGATTCACCCTCCCCTCCTCTGCCCGGCTCGGCAGCCCTGGGTTAGGAGTCCAAAGCGATCACTCACCACTGGTTCCCATTTGTCACCTTTAACTCTGCAAACTTTCGAAAGACTCCGGGCTTAATGCTACACTTAACACCATCTCTGCCAAATTAATTCTTGTCTTTTTATTTTAAAAATTTATATATAGGGTGGGAAAGGACACATTTATCTAGGCCACTTACATCTGCGTCTTTGGCTCCGATGGCAGTCGGGCGGAGAGCGTGGGTTCCATTCTGGCTTTGGCCAATCGCTTTCATGGCAAGGGTCTCTCACCAAGGGGACAGCGTGTGTGGAAAAGGGGGAGGGAAAGGCTGTATTCCAAACCATCTGCTAAAAGGCACAAACTAGGAGGAAAATGAACCATGCCACTTGTGGGCAGGGATGGGAGGGGCAGCGTGGGGCCAAGTGAAGAGAGGAGTGCCACTGACCAGAGAACGGACTCATAACTGACTTATGAAACAGTGACACCCTCTGCACAACACCTTCATAATAACATTGTCTTAGAAAGAGATGTAAACAGGCTCACATGAGGAGGGAAGGGGAAGGGAATGTGTTGTTTTAAGAAAATTATTTAGGTGTTAAAAAAACACCTTTTCCCATAATTACAGCTGAAAACACCATTTTAGGCAGCGGGGGCTGATCATATAAAGTTGCGTCGTTTTAATCATCGGCGCGGTGTGTGCATGTGGGGCTGGGTGGCTTTCCTTTTGCATTAGGAGCTCTGGGGCTGGGCAGGATGTAGCTGAGCAGGACAGTGGCTGAGGGGCGCAGGAAGCTCTGGGCCGGGCTCAGCTCTCCCGGTGGCTGATGCGGGGAGCAGCCTTCCTTCTGACTCTTGTTTAATTGTGGTAGAAAAGACAACATACAGTAATGCACCACTCTGACCGCTTTTAAAGGTGCCATTCAGTGGCACGCAGGATGCTGGCCTAGGTCACCTTCACTGCCGCCATTCTCCGGAACTGCCTCCACTGAACACCCAGCCCCCTTCCTTGGCAAGCCCCTTCTCCTTTCTATATTGGTGGATGACTTATTCAAGGTGCTCTGCACTCCAGCCACACCCTCACCCAGCTTTGTGCTGGAGATGGAGTCTGAAGCGCTGTCCTGTCTGGGCTTTGAACTGTGATCCTCTAGACCCAAGTAGCTAGGATTACAGGCATTACCGCTGGCGCCTGCCTTCTAGAGACCTCTTCGATGTGGAATGACAGCATTCGCCCTGCGTGATCGGCTGTTTCACTGGGGTGATGTCCTCGGGGTCACCCAGGTGTGAGCATTTCCTTCCTTTTCAAGCTTGTGCACTGTTCACAGCTCCCCGCGCTGTCTATCCATTCATGCGCACTGGGGTGGCTTGCCCTGGGTGGAGCTGTGAGCGGTGCTGGCCTCAGCACAGGATTGGGAGCGCCTGTTTGCGTCCCCTCTTTCACTATTGTGAACCCAGATGCTGAATTACGGGATCACGCAGGTAGTCTTCCTGAGGACCGGCAGCACGGCTTTCCACCGCAACTCCCCTGAGCCTCCTCAGCTGCAGTGGACCCAGTTCTGTTTCCCAGGACACGGGATTTGACAACAGAGTCCAGCAGCAACGCAGTGTCCAGGACTGACCCACAGGGAGGTGTGGGGGCTGGCGCTGGCCTCCAAAGCCACCAGGAGCACCCGAGCCCAGGGCAGGAGAGAACAGCGCTGCGGATTGGCCTGGAAGTCATGGGGGCAGCGTTAGGTGTGGAAGGAGCCCTGGGCTGCGATGAGAGCCGTTCTGGGGCCGGTGCTGAGCCCCCTGCCCCGCCCACCCACTTGCTCCAGGGGCAATCTGGGGAGACTCCTGGCCTCAGGGCCTCCCCATCTCACAGCCCTGCATCTCTCAGAACTCCAATGCTGGGCTCCCCTTGGTCTGAGTCCACCCCCTGCACCGCCCCTGTGTGGAGACCCGTACGTGGACACTCACAGCTCACCTCCGCTCGGCCAAGCCGGGTGGACACCGTGCGTCCCAACCCCGCCAGCCATCTGGCTGTCCTCGGCTGGCCATTTGGAGCTGCTGGCCTGAGGCTGGGCCAGCAGGATGGGCGAGCGTGTCCCCACATGGTCTGTTGGCTCTGAGCAGGCTCCGAGCCTGCCACGCCGATTGTTCCTTCTTCCGGTACATCCGCCCACTGTGCCCACGGCCCCGGGCATCCGGTGTTTGTGGGTTGTAGTTCACTGACTAATTGGCAGGAGCAGACGGGGCTGGGGTGGCGGGGCTCCGGAAGCGATGGTCTGGTCCAACCTCCATTCACACCACCTTCTGCTCTCTTCGCCAAGCCCCGCAGATCCTGTTTTTCTGGCAGATTCCATATTGTCTGCACTCTGAATCCACATGGTCTGACAGACAGCTCCCCCTCGGCACATTCTGGAACATGCGGCGGACACTCGCCTCTTGGATGGGAGAGTGGAGCAGGTGGCCTGGGCTGTCGGGGGAGCTGGGGAGGTGGTCCTGGAGGGGTATGGACAGGCCTGCGCCATGCCCACCAGGCCAGCGCGGAGGCTGGTATGTGGCCAGTTGGCAGAACCTAGCAGACACAGACCCAGCTTCCAGGGCAGGCTGGACCACCATCACTAGCGCGAAGAGCCAGCACTAATCAGATGTGTGGATGAGCAAGATGGACCATGGCCTCCACCCATTCTCACAGGATAGGACCGGCGCCTCCAGCCTGGCGCCCCGAGGGAAGACAGGCCTCAGGCCGTAGCTCCAGCTGGAGGCCCGGCCCTGGGGGGCATCCAGGGCCCCCGAGCCACCAGGCCCCAGCAGCAGCCTGGTGGGCTGGCAGCGGTCAGGTGACTCCAGGGCTCCAGTGCTGGCTCAGAGATGCTCAGACCCACAGTGGGCCCTGTCCAAGTCAGGCCCCAAGGTCCAGGCCAGAGAAGAGAGCTGACCAGAGGCCCCAGGGTCTGGGACGGAGGGAATGAGATGCCACTGGGCAGGGAGGGGAGGGAGCACAGGGGACTCAGGTGCAGCCAGAGCACAGAGACAGAAGGAGCTCAACGCAGGGAGTGGCTCGGGGTACAGGTGCTCCTTGGAGGGTGGAGTGCACAGCTCCAGGTCAGAGGTCACAGATGGTAAGTAGGGGCACAGGAATCTCCCTCCCCTGTCCCTTACCCTCCACCCCCTGTGCCATCCATGATACCGTGTGACCCAAGTCAACAAGGCTGCGGCTAGAGACAAAGGACAGACCTGGAGCCCCAGAGAGTAAAAGAGAGAGAGTCAGAGACAGAGAGATAGAGACAGAGAGACAGAGAGAGAGAGAGAGAGAGAGAGGGAGAGAACGCACATACACGGCCAGGCTTGGAGATCACAGCTCCACCAGGGAAAACAGAGTCTGACAGCAGTTGGGATCTACATCAATGCCATTCTGGGCTATAAGTGCAGAATCTCACAGACCCCGTCCACCCCAGTGCTGGACAGAGGCCGACAGGACAGAGGCTGCCCGGCCCCGTGGCCGTGAGGCAGAACCGCCTGGACAGAGGCCCATGCGAGCGGCGCCCCCCTCCTGAGCCCCGGCGGTTCTGCAAGACGCCGCTCCCGAGTGAGCTCTTGACCTCTCGCTGTTTTCATTTCTTCCTCCGCCAAGCGAGGAGACTTCACAGCAAGTGTCTCGAGGCCGCGTGTGTGGACGCGCTCTGGTAACGGTGAACTGCTCTCTCTGAATGCCAGGCGATATTATTTTTGAATCAGCTTCAAGACACCACTGGAAGAGGAAGTATTGGAAAATTGATTTTTTTTCCTCCTACCGATGTAACTGTCTCCCTGCCTTGATTAGACCGCGCATCTGCTGTCACTTATGCCCTGGCCACTGGGCCACACCCCCACCACAGGAGCTCCACATGGAGCCCCCTGCTCCAGCAGGGAAGGCTTGGAGGTGAACAAGGCACCGTGAATGGATGATGGTGTGCCTTTGAACCCCCGCATCACCCCCCGCTCCTCACATCTGTGAGCATCATTGTAGTCTTCCCAGGCCTCTCCTGCTCTGAAAGATGACGAGCTCCAAGACATCACAGAAGATTCCTGGACAGGAGGGATCCTGCGGTCATGGGAGCCACTGCTGTCTAGGCCGGGATCCCCAGGGACACAATGCGAATACTCACTGAAGGACTAACGCTCTCTGATCCTCCAGACTGAACAGCCCGGCTTTCCTACCCATGCTGCCTCTCCAGTGACGTCCCAGCCCCTCCCAGCTGAGTACCACCCCCTGGTGCGACTGGAGCAGAACTTCCCTTGGAATCACTCATTCTGTTCTTGCTGAGGAGGTAGACCCCACTTCAGGGTTGTCAGTTGTCTGACTTGGAGGTTGTATGTCCCTCAGGCCCCCGTCCGGTCTGAGTCAAAGCAATCTGTTCCGATGTCCTCCACACACAGCTGTGCCAGCCAGCCCAGCCCAGCCTGGTCCATGGACATCTGGGAGGCCTGTGCATCCGGCCACCAGCCTTCTCCCACCCCAGCTGGACCCGCTTTCCAGCAGCCGGTCGGATGAGGTCAGGGCCAGAGGTGGCCACTTCGGCTACAGAACCTGGAACTTGGTCAGCTCACCTTCCAGTCAACAGCAACAAAAGCCCTGTGCCACCAGGCAGCCTGGCAGGGACCAAGCCACTGGACCACAGGCCGTCCGCAAGAGCGGACATCAGCCCTGCTCCTCCCCGCGCAAGCCAGAGCCATGAATCTGTGGAGGAGTTCTCCAGGTGAAATTGTCAGTGTGCTGCTCCCCAAACCCAGCAGAGCTGTGAGCCGCTGATGGAGCACTGAGATTTGGGGGCCCACTCTGTCCTTTCTATTCCGTCAGAGAATGGAGGTGTGCCTTAGCGAGGGGTCAGCTAGGCACTGACCGCTGGGTCTGAAGCTGGCTCTGGGCCTCCCCCAGCCCCGTTCCTGGCCTGTGTCTCTCCTCTCTGAGCTGTGCCATGGCTCTGTCTGGGGCAAGCTGGCACAGTGGCCAGGCCAGGGAGCCCCAAAGCAAGGAAGACCAAGGAAGTAACCACGTGGATCTGGCCCTGGGAACGTAGCAGAGGGAGAGGGCTGGACTGAGGTCCCCAAGACCATCTGCCCTTCCTCAGGAAAGGCATTTCTGATTCACAAACCCACAAACCCACACGTGAGTTGCTTCTAGGGAGAATCTGGCCCTCTCCATGACAGGCAGTAGTATGAACCAAGAGGGCCCCTCCCAAGAACAGGGCTAAGCGAATGCAGACCCCCTTGAAGGATCCCAGGTTTCGAAGAGCCTGGAGCTCACATGGGGTTCTGCAAATGTGCTCCCTCCTTCTGCGCAGAGCTTGGAGTCTTCTTGGTCCTGGGCTCTGTCCCCTCTCTTCCTCCACAGGGGTTCAGCCTGGAAACAATTGGATGCTGGCACACTTCAGATTAAACAAACATTATTCCTCACAATGGCTTCTCGCAGCTGGGCCACTTCAGGCCACGCAAGGAAGAACTCGGTCAGCAAGTCCTGGGAAGAATGCAAAACAGTGGCTCCTTCATTTTCCAGGCCCCACACAACAAGCTATACATAAATACAGAAAGTGATTTTCATGAATTCTTTATGCTATTTACTTAGAGCCTGTGTTTATTAAACTGGTTGGCTTCCAAAAACTCCTTGCAGATTTCTCTCTCAAAAAGTATGTTTTATTTCTCCATCCCACTATAAATTAAAAATGGGTCTGTGATGCAACCAGCAGATTTAGCCCCCTCCCCCCTAAGCCTTACACCAGGAGCACAAATAGCCAACCCTCACCAGCAGGCCAGAAGTGCATGCGTGTATGGACGTACGCCTGCACACAGGCACACGCACACACACACACACTTAGATGTGCACACAGCTTTGCATACATGAAAATTTGCAATGGTGAGAGCCAAATACATTCCTATGTCTTGTCTTTTCCTGTCACTAGGCAGCTGTCATAGAGCCTGTCTGGGGCTCTCTTGCTGAATGAGAGAACTTAAAGGAATTTTGGGGAACATGATGAATGTTGCTCTCCAAGCCCACCCAACCAAGTTCACACATTCGCCAAGAGCCGCTGGCATGGAACAAAACACCATTCTACTATTTCCAGAAGGGCTAGGACTTGCCAGGACATGGAGCCCAGGGCCGGAGTAGACAGCACAGAGCCAGCACCGCCAGCCCCGGCTTCGGAGGGTGAATGGAAAGATCCTGCAGCAAGGTCAGTGCGGGGAGCCCGGGGCCCTGGGGCCTGGGTTTCCATAACACGGGCACAGGGTAGGGAGCCCTATTACTAAATTGCTGCTCCTGAAAACTTTTGTTTTTCTATTTTCATTCTGAGCTCCCAGAAATCTTACTTCTGAAGTGACCTTATTATCAAGGCCAGCTGCAATTTTCCTGTGTTCAAAAAAAGAAGAAGAGGCTAAAGGTCTTAAAGAATGAAGCTCTTCCCTTTACAAGAATTCTCACCCAGCAAACAAAGGAGCCAATAATGACGTATGAGTACAACACAAAGTTACAGCTGCAAAATAATACTTTAGAAGCATTTAAATTCTCATACCAGGATAAATAAAGATACCTTGCTATGATCATGTCTTGGTTAAGCATAGCATTTTCCGACTGTAGTAAATTTCTTTATAAGGTCATCAAAGTCTATACTTCCAAAGGAAAACGATGCCAGTTGCCTTAGACAAATGCATACCTGCAAAGAACTCGTTGGGAAGACACTGCACGTGGGTACAGCTTTTCCATCCACTCCTGCTCAATGTTTTATAGCTTTGGCAACGTTGAGATGCATTTCTGGAGAATAATTTTGAAATACCAATTTACAGATGATAATACTCATGGAACAACTTCTCCAAAAAGATTGAGTTGTTCAGACAAACCAGTCTTGCATCCTTCTGGTTGTTTTCGAATGCAAATCTACACAGGAACATTGCAGTATTCCTGTGGATGATCCTGGACACTTGAGGCTGCCGGGTGTGGGTCCAACGCAGGCACCTGCCTTATCTGCCACCACGAGGAAAAGCTGAATTCTAAACCTTTCTCTTTATCATTGGATCATCTGTAGTTTCCTATGAAAACAGTTTTCGTTTCTGTTAGATGGGGTGATTTTCAAATTTGATTCAAGTCTAAGCTTCTGGATATTTTAAATGTAGCAGCACTTTTCAAAACAGGATATTCATTCTGATGAATCCGAGGAACCGAGTCTGGGAGTAGTGACTCATGTCTGTAACCACAGCTACTTGAGGCGCAGGGAGGAGCGTCATGGCCCAAGGGCAGCCTTGGGCAGTGACTGGGTGTCTGTGCTGTCACCTTGTCGTCGCCGACTGACAGCGTTGACAGCTGGCCCCATTGCTTCAGTGGGAGCTTGAACACTGGTGGCCTCCGGGGAGGGTCAGCCTCTTTTGGGGGGGTCTTTTGTGGACCTCATCTCGTCTCCCGTGGCCGTGGCTCCTGCCATCACTACTTATCCTACTTGTCTCCTTAGACATCAACCTGGCCCTATGGCCCAGGCGCCCAAGAGACCTGGGGACCCCAGGGTACCTCTGGGCACGTGCAGGCTCAGGGCCACCTCTCCTGTTGGAGCCGGTGCAGGTCTCGCTAGCACCCTCTCCCCCTCCTCGGGAGCCCTGGAGCAGCACGGGGGAGGCTGCAGCCACCCGCTGTGCTGACGGAGCTCAGACTCTGTCCTCCGAAGTGTGGGAGAAGCCCTCCGCTGTTTGAAGACCCCCTATCCGCTCTTGTTCGGGGTCTTCGCTTGAGGTAGCCAGGGGTGCACACCCACTCCCAGCTTGCTGGGCACCATGTCTCCCCCGGAAGGCAATGCCCCTGGCTCCCTCTGGAGTAATTTCTCCCTTTCCTTCTTGCCCGGGTCATGCTTGGTCTTCCAAGAGCTGAGTGACTTTGGGTTTCCCGTTTAGGATTTCCTATCTAGCTGCCATTCTCTGACTGTGCAGAGAGGTTTGGCCGGGCTCCTGTGGGCTCACCTAGGCCGGCGTGGCGCCTCGGGAACAACGCCGGCTTTGAGAACAGATCGTCTGCCGTCAGCCCTGCATCTGCACAGGCCTGCTGAGAGAGTTCTCCTTGGGTTCAAGTCCAAGCGGATGGAGGGTTTTAAGTGCTACTTGGAAGTGAGTGGCAGGGCCTGGGGAGAGTTCTTCAAAGGGAAGTTGCATGGGGCTCGAGGGAGGTCAAAGGCACTTAGCCAGCGGTGCTCAGTAGGCAGCGCGGGGCCACGGGGTGCATGCGTTTGAATTTCTATAAACCCAGGTGGAGTAAACGCCCTAGAAAAATCTCTGTTTTAGGAACTCGCACTGCAAATCCTTTTGAAAAGCAGACGATGCCCCACACCAGTTCCTCCACAAGGCCCCAATTTGCATCAAACTTGTTCAGAGTTAAGACACCAAAGTCTGTGCACCAGGGTCAAAGCCAGACCTCGCTGCTTCCTGTCACCCTTTATTGGAAAAAGTCTCTGCTTTTCCCAGCTCCAGCCAGTGGAGGCTGAGCCTCTACAGAGGTCAGAGGCGAACCTTGGTGACTGCCGTCCAAACCACTTCAATGCATTCCCTGCAAGACGCTCTGCCCTCAGCTTCCTCCCCACACCAGCTCCCACTGCACCGCCCCGGGCTGCTCACACCCGCCCTCCTGGGCAGCACACCACGGATTCCCTGGGACCCCCCCCACCCCATCACAACCTCCTGTCCCTCTCTGCACAGCTGGTTCTCAGACCTGCCCCAGGAAGGCACCCCTGGAGAAGGGGGCTGTCTGCTGTCGTGCTGCTTCCCAGTGGCCCTGGCTTAGAACCCAAGAAAGTCCCTCTGGCTCTGGGAACCCGGTCACTGGGATACAGGCTCTGGGATAGGGACAGGCCTCCTCCTTCCTGCCCGATACTGGGTCAAAGCCCAGCAACTCCCGGGAAGTGAGCCACGGCAAACTCATTGTGCTCTGTTTATCCTCTCTTATTCCTGGGATATGGTTTTACTGATTTTCTTTGTGACCAAGCCCATACGCTCAGATTTGGGTGTATGTATCACATTCTCTAAAAAGCCTCCTGGAATGGCTCCGTGCGCGAAGCTAGTTGCACGTGTGGCCCACAAATGTATGTTCAAACCCACATGCATGGCTAACTGTATGTGAGCACACACACTCTCACACTCTGTATACACAGCTAGACAGGCATGCTCAGTCATGAGCATGCACACATGTGTGTATGTACACACGTGTGGTGGACTGGGTCTGGTGCTTCACGATTGTCTGTTGTACGGTATGTCTGTTCCTGCATGGCCTGACCTGACCCCTTGCCCAGGAAGCAGTAGATTCCGGTCTGCTGAGACCCCAGCTGCCAGGGCAGCTGAGATCCACCCACCTTTGGTGCTCATCCTGTGTCCTAGGAGTGAGTCCTTGGGGGAGGGGTGCCCTACATAACAACCGTGCCGCCTAGAGTAGACCTTCCAGTGGCCGCCTGTCCACCGTGACAGGCGCTCTTCCCACCATCATCGCATGCACACCCCAGTGCCAGCCTCTGGCTTCCACAGCCCCAGGCTCCTGGAAGACACTACGGCTTTGCTCCAGGGGGCTGAACCGGCTTCAAAACAGACGAGTGCACAGGGCTGCCCCAAGCACAACATCCTTCCCGTCTGGACAGCTAAGCGCAAGCCCCCGGCAGCCCCACCCGCCTGTCGCCCCTCCCAGGAGGGAGGGACCAGGTGACCGTCTTCTAGCCGCAAGGACGTGGCAGAAAGGCCACAGAGGGTCATTTCCGACCTCGGGTTACAAAGAGGCTGCATCTTCCATCTTGCAGGCTTCTGCCACTCTGGCGTGCTCATTCTGAGCTGTCTGTGCCAAGGCCGTGTGGTGAGGAGTTGAAGGAGACTTTAGTTCATAGCAGTGAGGGGATGAAGCCCTCCATCGAGCAGCTGGGAAGAAATAGCAGCAACCACAGGAGTGAGCAGGAAGAAGATCCTTCCCTGGACAAGCCAGGAGTGGGGGGGGGGGAGATCCTTTCCCAGACAAGCTTCCCATGAGACAGAGCCAGAACACAAGCTCCACAGCCACCGCCCAGGACCTTGAGCCAAAGGGTCCAGGCCCTACTGGGTTCCAGCTCTCAGAAACCATAAGGTCCCGGGGAGCCAGGCGGTGTGTGCCGTGAACAGGACTGCTAGCACACTGTCCTGTGCCCTGTCCTGCCGTGTCTGCGTGTCCCCCAGTCCCCCAGCAGCAGTTCCACAAAGCAAGTAAACGCCATGTGAAGGCATTTCCATGGTAAAACCAGAAACAGCATCACGAGGATAATCCATCACCAGGATTGCAGGTGGCTCACACCTGTAACCCTAGCTGCTCAAGAGACTGAGATCTGAGAATCAAGACTCAATGCCAGCCTAGGAGTACAGTCCATGAGACTCTCCAATTAATCACACACACACACACACACACAAGCTGTAATCTCCAGCAAGTAATCTCCAAGGCATCTGAGCCCAAAGCAAGGAGAGGGCCTGGGCCCGTGTTCATGGAGAGGGGAAGACCCCTGATCTCCGCGGCCAGCTGGTCCTCCCCATGTTCATGGAGAGGGGATGACCCCTGACCTCCAAGGCCAGCTGGTCCTCCCCGGGCTGCACAAGAGCTGGGAGGAACGGAGACTCTGCCGTCACCAGCTGTCACCTGGGGCTGCATCGCGCTCAGAAGTGGCAACCAGCTCACTGAAGTGTCTCATTAGCTTAGTGTTTGAAGTCTCCCAAGTGTTCACGGATAGCATTGCCCTAAAACCACCAGGCTTCGACCACAGCCACGCTTTGGTCCCTTGAACAACTGTCCAGACAAAATGCTCTTCCCAGAGCTCATCATGAAGTGGCGACCGCCGGGCAATGGACGCCAGGCATTCTCCTCCCGTGACCAGACCTCACAACCAGATAAGAAGAACTCTGCACCAAGTGGGCCTCCCACACCCTGCGGCCCTCCCCACCCCAGAGTGGCTGCCCTCCCCACCTCTCCCCCTCCCAGCCTGCTGGGGAAGGCTGGGCAGGCCTCTCTCGAGACAGTTGCCACATCTGTCCTGCCGGCAGCCTGCCTCCTGCCTGTCCACTGGCAGGGCCAGGGGACGTCTCCAGTGTACGGACCTGCTGTGCAGGGGCGCCCAGCCTCCGCAGACGGTGACCCAGGCTTCTCCTTCCTGGCCACGGCTCCCGCTGCGACAATGGTTCCCGTGGCACCCTGCGCCATGTTGCCTAGAGAGGGAGGTGAGGTGCAGAGTTCCCAGAACTCAGCCGCACCCCCAACCTCGCAGCAGAGCGCCGGGCTGTGGGCTGGCCTGTCTCTGCCCCCACTCAACAGCGGGAAGGGCCCCAGGTCCTCCGCCGCATGCCTGCCAAATGCTCTGTGCTCCGAAGAGCCTGCCTCAGTCTCTCCCACTGCATACCTCACGCTCGGCCCACCTCCAGCCATCCTGGAGATGCCGGGGCCCCAGAGTGGGACAGGCGATGCCTGTGATGGATGAGCCGTGTCACACCCCAGCTCAGCCTCGCACCACGAGCTTCTCCCCCGGCCGCTTCCAGCTCTGCGACTGGGAACCGTCCGCCTCCTTCACCTCTGACCTTTGCACGGTCTCCCCTGCCTCCAGTGGGGCAGGTGGACCCCAGCTGTCCATCCACAGCTCCGCAGGGGGTGGGGAGCCAGGGCCCATGGGGCGGGGGCAGGACAGACGAGCTATGACATTCAGGGAGTGTCCCCCACCTCTCGGGAAGCCAGTGGACCCCTGGATCGGGGGAAGGTGCGCGAGCTTGCGTGGCCCCGCAGAGATTGCCGTGGGAGCGGGAGCTCCTGCTCCAGAAACACAGCAGCCCCACTGCCCGGCAGGCGAGCGGACAGGCCTGGCGCTGCTCGGAGCCAGGGTCCATGGTTCCAAGGGTGGCATGGACAGTGACACCCGGGACCTGCCACAGGCATCCAGGGTCCGTGGTGAGCCGGGCAGCCCAGGTGTCAGCCCGTGGAGAGCCTGCGGGACAAGTCAGAAGCAAATCACGCCTGCCATGTTTGTGGGCATCAGATGGAGAAAACCCCATAAAGGAGTGCACTTGCTCAGCAGAGCTGCTCCCCTGTCAGCACCCCAGGACACTCCCACAGGACTGAGCTGCTCCCCTGTCAGCACCCCAGGACGCTCCCACAGGACTGAGCTGCTCCCCTGTCAGCACCCCAGGATGCTCCCACAGGACTGAGCTGCTCCCCTGTCAGCACCCAGGACACTCCCACAGGACTGAGCTGCTCCCCCTGTCAGCACCCAGGACGCTCCCACAGGACTGAGCTGCTCCCCTGTCAGCACCCCAGCATGCTCCCACAGGACTGAGCTGCTCCCCCTGTCAGCACCCAGGACGCTCCCACAGGACTGAGCTGCTCCCCCTGTCAGCACCCCAGGACACTCCCACAGGACTGAGCTGCTCCCCTGTCAGCACCCCAGGATGCTCCC
>NW_012267303.1:2247356-2291108 GCF_000151885.1 Dipodomys ordii
GCTCCCAGCCCTTCCACAGGTCCGCTCCCCCACCCACCCCCCGCCCCGCAGTCCCGCAGCCCACTGCACACAAAGGTCCTAGGGGCTTAGCCTTGACCTTCATGGAGGTGGAAGGTTCTAGACAGCAACTCAGGCCACTGAGATGGCCGAAGGTGTCAGGAGGGGAGGGGGAGCTGGTGTGTAGGACCAGGGGAGGTGACTGTACCTCCAGGATGCCCCGAAATGGGGCCCGTTCACCATGCACTCTTCGTGGCTCAGCACTCCTGCCTCGTCTCTCCAGGTCGCTGTCCTACAGGTCAGGTCAGTGTCCTGGATCCCACCCATCTGACCATCTCAGCCCCCAGAGCACCCGGGGACACTGCCAGCCCCCTAGGGCAGCCCTGGAGCCTTCTTGGCTTGTCAGACTCCCCGCCCCCCACCCTGGCTGTGGTGCTCGGTCTGCATTCGTGGCCAGAACAAATCTGTGGGTGAGCGGTGTGCCGCTTGGGAGCACTGCCCACCGTCTCTCCCGGGAGGCATGCAGCCCTCCGGGGTGGCAGCAGGGCTGCAGCATGCTCAAGGGCAGGTGTCCACGGTGCATCTCCTCTTCCCCGTGACCCTATACCGCCAGCCCACCTCCTGGGACCAGGATCTGTGCTTGTTCTCACCCAGGCTCCGTTGCCACCGCCATGGCTTCCAGGGGAAATCACGACCACTAGAATATCCCCGTGGCCCAGGGACCTCAAAGGGGGCTCAAAGCAATCCTGCCCAGAGTTCAGGGCTGCAAGGCTTCGGGACCAGCACGGCTGCCTGGCTCCACCTCCCCAGGCCCTCCCTGAGCCTGGCTGCGGACACGGCCCAGAGCAGAGCAGAGCGGCAGTGGGGTGTGAAGACCAGTCCTCTGGGGCCCGTGCTCAGCTCCTCCAGGCAGGGCCGGGCATCAGGCTCACTACTCCCAGAAGTCACCCTCTCCAGGCAGAGGTCCCCAAAAATATCACAGTTACCCTTGGCAACCAATGTCTGATCTGACACCTATTCACTTACTCTTCACTGGTTGCCTTCTATCCAGCCAGCGCCACCTTCTGGGCCACACTTCCCTGTGGGGGAGTCTCCGTGGGGGGTCAGACCCCCTCCTCTTACCCCTAGCTGCTCGCTAGGGCAGAGGGGCTCAGAAACCCTCATAGAACCCTGGCCATTCTTTGTCTCCAGGAATGAGACTCAAAGAGCAAAGCCAAACCCAGTTTTCTTTTAGGGAGACTGGAGTGGCCGAGGCCGGACTCCTGGGCAGGAGGAGGCTGGATGGCAGAGTCTGCCCCCGGGCTGGCTTCCTGCACATGGACTGGTTTGGAAGACTGACTTGTGGCCAGTGGTCCTGGGTCTTTTCTCGGCTCCCTGATGGAAGTGGTTTGGGGTAAGTCTTCCCTTTCCTCCTAAACAACATCTTTGGCCTTTTAGGAGAATGCTGGGGACAGCAGGGTTCCTCTACTTCCTAATCCTCTGCTCCTGGATTGTGCAGCAGAGCCTGGGTAGAAAGATAGGCTAACACCAGCGGATGCTGCTGTTCGCTGCGCACACGGGTGTGTGCCTGGAAGAGGACATCCATTCCTTCCCTGTGAAGTGGGGAGATCAGGTCTGGCCAGAGCCATCTTAGCCACATGGTGGATGGCAGGGTCTGACATCTTGCTTTCATGGTGGGGGAAGGTGAAGCCACGCCTCCCAGGTGACGGGCATGCCGGAATCCCTGGAGGCAGGGGAGGGGACTTGGATGATTGGGTACTAAACCTGTCAGTCCAGTGCCTGGGATTTGAGTTTCCTGTGACCCTGCCTGCTGACCTGACCCTATTTAGGCCTGGACCAGCTCAGGAAATGCCTTTCAACCTCCATGCAATACCCACTGCAGGACCAGAGCCCGCTGGCCCCAGCTCAGGCCTGTCTCAGTTGAGGTCCCAGTTAGGGTCAACAGAACCCTCTGTGAGGATGGTGATGGTGGCTCCAATCCCCATAGAAAGTGTGGTCTTAGGGGCACTGTGGCACAGCAGCAGGAACTCCCCTCACTGGATGGATGGATGGATGGATGGATGGATGGATGGATGGATGGATGGGGGGTGGATGGGGGGTGGATGGGTAGGCAGGTTGATGGATGGATGGATGGATGGATGGATAGATGGATGAATGGATGGATGACTGGGTTGATGGATGGATGAATGGATGGATATACGGATGGATGGGTGGGTAGGTAGACAACTGGAAAAATGAACAGACAGACAGACAAATAAAATGATGAATAGTGTTGGGAAAGCAAGGAGTACCACTATTTTTACTTGAAAAGAAATGAAACCAAGATCTGTGATTGGGTTTAAAGGTATCCTCGGGGATTAGAGGGTCGATACAAGCTGTCCTCCACAATGAAAAAACTGTCTGGGATGGAAAGGGCAGAAGGTGTTTCTGGAACAGCTGACCTCAGGGACCCAGCTTCCTCGGGGACCCAGCTTCCTCGGGGACCCAGCTTCCTCGGGGACCCAGCTTCCTCTGGACCCTGCAGGACAACAAAGTTGGGTCCTCCTGGCTTGAGCTTCACGGACGTGGCCAGGCCTACCAAGGATTCGGCAAAAATGGGTTTCATTCCCTCTGGAGCCTGAGCCTTGCCTCCATAAAGCTGGCGTATGCACAGTGTTTTTTCTGCCCAGAAATAGGTCTTGTCTCTTTTGGAGCCACTTTCCCCCCATAACCATCAGGGCTGACAACAAGCCTGATGTGTTCCTGTGCACTCCCGAGCACAGGCTTTCTCTCCAGTGACAGCCGCCTCCCTACCTGCATAAATCTCTCCTTGGAAGTTTGTTCAGAGGAGGGTGCCTCTCCCCCTTCCCCCTCCCCCCACGCTTCCTCCTTCCTGTAATTGAATGCACAGTTCATTAAGATCTCTGGTAGTGGCGGAAATGTTACAGGGGAAGAAAAAGCCGTTGACAATTTTATTTTTAAAAGTAACTAAGAATAGGCAAATCTTGTAAAAATAGCAAGCCTGCAAACAGGATCATGTTCAAGGCCAAGTTCTCTTCCTAAAATTCAGAGTGCGACATCCAAAAAGGAAGAGGAGCAAAGCTTGGTCTCAAAACCCCGCAAAGTCACGGAGGCCCAGAGACAAGAACAATGAGCAGTCTGTGAGTCCTGTGTGGTCCTGCATGGGCGGCCTGCTCCTGGACCCCACTCGAGACTGGGCATCCCTGGAAACAGACACATAGAATGCAAAGATGCTCGCCTGCTGTACCTGGGTGAGATCCACAGGCCCCTCACCTGAGGGACAGCAGGAAGTCTCCCCTCGGCCTTCCCCCTGCAGCCTGTGGACAGGGAATGCCTTGGAGACACTCCCGTTTTCCATTTGAAGAACTTGGCTGTTTCCATGAGAGAAGAGGTTTGCAGCTGTGGGGACGTGGGCCGGAGGGCGCCCTGGGTTTGGCAGCCAGATGTTCACCCTGCCCAGGACGTCTGGATTCAGGTATCTTGTGAAGCCCATGCGTGGATGGGGAGGCAGTGGATTCCCATGGAAGGGGCTCCGAGGTCAGGGCCTCCGGCCAGCTGGGGGGACCCACAGAGCAGTGGAGGACACTGCGGGCACTTCAGAGGGCTCCCTGGTCCTGCAAGGCAGCAGGCAGTACCCAAAGACTCCAAGACACAATGATCGAGCCCACAGTCATTGGAGGATGGAAAGGCCAGGTCAAGGGTCAGTGGTGATGCCGACGATGAGGGCTGGGCGTGGGAGGACGGAGGAGGGGCAGGAAGCCGCATGCTCGCACGCTGACATCTTAGATGGTGTGTCCCCGAGCAGCTCTGGACCCAGAGTTCCTGTGGCAGCTGACCTCCATGAAGGCCGTCGCTGGCAGGGGGCGGGAGACAAAGCGTTCGAGAAGTGCCAGCCGTGCTCCGTCCCGGCCCAGCCCCTGCTCCACACCCCCAGCGACGCCCGACCTTCGGAAGCCCAAGCTGCAGAGGTGGAGAAGGTGCACGGAATCAGGCACAAAGCACAAGGGTCCACTGTTAGGAGAAAGGAGGAGAAAGAACAGGCCAGACTTGATCTCGACAGGCAAGGACCATTTGTTGAGGCATAGCAGCAACCTTCCTGTGGGAGTGGAGGTTGTGCAGGGAGGTGGGGTTGGAGCTGGGCCTTTGTGGGGTCTGAGCAAGGAGACCGAGGTTAGCATTGGGGCTGGAGAGGTGGGGACGTTCCGTTGGGCCCATGATGGAGTGTGGACGGCCAGGCTGGAGTGGGTTGTCCTGCCTGCATGTGAAACACGTCCAGGCATACCTGGGGCTTCGCCTGGCATCCGTCTGCACCTGGGCTGAGAGGGTGGGGGGCAGTCCTTCAGCCAGGGCCTCTACCAGGGTGCTGAGGTTATATAAATGAACATGGAGGAGGAGGAAGAGCGGGAGGGGGAGGAAGAAGATGAGGAAGAAGAGAAGGAGAAGGAGGAAGAGGAGGACAGAAAAAGAAGGAGGAGGAGGAACAAAATGAGAAGGAGGAGGGGAAGAAGAGGTGAGGGGAGAAGAGCAGAAGGGAGAACAGGAGGAGGTGGGTGAGGGAAAGAAGGAGGAGGAGGAAACATATGAAGAGGAGGAGGAGGAGAAGGAGAAAGGGAGGAGGAGGAGGAGGGAAAGGAAGAAGAAAAGGAGGAAGAGGAGGGAGAAGAAAAGAAAGAGGAAGAGGAGAAAAAAGGAAGAGAAAGAGGAGGAGGAGGGGGAGGAGAAGCATGAGGAGGAAGAGCAAAAGAAGGAGTAAGAAGAGGTTGGGGAGGGAGAGGAGGAAGAGAAGACAGAGGAGTAGAAGAAGGAGGAGGAAGAGGAGGGGAAGGAGAAAGAGGAAGAGGAAGAGAAAGAGGAGCACAGGCCCCCTTACAGCGGTGTGATGGCCGGGCAAGGGCCACGGCCCAGGCCGCGCCGGGCTGTGAACTCCTATGGCGCTGCCTGAGGATTCCACAGAGGAGCCGCACCTCCTCCTCGCACAGAGGGCCTGGGCCCACCGCCGCTTCCCAGGCAGACAGGGTGAGCAGCAGAGCTGGGCTCTGAGGCAGACAGCCAGCTCTCCTCCACGCCCAGGAGTAACCGACCAGATGCAGAACCTCAGGACTGCACCTCCGTGGGAAAAGAGAAAGCCAAGAGTTAACCCACATTCCAGGCGGCTTGACTCTCATCTGGCCGGGCCGGGCTGGTCTCAGCACCCCTACGCAGAGGCGGTGTTTGCACACGGCAGAAGTGTGTCACTGCACTGTGAAACGTGTCTTCCTGAGTGATTCCTGGACAGCGGGCCAGCTCCCAGCAGCCAGGATCTGTGGGATGTGACACGAGCTGACCCTTCCCACCTCTTATCCAACCAGGAGCCGGCATGCCCTGGCAATCAGAGCTTCAGCCAATGAGGACACAGGTGCGTGTGCCCCCTGACCTCATCCGTCCCTGTGTGCCCTCTGACCTCACCCGTCCCCCGGCTCCAGGGGCTGAAGCCCCTCTCACTCTGCACCTCTTTGCTGGCCTGTGCAGCTCCCATCCACACACCGGCTCCGGGCCGGATGTCCTTTCTGACAGAGGCCACGGTTTTATCTCATACTCCAGGCAAATGCGTGCGCTTCCAGACCCACAGGGTCGGACATCCGAGTCCACCTCAACTTGGTTATGCTTGAATAGTGTGACCTGGGAGCAAGGTCACATAATTAATTAGGTCCAGAGGTCCAAGTCCTCCATCTTTAAAATGGGAATAACCTCCCCAGCCCAGTCATCAGGGTCACCAGGATTGAAGAACAAGGCCTCCATAAAGCTTGTCAGCCATAGCCAGGCGTGGTGGCTCACGCCTGTCATCCTAGCTGCTCCGGAGGCTGAGATCTGAGGATTGCTGTTCAAAGCCAGCCCGGGCAGGGAAGTCCATGAGACTTTTGTCGTCAATTAACCACCAGAAAACCGGAAGTGGCACTGTAGTTCCAGTGGTAGAGTGCTTGCCTTGCGCTAAAGAGCTGGGGGACAGCACCCAGGCCCAGGGTTCAAGCCCCATGACTGACAAAAATAAAGGAAAGGAAATCAAGCAAGCTTGTCAGCCATGGAGCTTGGCCGCAGTCCCCTTCACGTTCTCCCAGCTCATTCCAGTGCTGATTCAGACGGGGAATATGCCCCCACTGAGCAATGGAGCATCCTCATGTCTAAGTGGGGTTCCTTATTTCCTGTTAATAGCCACATGCCAACATTGTTTTGGCTGCAGCCTTCGGTTTACTTGTTTGTTTTGATTTTTCTCTCTTTCAGTGCTAGAGCACTGAACCCGAGGCCCAGGGCTTGTCAGGCAGGTGCTCGGCCGCTTGAGTTATGCTTCCAGCCTTTGTGGATGTTTGTTGTCGATTTGGGGTTTGAACTCAGGCACTCTACTACTGCTGAGCCACACTTCTCCCCCTTTTCTTTTGCTCTGTTTAGTTTGAGGTAGAGTCTTGCTTTTTGCCTGAGCACGTGACTGGGTGCAATCCTTCTGTTTTATGCTTCACCTTCTATGTGAGATTACAGGCGTGTGCCATGCCAGCTATTGGTAGGGAAGGGATGGAGTTTCCCCAGACAGGCATGGAGCCACCTTCCTCCTCATGAGTGGTAAAGATGACAGGTATGAACCTCTGTGCAGGTTTGGTTTCACCAGCCTTACCTTGGCCGGGAAACTCCAGATCCTCTTGTCTCTACTTTCAGAGTAGAGGTGATTACAGGCCTGCACCAGCACGCCCAGCCTCAACATCGTGTACAACATCCTTTCAAACAACCGTACGAATCAAAATCCACTCCCCTCCGGGATCAGCCTCGAGTTACAAGATGAAGAGGCTGAGATGGATACCACACCACTTTGGAGCATCACATAGTTCTTCAAGAAATTAGCAATCGAATCACTAAGCAACCCAGTAACCCCTCTTCTGAGTGTGCACTCAACAAAAATGACAGCAGCCCCTGTACACACTCACAGTCCTGCTTACAGTAGCTCAGGCCATCCGAGCTGAGGCACAGATACAACGCAGTCCTCCTACAGGCAGGAGGGCAAAGGAAATGCAGCATGCACACAGCGGGCGTGGAGAACTCTCACGCAGCAGTGATTGTGTGGGTATAGCAGTCATGCGATACACCGTCAACGTGCACAATAAAAGCTGACATTTCTGCCAAGCGCTGGTGGCTCATGCCTGTCACCCCAGCTGCTCAGGAGACTGAGACCTGAGGATCGCGGTTCAAAACCAGCTCAACCAGGAAAGTCTGTGGAACTCTTATCTCTAATGAACCACCAGAAAACTGGAAGTGGCGCTGTGGCTCAAAGTAGAAGAGTATTAGCCTTGAGCAAAAAAAAAAAAAAAAAAGCTCAGAGAGACAGGGCCTAGGACCTGAGTTCAAGCCCTACGACCCACCCAAAAAAAAAAAATGCAATTTCTGAGTTTCTCTAACCTGCCTAAGATCACACAGCTCAATGTCCAGGCCTGCAGATGTGTAGCTCCCGCTTGCAAACGAGCTCAGCGGCCTCAGAGCTCAGGGGACCCAGCTGCTCCTTTAATAAACACTTGAGGATCCGATAACCAGGGGAGGAAAAAAACTTGGTCTCGGACTAAGTTAATCCTCTATTTATTGAGAACACATCTCAAGCGGGGTATTTTTAGGCAGTCTGGCATTACAGTGTGTTAACGCTAGCAATGTATTAAACGCAGCCCTACTTACCAAAAATAACCCTTCTGTCCACACGGCCTCTCATTCATGCAAGGGACAAACTGTCAGGAATCAGAGACCCTAGAGGGTTAGCTTCGAGTCCAGCCCTGTGGCAGGGACCGGGGACCCTGGAGGGTTAGCCTCGAGTCCAGCCCTGTGGCAGGGTCCATGGACCCTGGCAGTTTAGCCTCGAGTCCAGCTCTGGACAGCCTCTGGGTTTGAACCCTAGACAGAGGAATGTCTCGGATACTGGGTGTCTCAGGTTGGTGCTTTGGGAAGCGATCCTGTCTCTCTGTACTGAAAGGTTAAAGAAGAGATCAACAACGAAGACAGAAGATAGAATATATACAAAGCATAAAATATACACAAAATAACATTCCTCAGGTCCTGTACCCAACAGAAGTGCTCCGCTGAAGAACCGCAGAGGGGTCCAAAGCTGCCCCCCACTCTGTCCCAGCTGCTGCCTCTCCCATGCCAGGCAGGAGAATCTGATCAGCAACAGGAATAGGGAGAGCGGCATGAATGGCCAGTTTGGTGTCCAGGAGTTACCACAGTCCAGCACGCAAACAAGCTGGGTCTGGTGACCCACAGCTGTAACCCAGCTACTGGAGAGGTGGAGCTAGGAGGTTTGAGGTCTAAGATCAGATCCAGCAAAGTTAGCCAGAGACCCTATCTCAACAAGAAAAGATAAAAGCACCCTGACCGCGACTCACGTGGCAGAGCACTTGCAAGCTCAAGGGCCTGAGTTTGATTTCCCATACCACCAACAAAGGAAGTCCCAAGAGTTCTCCGTGATCTTGGGCAGTCACCGTGTTCGTGTCTGCTCTCCCAGACACCATCTTGTTGGCTTGTTCCTCTGGGCGGCGTCTTACGTGAAAGCAGACTTTAATGTTAATGAGGCCTCAACGTACTGCTGTCCTTCCCTTTCTTCTTTCTCTCAACGACCTTGCCTTTGGTGGTGTCTCTGAGCCCGAGCGCATGTCCGAGGTCACTTGTGCCCACTTCCACACCGCTGGGAAGCTTCTCCATCCGGAACTTTACATTCAGGCCTCTGATCCATTTTGAGTTGATGCTTGTGGAGGTCGAAGGCCACGGTCTGTACTCACACTCTCTTGCATGCAGATGGCCTTGCGAATATTTCTGCAGCCATTAAATCTTAATTATGAGAATTACGAAGAGGCTTGGAGGTAGCAGGCTCGACGTGATGCGGGGACAGGAATGCCTCTGGTGAGGACGTTACATCTGGGCTGATCCTAAGAGGGACAAGAGCAAGAAAGAGGGGGAAGGTGGGGGGCAAGGACGGGGCTGGCAGGAAGATTTGCAGCAACCGAGGGCTGAGGTGGCTGAGCACATCTCCACAGGACCTTCCTTGAGTTCACACCGTGGAGCCTGGCCGGTACTACAGGACCCCCACCCAGCCCAGGCCTGGGCGGACCCCTCCTGCTGCAGTGGGATGGATGCAGATGTCCAACAGAAGTAGAGTCTAGGGAAGGGCTTGGACCTCACAGTGCCTTAGCTTAGAGGAGACTCTGGCTCTTATTGTGGGCAGACTGAGCTGGACCAAAGGGATAGAGGGAAATGGGAAGAGCTCCAGAGGGGCTGAAGATGGGTGCTTTGCCCTGGAGGCTGAATCTATTGTTAATGTCTGATCTTTGTTCATAGTGTCTGGGCACCCTTCATTCACAGAGACCTCTGCCCCGAGGTTTGGCAATTGGGCCAGAGGTCAGGCTAGATTTTGGATACTTAAGGACCAGTGAGGATTTGTGGCTGAGGAGCAAAGTCCCCGAGTTAAAAATGAATCGCACATGGACAGGGAAGAGTCTTAAGGAATCTGAATAAAGTCAGCTTAATCAGAGACTAAGCCACACCTCACCAGGGTCGGGTTCGGGAAGGGCAGAGAGCACACGGCCCCCACAGTCAGCCCTGGGCACGAGACGTCCCTTCCCAGGCACTGACACGGAACTGCCGCAAGCCTCTGGTGCCACCACACACGCCAGCCACCGGGCTGTAAACAGAGCTCCCAGCCCTGCAGGCGGCTGAGCTCAGGAGCAGCGCCACATGGTGGATACACTACAGCCCTAATGCCCAGCACCCTTCGTCCACACAGACGTCTGCACCACGCTCCTGCCTCGAGGTGCAGGTCCTGCACCCTGTGGGACAGAACATTGTCTCTGAGGATCCAGCAGACAGCTTGGGCTTCTCCCTGGCCTTTTTCCTGGGCTGTCTACCTTCACATCTGGAGTCCAAGGGTAGACCTCCGTGGACATTTCCTGGCCATGCCATTGATCTCCATTCCCCGCCCAACCCCAGCCTTTGTCCTCAGATCCAGACAGGGGTCCCCACAGCAGCCCAGCGGGGCCAGCCCACGAGTCCGGCCCAGGAGCCCAGGCCCATGAGCCCCAGTGGAGTCCCCAGCCAATCATCCCCACACACATCCCACAAGCTCATTAAGAAACGGGAAGTTTCCTGAGCATTGCTGCTGCCCCAAATATCCAGCATCTATGCAATCCAAATGAACTTGTTAAAAATAAGAAGAAGCTGATGATCGTTTGCTGTGGGCTCAATCCAGTTAGATAGTTCCTTAAAATAAAATCAGAGGATGGAGACAGTTCATTTGCAGCCTTCGGGCTCCTGCTGAGCCCGTCCGGCCATGGCTGGGCCCGCCAGGTGTTGGAGCGGGGCACATACCCTGTCTGCCCGTAACAGAGTGGGTACGGATGGGGTCTCGCCCATGTTCCAGACTGGGTGGCACACCAGCCCCCAAACTCCCCATTAGTTCCCGTGCAGAAGTACTTGGACTGACTTTCATGCAAACCCTAAGAAATCCCCGAGCCAGCAGGCATTCGAGAGCCCAGGTTGTCTGGAGCAGAGTTCAGATAGGACTGGGGAAGAACTTTCCAGAGAGGGCAACTGTGTGTTGTCCACCTAGAGCTTTGGGCTCCACGAGAAGGAGCAGGGTCTTGTCACCAGACGCCTGCCCCCCCCATGGCACTCCCACCACCCACCCATCCCAAATTGACTGACAACCCCTCTGCCCCCAAGGCCCATGAGCAGCGCCAGGCTCCAGGACCGCGCCGGTTCACGGCCTCCCCCTCAGCTGCTCAGAACCCGCTGTCCCTGGGCTCCATCTGTTCTCACTACGTCTATCCCCTCCAGTCAGTGTGGAACAAATCTGCTCCTAGCCCTGGGGGACCGGGTGGGGATGGTCCTTGGTGTTTGAAAATAGCTACCAGCTCCCCTCTGCCCGCCACCCACCCCCCCCACCCCCAGGCCCCACTGCTTCCTGTGCTTCCTGCAGGAGCAAACCTGCGATCCACATTTGGAGACGGAGACCAGGTGTTCAGCAGGTGGCGGCTCCCCCTGGGGTCCACAGGGAAGAGGTCACGGCCAGTGCCCACTTCTGCCTGGCTCCAAAAGCTACCTCTTACCAGCTGCCCCCTATCACTAGCTGAACACCCCAGCCTCGTCACCCTTAAAGTTCTGCCCCAGTTGCAAAGCACCCCCACACCTGCTTCCGGTAAGTCCTGCCCCTTCTGTATTCACTTCAGACAACAGGGGCCCCGTCCGATGTCCTAGACAGGCTATTTCATGTGTGTGTGTATGTGTGTGTGTACCAGAGCCTTGCACTTGTTAGGTGGTACTCCACCACTTGATGCATGACTCTGGTCCAGCTTTGTGCTGGTGACGTGGAGATGGAATCTAGCTAATTTTTCTGCCCAAGATAGACATATAATATTAGCACATCAAACACCATCTACCAGGAGGCCTAGGTAAACCACAGCGTGGAGAGGAGCAGTGGGTGACTGGATGGAAAGAGGGATGAAGAGAAGGAGCATGTGTCATTGGATAGATGGAAGGACGGAGAGGTGATGGAAGGACAAATAGGTAAATGATGACTGAATGGTGGGTGGATGGATGGATGGATGGATTGATGGTAGGTGAGTGGATAAATGATGATTAATGATGGATGGACAAGTGGATGGGTGGTTACATGGATCAAGGGATGAACATGGGAAGGGTAAATGATAGACAATGGATGGATGGATGGATGGATGGAAGGTGATGAGAGGGTGGACTGCATTGCTGGATGGACAGGGGAGCTGGGGCTGAGTGGATGGGTGGGTGAGGAAGCAGCTAGATGACTGGGTGAATGGGTGGGTGGATAGATGGGCAGGTGGGTGGATGGACAGACGCACGAAGGCAAGCTATTTCAGGGTCATCCTTTCAGAAAAGGCTTTTAGTTTTTCTGAATTCCCACAGAGCCGGCTTGGTTGAAAACCTCCCAGCGGAGTGCCGAATGCTTGCTGTCTTAGCGTGTTCCGGGTTATCTGAGCTCTGAGCGAAGCCCAGCTCCCAGGCTGGCAAAGTGCTTGTTCCCATTGTCAAGCTGAAGCAGGTGGGTGGACAGCAGAGCTCTCTGGAGCGGCCTTTTCTGCCCACTTGCACTCTCCGCTGGCTCTAGCAAGGAGGACCCTTCACTTGTCACAGGCTTTGAATTGACCCCTGGGGGCAGGCGTCGGGCGAGATGGCTCAGAGGAACAGGATGCTTGAGGAAGCATCACAGCCGCTCGTCTGGAGGCCGGTCGTGAAGGCTGTACTGGCCGAAGCAGTACTGGTCAGAGTGGGAGGTCCACAGGTCCTAGAGAGCTCCCTGGGCACCGTGTCCTCTCCTCGAAGGAGAATGGATGCCCAGTTGATCACTCCTTCAGGGAAGGATCTGGGTGTGAAGGTGAGGGTCTTTGCTCATAACAGCTGCAAGCATCTGGGGCAGGGGGAATCAAAGGATAGAGAGAGAATGGACACAGAGGGCTTCCATGCCCGCCCAGCACGGAGAGGCCAAGCCTTGCGCGTCTGTCATGAAGGGGTGCAGAGTGCTGTCCGTCAAGGCCGGCTGGCGGTGCCAGGCACGTGGAGGGGGGGCAGGTGGTGCTGAGCCACCTGCTCCCAGTGGGGGACCCAGCAGGTCAGCACGGGGCAGCTCCAAGGATGCTCCCTGCCCTCACCGGAGACAGAGCCACAGATCTGCCTGTCAGGAGCAGGTCTATTTATGGGTCGTTTGCTGTTGGTGCTTCTGTGGGTTTTTTCCTTTCTTATTCTTCCTCAGATCTCAGCAATGTTCTTTTGGAAAATTCCAGCAAGCTCAGCTGTGCTGGAAGCAAGGAGGGCTGCAAGGCACCTGGAAACCAGAGCAGTCAGAGGGAAAGGGGAGGCAAGGCCCTTGAGAGAAGGCCTGCTCTCTGCCAGGCCTGGAGGAAGTTTGCCCCTGCAGGCTCTCAGGCCTGGGCCAGGCCCTGGCGGCCTGTCACCCCGAGCAGGCTCAGTGTGAGCCACGGTATGGCTACGTGGCATGAGCACACAGAGAACCACACTGCAGGGAACTGTGGAGACCAGAGACACCACACAGGAGCCTGTGTCCAAGATGTGCACTGACCACCGGGATGTCCTCCTAGAGGCCAATCAAGGTGAGGAGACTGCACTGTGTCCCAGCTCATGCGTGGGCCCACATGCACACATACACGCACATGCGTGCATGAACACAAAAGGGCGTGTCACAGGCAGAGCTCACACGCTTGCAAGCACACGCGTAGTCGCTCCCATATACACGGCTGGATGCTGACCACCACCATGCTTGTACTGCTGTCCCTAGTGATCAGGCTGGGAATGTTCACATAGATAGACGAGGTGGGCAGAGGGCAGGCGGGCCCCCCGGACTCTAGAGATCTGAGCAGCAGCTGCTCCTTCCCTGATACAATGTAAGGGACTGGCCCTGATGCCTGCCCCACCCCTCCCGGCCCAGGGGCAGATGGGGTGGTGTGCAAAGGAAGGTGAATCCAGCATTACTGTGGAGCTCAACCTCAGACAAAGTCAGACCCCCAAAGACATACAGGTCCCCACGAAAAAGACAGGGGGATGAGGGCTTGCTGACATGCTCTCTAAGAAGCCTGCTGTCTTTGTGTGCTCAGTCTCATTTGGAGGAAACTCTGAAGCCCAGAATTTCCCAGGTGGTAGATCGTCCTGTTCTTATGAAGGGGAAGCATGGCCTGGTCCAGGGTGGGGGGCCTTCGCGGTGCACCAGGGGCTGGGCCTCCTCTGTGAGTTCTAAGGTGTATCTCCTGGGGACCCCTCGGGAGCTTGTGATGAGTGGGGCAGTCCAGGAGCGGCCCACCCCACAATGGGAGGTAGGTTTGGTCACCAGGTGTGGTGGCCTGTCTCCCAGCCTGGGGAAAGGCGTGGAGCCTGAGACGGAGCTGCAGACTGGGTCAGCGGCTCTGCCGGCCTGACCTTCCTGGAGGTCGTGGGTGTCCCTGGGGATTCCAGCACTCCTGGGGAGGAAGGGAGGAGGAAGGGAGCTGAGACCCTCCAGGACCGGTGAGAGGAAGCTGCAGCTGGCCCTTCGGTCACAAGAGGACGATGATCACAGATGTAGCCCAGCTGCGTTTTGTGAGTTCTTAGTGATTTATTGAAACCGGTACTCAGGAAATGCGTGAGGCTCCCCAAATTTGTAGCCAGCTGGTCGGAAGTGCGGGCGGCCTTAGCGGCCTTGCACGTGCAGCTGGTGTCCGCAGGGAGGGCGTTCAAGTAGAGCGCTCCCGCTGGACATGCCTGCCAGAGAGGTGCGCAGGTGAGTCACGGACACAGTGTGGAAATGCTCACACTAAGATGCTGCATACAAGCAAATCAAACAATGTGGCAACCTAATTCCTCGCACTGCGTGTGTCAGTGTAGGCAGGGTGAAGAGGAATGAAGTATGGTGTTCATGTCTTGATTCCGCGCTGCAGATACACTCTAATCCTACGTGGGCACACCAAAGTAACTGGAAATAAAGAAACACTTCGGGAGTTAGTTAGTGAATGGCTGCTTCGTTCCAGGAACCTTCTCCGTCTTCAGGATAAGTAACAAAGAACACAGTCAAAGCTTAAAACAGTTGGAATGATATCATTACTAAAGAAAATAACACCAGAAAGGGAGAAACACAGTGTCATTTGCAATAACTTGTGAACATGGCAAAAATGTATCCTAGTCTGTGCCACACGAAGCAACACATTCTCAAAAGCAGAATGGCTTAGAACATGTTCCCACTAAAATTAGAATTCGAAACAAAAGCAAACAGATACACACTCAGCAAGCAGATACACACACAGCCCTTGAATCAAAAAGTGGGTGAAGGGGGATTGAGACCCATCTTGTGCCTGCCTTGCTTCCTGAAGAAGGAAGGAAGATGGAGAGGGAAAGAAGGAGGGAGGGGGAGAGGTTTGGAAAAGGGGAAGGGAGAGAGGAAGACAGAACTCTCTCCGTGGATACAGAAAGATGGGGGAGGAGCATCTGGGTGGCTCCATCCGGCCCCAGCCTCACTGCTGGGAGCTACCCCTCTGCACCCCACCCCCTCAAAGCCGCTGCCCTCCACCCCGGGAGGACCAGTGCCCACTCCTCTCCTTCCCCGTGCCTCGCTTCACCCCAGTGCTAGGGTGCGCACCTGTCCTGTCTCCGGGGTGCGCCACCGCTTGGTGTCCTTGTGTGGCTGCCGGCCCTCCAAAGCAGGCGCCATGAACTCAAAGACCCAGGATCACAGACCCCGTAGCCCGTGCACGGCCCCTACCAGCTGTTGAGGACATCCTTGCTCGGGGGAGGGGAGGGTGCTGTGTTGTCCCACAGGTTTTTTTGAGACAGGGACGTACTACATAACTGGGCTGGCCTTGAACTCACAGTCCTCCTGTCTCAACCCTGCCTAGGCCACCACACTTGGAAAATTATTGTTTTGATCCCACCGTGGCCTGGAGACCGACGCGAGCCAGGGAGGGTGGGGAGGGAATCGCCCTCCGACCCGAGTCTGGGTGACAGTGGCCTGCCCATAACTGCCCTGGCGAATTAAACCACATAGTCACCCCAGGGGGAATGACAGCTTCATTTCAGATGGGAGATGTAGAGGGACACTGCCTGCGCAGGCTGGGAGCAGGCAGGGGCCGCGCCGTGAGGACGTCCAGCTGTAGACTTATGTGCCTGGTGCTGACCAGGCCACCCGATGCCCACGGCAGCCACCAAGACCAGCGCTGCAGGGCCGAGTGAACCAACACTGCTGGCAACTAGGACGTGGGACTCGCTGAGGAGAAGCTTCTGGAACACCTCTGTGGGAGGAGATAAGATGCACTTGGCTGATGTCCAGCGCCTCTTGGTGGGGGGAGGGGCGCCAGAGCTACAGTGGAGCAGCTGGCCCCGCCCACCGACTCCCCCTGGACTCCATCGGCCACGCCTCCTCCACCTCAGAAGCCAATCAGAACCCTCTCTTCATCTTTGTGTTCTTAGCTTACTACAGCAAGACTCGTAATGAAGCCAGATAAAAGCCAGGATGAGCAAAATATTCATGAAAGCAATAAGAAAGAGACAGCAGGAAGGAACTCCCAGGTCTTAAATGAAAGGAAGAACAGAGGGTCATCGGAAGAAATGGAAGAGGATTTGAATAAATGCAGTGAAGAGCCATGTTGCTGAATAAAAAGAAAGTGCCAAGTGATTGTTTTTTCTAAACGAATCAGCATATTTAATGTTATTCCATTTTTTAAAGCCAATGGAGATTGGTTTTAGGGTGGCATGTGGCCATTTGTAACCTTATTTGGGAAAATGAAAACATATACTATGAATTTAAATAGATAAACACACGATGGTGAGGGGACTTTTGTCCTGACAGACACCAAATAACACCCAAAGCTGCAGAAATAAGAGTGGAAAATGGACGACAGAGCAGACAAAACAGGCTCAGCAGCTCGGCCTGCTCTGGGCTTACGTCGCCCACTGAGGCTGCGAGGGGAGGGGTTGTGCCTGGATCAGGCTTGGCGTCTAGTTGGGTTGTGGCTTGGAGCCCAATGCCAAGACATCTCCCACATCGATCGGGTTAGAGGAAGCCGGGCACCAGCGGCTCAAGCCCCTAGTCCCAGCCACTCGGGAGGCTGAGCGCTAAGATCTCCTGTCAGCTTCAGCAGAAAGGGTCCTGAGACTCTTATTTCCAATTTATCCCCCAAATACTGAATCTTGAGGTGTGGCTCGCCTGGTAGAGCACCAGGCCTGAGTGAAAGTGCTGAGGAGTGAGAGCCTGGGTTCTTTGCCGGCGCCCTTCCCCTGCCAAAAAGAAAAAGAAAAGAAAAACCAACTTAGAGGCCTAAGAACTTCACTAGAAGCAGACCACATCTGGTGAGATTCAGCCAAATCTAAGCCTAATGTTTCTTTTTCCAAAATAGGAGGACAATCGGGAGAGAGGGTCTCATGGGGGCAACGGCTCTGGAGTGGTCTGGGAGGTTGGTTAGTCTTTTCTGAGTTCATTTTTAAGCTTGTCCCCATCAAAGGGCAGTTTCTCCACCATTTTTGTGCATCTTGCACTGGCTGGCCCCAGAGCCCCTGCCTCAAGCTGAACAAATGTTCCCAGGGCTCCCTGGACTGGGCAGCGAATCCTGGGGGCTGTGCGGGTGCTTAGAACCTGGACCAGGACTCAAGCACTGGAATCACAGGCATCTGTCCCTCTGCCGTACCCACCAGCTGTGGTGAGGGAGGGAGGCTGAATTCTACTTTGGACATCCCCCAATGTGACCAGATTTGTCCCAACCAAGCATCAGAAAAATAAAAATAAATACAAGAAAGGGAGGGAGGGAGGGAGGGAGGAAGGAAGGAAGGAAGGAAGGAAGGAAGGAAGGAAGGAAGGAAGGAAGAAGGGAAGGAGGGAAGGAAAGAGGGAAGAAAGAGGAAGGAAAGAAGGAAGGAAGGAAGGAAGGAAGGAGGGAGGGAGGGAGGGAGGGAGGGAGGGGAGGAAGAAGGGAAGGAGGGAAGGAAAGAGAGGAAGGAAAGAAGGAAGGAAGGAAGGACAACTACATAAAGACAATTTCAAATTCTCAAATTATTTACAGCATAGACCAGTAGGAAAGTAGAAAAGGGGCACTGTTCAATAAAAGATGTAGAAATAAATAAAAGAAAGAGAAATAAAATGTCAGATCTGCACACGTGTGCCTTCCGAATCATTTAAACACGTGTTCTAATTAGTATTCTAAACGAGGCAAGAGCAGCAATCGAAATCTACATATAAATGAACTTCTCCATAACCCAAGACCCCGCGCTCTGTCTGTGCCAGAGGTCTGCCGGGGCCTGGGCGGCTGCCCATCCAAGATCTGCCGGGGCCTGGGTGGCTGCCCATCCAAGGTCTGCCGGGGCCTGGGTAGCTGCCCATCCAAGGTACAGGGGACCCAGTGGAGCTCCATTCCTCCTGCACCTGAGTAGGGCTGTGGGCCGAGGCTTCGTGGGGCTGAGGCCTCCCCATGGGTGTGCAGGGGTCCTGTGAGCCAGCAGGCCCTGGGAGACGACTCCTATGGAGCCAGGGGTTGTGCAGGATTAGCCAGACGCCACCATGCCCAAAGCCGGTGCTGCAGGCCCACCCATGCAAGTGCTGCCCACCAAGTCCCCCGAGCGGGCGCCCAAACCATGTAGACATTGCATCCCAGCCCTGGGGACAGAACCTGCCCCATGCGCTCACACACTGCCGAGACTTAGACAGCAACTGGAAGAGAAGACAGAGCTAAAGCAGAATTGGTTTCCATGAGGGAATCACATGCCCAGGCCCAGCGTTCTAGGGGCCTCGCAGTCCTCCTTCCCAGAAGCAGGGGAGTGGACGCAGGGGAGCGGAGCGGGGACAGATGCTGCCTCATCGTGGTCACCTCGTGTGGTCATCTGGGTCTACGTGTAGTTATGACTGGAGAAGCTGGAGAATGCAGCTAGCCACGCTTTCCAAATGGCATCAACCTCCGTCAGCCTCCATTAACTCTACAAAGAGGTCCTGGACCTCCTCTCTGCTGGACCTCCTCCCTCCTGGACCTGCCTGTGCTCCTCGGTGATTCCTGCAGAACCTCGGGGCCTTTCCCTGTACTGACAGAGGAGCCCAGGCCCCAGATGCAGTTTATGCACACATCAAGGACTTGAAATTCTGTGTCCCGGGGTGGACACTGCCTGGGTGTTTGTGATATTCAGTTCTTAGGAGAGAGCATGGTGGCCGTGTGTGGAGGGCTGTGGGTGGGCGCGGAGCCCTCCCTGTGCCCCCAGCCTGAGGCCCCGTGAATGGGGAGCAGTCACGCGCAGCCACGGTGGCCCCAAGTGGGTGCCGGAACATCCGCCGGGCTGCGTCACCGCTGCGTGCCACACGTGACCCGCTTCCCCTCTGCAGCCTGGCTCTACTGCTCCTCACCGGCAGACTGGCTCTGGACCACGGACTTTTGAGATCTCAGCTCATTCCCTGCCGCTGAGCTCCCAGTCTCACTCCTTTGCCGACTAAGGAAGGGTTGCCACAGTGGCCACCTGCCTGCTCTCCCCCGAGCTGCCCATGCCCAGACCCCGGCCACACTTCTCCCTGCCTCCCTCCTTCTCCTGTGCCTGGTTCCTGTGGCTCAGTGGCACTGAGGATCTTGTTCAGCACAGGCTGCCATGGCCCTGCCCACGTCCCAGGCTGCCCCCCACCCCCACCCCGGTGCCCTGTGGGGTCCTGACAGGTGACATTTGTCATCCTTCCCCCTCCTCCCCCAAACTTCCTCTCCATTATGTGCTCCACTTCTGTGATGCTCCACTTCTGTGGTGAAAATAAGATAATTGTTCTCACCCCTCATTTTTCTAACACTTGACAATTTGAGAAGTACTTTCAACTATAATAACTCATTAAG
Organism: Dipodomys ordii; assembly: GCF_000151885.1. NCBI lineage: Eukaryota > Metazoa > Chordata > Mammalia > Rodentia > Heteromyidae > Dipodomys > Dipodomys ordii. The sequence continues at coordinate 2,266,709 of NW_012267303.1, forward strand.
CAAAGCAACCTTGAAGGCAAAGATTCTGATCTGGGTGTTTCAGTAATGCCAGGGCTCCAGAAAGCCACACAACTTGATGAAAATCATTGAATATTTATGGAAAACCTAAGCTAACAAAAGACAGCTTCGGGGTATAAGCTATCACACACACACACACACACACACACACACACACACACACAGCTCCCCAAGGTTCATCGTGTGTATTTCTAATGTTTGAGCATGATGTTCAGACTTCCCCAGGATCCATAAACCTCCTTCTTTTTTCTTTGACAGCATTGTCGTCAAGACAAAGAATAGGAAGAGAAAAGTGAGAATCAAATGTGAAATATTGGCATACCACATATTCTTCTTGTTTCTTCTTTTGCTTTGATTGCCAGGGAGCTCAGTAGAGCTCCACTGTAGCTCAGCCTCAGCTGTGCAGGAGCCCAGGCCCGCTGTGTAAACTTCCCTTTCCCTGTGTTTGACGCCTTATGCTCTACTGCATCCTCCATCATCCTCACATTGCGCTCATGCAGCACCTAAGTTATGACTTTGGCTTCTTTTGCTCATTGATGAATTCCCCAAGCCTGGAGCTGGCCAGACAAGAGATGCCAGTCTGAGTCACTGTGTGAGTCTCTCCTTGTCCTTATATTTATTGTGGAAGCACTGATAAAAGCCAGCTCGGCAGAGCTAGCCCTGAAAAAAGTTAGTATGAGACCCTATCTGAAAAACAAATTAAAGCAGGCTTGGAGTGGCTCAAGTGGTAGAGTTCCTGCCTAGCAAGAATGAGGACCTGAAACCAAAGCTCAGTACCATCACAAAAAAAGAAAGAAAGGGGAAGGAAAGGAGGGAGGGAGGGAGGGAGGGAGGGAGGGAGGAAGGGAGGAAGAAAGGGAGGGAGGGAAGGGGAGGAAGGAAGGAGAGAGGAGAAAGAAAAGTGCTTAAAACTGCTTAGCTATCTCTGTAACAAAATACAGGAGGAATTAAAATGTACAGTTTTTACAAAACATTGAAAACGTAAGAGGATATCACTTTCTATAAGTTCAGGATGAAATACAATGTCCTAAGCAAACGTCAAGGTGGAAATCTCAAGAAGGAAACTGCCAAATGACACCATGGTGCCGTGAAAACTTCTCTATTGCATAATAGCATACGTTGTACTTGTGTGTGTACACGTGTCCTAAGTGCAAGGCAAATGGAGATGAATGTTTGCAATATGTGCTTCATAACAAGTAGGAAACATTATTTAATTTCAGAATATTTATAGATATTCATAAAATTTTGGAAATAATATTATTAAAATACATTTTTGAAAATCTGAAGAAAAAAATGATCCAGAGATTTAAATTGGTAAAATGATGCCCCAAAGCAAATATCAAAAGAAGAATGTAGTATCTAGTCAGAACATAAAATGTTCATCATCACCAGCAGCTGAAGACAGATTCGAAGAGGCTCACCTGCCACCGAAGAGAGGTTGGCTCACCTGTCAGCCTGTGGCTCTGGCTGGGGGAGGGGAGGCTGGCACACCTGTCAGGGTGTGGCTCTGGCTGGGGGAGGGGAGGCTGGCTCACCTGTCAGGACTTGGCTCTGGCTGGGGGAGGGGAGGCTGGCTCACCTGTCAGGACTTGGCTCTGGCTGGGGGAGGGGAGGCTGGCTCACCTGTCAGGGCGTGGCTCTGGCTGGGGGAGGGGAGGCTGGCACACCTGTCAGGGTGTGGCTCTAGCTGGGGGAGGGGCTCACCTGTCAGGACTTGGCTCTGGCTGGGAGAGAAGAGGCTGGCTCACCTGTCAGGGCGTGGCTCTGGCTGGGGGAGGGGAGGCTGGCACACCTGTCAGGGTGTGGCTCTGGCTGGGGGAGGGGAGGCTGGCTCACCTGTCAGGACTTGGCTCTGGCTGGGGGAGGGGAGGCTGGCTCACCTGTCAGGACTTGGCTCTGGCTGGGGGAGGGGAGGCTGGCTCACCTGTCAGGGCGTGGGCTGGGGGAGGGGAGGCTGGCACACCTGTCAGGGTGTGGCTCTAGCTGGGGGAGGGGAGGCTGGCACACCTGTCGGCCTGTGGCTCTAGCTGGGGGAGGGGAGGCTGGCACACCTGTCAGCCTGTGGCTCCGGCAAGGAGGAGGCTGCTGGAGGCCCTGCTCAGGATGAGCTACTGGCTTCAATTTTTTATGATTCCATCTTACTGGAACAAGGCGCCAGTTGGTGCAAACCGAAGGTAAAAGGCAAATGAGATGAAGTGTGTGTGTGGCACAAAGGTGACAGTGTGAATGTGTTCCAGGCCTGGCAGGTGGAGCAGTTCTGCTGCCACCAGAGAGGGCAGGTGTGCTGGCACGGCTGGGCTGAAACGCAGGGGAAGGAGCGGGTCTGCGGGCGCTGTCCCTGCAGGAAAGCATCCAATCACCTCCGTGCAGAACTTTCACAGGAAGTCAGCTGCAGCAGCCGCTTGGTAAGAGAGATGTTAGGGAGCCCGCAGCCCCTGACAAGCGTCCTCTGGGAGGAGCCCATACAGGGTCTGATGGGGCTTCCGGGCTCTGGTCCAGCTCACCGGGGTCGCGTAGGCGAGACACAAGGTGATGACACCTGGAGGCCACAGACAGGTGCAGCGCGTGGAAGGTTGCCCAGGATAAACACCTGGGTGGGGGTGGGGGCCTGCAGCAGAGCAGGAAGCCCAGGCCTGCAGTGGCCTCCCTTAGACCATCTGTAAATAGGAGTTGGGTCTGGTGTGCTTCTGGCTCTTTCATCAATGAATAAAAGAAAAGAAAGGGGGTGCTGTTTCTGTGGCACACACCTATGATCTTAGCTACTCAGGTGGCCGAGATCTGTAGGATCACAGTCAAAAGACAGCCCAGGCAGGAAAGTATATGAGATTCCATCTCAAGCCGATCAAGGAATCCAAATGGATAAAATAATTTAAAAATCCTGAGTTCAAACCCCAGACTTCTGGCACCACTCCTACCTACAATTGGGGTCCTCTGAGGATCGAATGACTCCTGGAAGAAACTTCTCAGGGAATTACCCAGGGGAGAAAGAGGGCGGGTCCTGAAAGCCAAGAAGCCCCCTCCCCGGGAAGATGTGGGGCACTGCTGGACAGGAAAGCCTGAGCACCTGGGGCCCCAGGAGAACAGCTGGGGACCCAAGAGAGCCACCTTGCCCGGAGCGGGGCTTCCTGGCTCTCTGTGGCACCGCCGCTGGGCAGGAGAGCCCGCGGGCCACTGCTGACCTGGAGGACAGACCTGCCACGCAGAAAGCTGCTGGAGACACTGCACGGCTGTGTGGGCTCTGCTTCCCTAGAGTCTCGCTGGGGGTCAAGGCTTCATTCTCACATTGGGGTGGGCAGACACAGGAGACAGACACCGCCTGGCAGGTGCGCGTCAGTGAAGAGGCCCCAGGACATGGGCCCGTGAGCTGTGGAGCTGTGCCAGCAACCTCATCAGCGGCTGCTCGATGATGCCGTCTGGAAGAAAGTAGGGCCCTGTCTGGCACCCAGGCCGAGGAAGCTGGCAGGAGCTGGCCCAGAAGCCTTGCCGGGCACTCAGGTGTGGAGAAGGGCTGGGGCCGGCTCACACGGAATCTGCAGTGAAGCAGGTCAAGGTAGACAGGCACGCGAGGAGCACAGGAATGGACAGGCACGCGAGGAGCACGGGAATGGAACGGATCGAGTCTAGTATGGCAGATCCCCAAATTAGTCATGGGAACAATGTGGCATTTCCTTTGTTGTAGAAACAGGCCCGTTAAAAATATTTCAGGATATTAAAGTCACTTGCTGTGTCTCAGAACCCTAATTGCTGTGATTAAGCCTAATGAGCCTGAATCACCGGAGCTGAAGCAAGTGGGACAGCGGGGTTTTCCTGGGAAGTTGTCCGTGGAAGCCAGGCCCAACCACAGCAAGGACCCCCTCGCAGCCTTCGTGAGGACACCCCCGCCCCTGAGCTGCCCCATCACGCCAAGGATGCCCCCCCAGCTGCACGGATGGACATCTGAGGGACTGAATGGAAGGAAGCAAGGAAGAGCTGTAACTCCCATAAAAAGAGCGCAGCAAGCGACAGACTGACACCGTAATCCTGCACACTCAGGAGGCTGAGATCTAGAGGATTACAATTCCAACGCTTCTTCAGTGAACACACAAAATGCTGGACTGGAGGTTTAGCTCAAGTGATAGAGCACCGGCCAAACAAGCAAGCTGTTAAACAATCAAGAGACACTGAGTTCAAAGCTAAGTACTGGCGAGAGAGAGGGGGGGCGGAGGGAGGGAGGGAGGGGAAGAGACAGAGGGAGAGGGAGAGGGAGCGGGGAGAGAGAAAGAGGCACAGTGGTTCTTGACTATTGTTGCTACCTTGGGAGGATGCTGGTTCCAATCAAGCTGGGTTCACAAGACCATGAACCAAGAAAAAGCTGGGGGCTATGGCATGCACCAACTATCCCACTTCCAAGAGAGACAAAAATAAGATCATGATCCAGTTGGGCCTAGGCAAAAAGAGAGACCCTATTTGAAAAAAGAATAAAAACTAAAGGCATTACAAGCATCGTTGGAGGCATAGTTCAAGTGTGAAGCGCTTGCCTATCGAACTCAAGACCCTAAGATGAAACCCCATACTACTAAGTAAATAAACAAATCACCCAAGAAAACCCCTGCCACAATTCCTGAACCTTTGCTTGGAATAAGTGGCATTTAGTGGTCTGGGTGGCGATGTTCGGGATGGAGGTGAGTGGCCTGCGGAGGTCTGCCGGCCGTGTGGATGGTGCCGTGGCCCTCCGGACCTGCCTGCCCACATGCTGTCCAGCAACCCTCAGCAGTGGCAGCCCAAGACACTGACCCACAGAAGAGCCCCACAGCCTGCTGCCTGGTCAGCTGCTCCCTTTCCATGTTCCTTGACTGTCTCTGAACCCTCGAGATAATAAAAAACCACCACCTGTGTCCTCCGAATCACAGCTGACACAATCCAGTTGGATTACGTGGCAGACAGGCAGCCTGTCCAGGGCAGATAAGCACTGGCTGTGTTTCTGCCCAGGAGAGGGCACAGCAGCTGGAGCAGTGAACTTCTGTTAACAGACAAAAACGCACATTCTCTGAGCAGTGGAGCCCCCTCAGCCCGCCAAGCTGTGGTCACGAGGCCCACGAGGTCTGATTTGCTCAGGATCGTTGTGTGGTTTCCTTGCCTGTTTGGGGTTTAGGTGAAGGGAACACACACCAGCTCAGCTAGGGACGAGGCTGAGCAGGTGACTGAGCATCCCTCACTGGGGACATGCTGCTCAGTCACCCGCGTGTCCTGTTTTATCTTATTGACTAATTTTTGGATTATGCAGATACATTGTCGGATTCAGGAATCTGTTATCTATAACGTGTTGTCTGCTCTGGACCTGCTACAGAAAGAGCTTTCTAAAGGAAAGACCAGTTTCCGAATAACTCACTTGCTCTCTGGTTGGAGTGTGCAAATTCAGGTGGGGAACTCAATCTCCAAATTTGTGGTGGGTGATGTTTGGAGGTGGGCGCCCTGGCTGGTGTTGAGATCTGAACGGGGCACAGGACAGCGCCCCACGGTGGCATGGGAGGCCTCTCAAGAAGGACAGACCTGAGCTGCCAGCCCACCTCCCTGTCCACCTTCCTTGATGGGAATCCCAGCAAGAACTTCTGTGACTACAGGAAAACTGATTTCAAAGTGTAGTTCCAAACAAGATGCTCCAGGACTCCCCACACCGTGCAGAAGAAGAGGGAGGCTGGAGGCCTGGCAGGGCCCCAGGCTGAGACTTGTTCAAGGCTGCAGTTCGGCGCTGCACACCGCCGGTATAAAAATGTACACGTCAGCTAGGCACCGGTAGCTCACGCCTGTCATCCTAGCTACTCAGGAGGCTGAGATCTGAGGATCACGGTTCAAAACCAGCCCAGGCAAGAAAATCTGTGAGACTCTTATCTCCAATGAACCACCAGAAAACCAGAAGTGGCGCTGTGGCTCAAGTGATAATGGGTTAGCCTTGAGCTGAAGAGCTCAGAGATAGTGCCCAGGCCCCAAGTTCAAGCCCCATGACTGACAAAAAAAAAAAAAGCACACATGTGGAGCAGAGCAGAGCGCTGTCAACCAAGAATGAATCTCATAGCAGACTTTACACTTTTTATAAAAATTAACTCCAAGTGTAAAATGCAATACTATACAACTCCAAGAAGATGAAAACTTGGATGATGACGGAATGCAGACTTTTTAATGGATAACACTAAAAGCACAGTCTTTTAAAGAAGCATTTAATAAGCTAGATTTTATTAAAATTCAAAAAATCTATGCTTTGTGGAAGACATTATCAAGAGAATAAGAAAGCAAATCACAGACTGGAGAAAAGCATTTGAAAAACACATATTTGCTGTCCAAAATATACAAAGAGTTCAACAATCCAAAAACCAACACAACTGAAAAGCAGGCCACGAACCCAGACCGACACCTCCCCACGAGGGTATAAAGGTGAATTCAGCCGAGGAGATGGCCCTCCGCAGATGTCACCGGGCAACGCAAATTCAAAGAAAATCAAATACCTGGGCACACCTGAGAGCAGCCCAGACTCAGATCACCTGAAACTGGAGGGCGCTCAGGTCTGCTGCTGGCCAGAGTGCCCGGCGGCACGGCCACCGTGCAGTGCCTTCGCAGCTACCTAGACGCTCTCCGTGTGGCTTGCCAGGCGTGCTTCTCCACATTTACCCAAAAGAGCTGGAACCCCCTCCATCCCAGACTGGCACGCCAGTGTGGCTAGAGACCTCCTCCAGCGTCACCCAAAGTTGAAAGCCACTTGGAGGCCAAACTGGGCTGAGGGGTTGAGGGAGTCATTGGAGGGGAGGGGAGAGGAGGGGAGGGTGCGATTCCGTGCACAACCACAGCCCAGCAGGTAGACTTCATAGCCAAGCAGGCCTGCGGGATATACAGGCCACTTCACGAAGAGCAGCCCGAGGAGGGACACCCCAAACCCGGACACCTGCACATCAAATAAGCAAGTATAAAAGGTGGCAAATACAGCTGACACGCCAGCCCCTGTGAGCAATGCCGGGTCACATGCTGGACCTGAGGCTGTGTGGCCCTGCCCCATGCTCCCCTCCGCTCCCGGTCCTCTCCTGGATAATTAAGCCAGGAGCCAGCCACGGCTGTACCACGCCGGTGTGACCTCACCGACCTCTTACCATCGCCACACGCCGTCCGTTGGCCTCCTGGGTGATGTCCTACGTTCACGTAGGCGAAACTCCTGTTTGCACTGTGATTCTGAAGTTTCTGGCCATGGACGCTGCCATCTAGCCAGAGAGTCTGCCATCCTCACCTACACATCGAATGCCATCCATATAACTTATTGTGCAGAACAAGGGCATATGCCATTCCCTTCTTCTTTGCCCCCAAATGTGGCCATTACAGCTATTATTTAGTGTCTATAATTTCACCTTTCGGAATGCTGGAATGGTGTGATGGGATGGCACGCGGGCTCTGCCGAGTTTCTTCCACAGTCAGCACCAGCCCTGGCCTGCCCCCGGCTTTCTATTGGATTTGTTCTCACTGCTGAATGATAGGGTGTTGTCCGGCTGCTCGGTCTGCCTTGTCCAGGCACCAGGTGGGGAGCCGCTGATGGCCTGCAGCTGGGGCTGGGATAGGGCTGCATCCGCGACGCACATTTACACATTTCCAAACTGGCTGAGTGAATTCCTAGAAGCACAGTTGCTGGATCGTGTGGGGAAACTATGTTTAGTTCTGTAAGAAACTGCCAAATTGTCTTTCATCGGGCTTCACCACTCTGCGCTCTCGCGGCAGGGAACAAGAGCCCCCGGTGCTCTGTGTCCCCAGCATTTGATACTGGTTACTTTGCTTCAGTCCTTTGTAGCGTTGCCACTCTAAGAGCGCATACTGGTGCCTATTGTTATCTTAATTTGCAGTGATCAAATGACAAATGGTGTTGGACGTCTTTTTATGTGTGCTTGACATCTGTCCGATATCTTTCTCTGGCAAACTGTCTGCTCAGATATGTTTTATATCTACTTTTGAACTGCATTATTTTATTATTGTTGATATCTGATTGTTCTTCATATATTTGGGTACAAATCCTTTAAGAGTTATGTATTACTCAACTATGAAACATTGTATACATTTATGGAAATGCCACAATGTACCCCCCCCCAAATAGAACTGAATATGTGCTCATTTAGGCATTACAGGGCTGGGGCTTGATCCAATAGAGACCAGGAGGAGGGCCAGAGGCAGGCAGGAGGGAGTCTTAGTGGAACCCAAAAGAGGAAGTCTAAAATTAGGAATAGCCATACACAAATGGCCCAAGTTAGTCAGGTCAAAGCAGCAATGGACAGAACCGGTGACTCACGCCTGTAATCCTGGTTACTCAGAAGGCTGAGATCTGAGGACTGAGGTTCAAAGTCAATCTGGGCAGGAAAGTCTATGAGACTCTTATCTCCAATTAACCACCAAAAAAAACAATAAAACAAAAACCTGACAATGAAGCTATCTCACAAATGCTCCTTGAGCAAAAAAAGGGAAAAATGTCAGAGACAGTGCCCGGGCCCTGAGTCGAAGCCCCAGACTGGCACAATATATACCCTTCAAAACCATTTTAAAAGTCTAAGTCAGAAGGCACCCCATGTGGAGACTCTTCTCTCTCTTGTTCCAGTTTATCTGTACACTCCGTTCGTGAGAAATCTTTAGAAACACAAGTACACACAGCATCTGAACGCCTGTGCAGAGAGCAGCTTGAGGAGAGCCAGGGGAGGGGACGTTTGTTTAATTTTTCCTTTTCTTGGATCTGCCTTCCCATCCACTGCAGAGACAGAGCCTGCTCCTAGGGCACATGAGCCCCTTGTACTGCCCTCCCCCCCACTCCCCCACCATCACCCAGACCTTCACTTCCAACCTCTCCTCCAACTCCACTTCCTACCTTACCATAGGTAGGAACTCAGGTCACATTCCCATAAATTCCTCAGGCCCTTTTCTCTCTAATAATTTTTCCATCTCCTTTGACATTCCCCCCCATCTCATAATTAGCAACTTTTGACACAATGATCCGCCTCGTTATGTCAACAGCATCAATACTAATATGCAGTGTAACGTGTTGATTGCTCTCACTTGTGAGAGCTCCTCACCCCCTAGAAGAAGAAGGCAGGGAGCCTCCCAGATTCGGTCTCCTCCACGCCGGTTCACTCTGTCCGGCAGCCCACAGAGGTGGCGGAGGTGGCGGTGTGTGCAGTGTGTGTGTGCAGTGTGATGGGCAGGGACATGTCAGAGGAGGCGGAGCTGGCTCTGGGGCACCTGTGCTGATAGAACAGAGCCCATGTCGCTCTGGGGGCTGGAGGACCGAGGCTCACCTTCACTCAACCCTGGTAACTTCTGAAACAGCGCAGGAAGAGCTTCTGCCGGGAACTTTCCATTTCAAGCTCCAGAAATGGGCTGGTCTCCCCCATCAGGCAAAGCTGTGCTCTACAGAAATCAAGTCCCGTGCTTAAGAACAGGGAGAGATGGAAGCCCACGCAGCCCTCCGCCTGTGCTTGCAGCGGGACTCCACACGCTCCCGCAGGAAGGCTGGGTCCAGCAGTGCGGCGGGGCCCGGCCTGGGTCACGCACAACCCAGCTGACATGGGTGGGAGCCTGTCTGGGCCTGGCCTCTTTCCACCACGCCCAGCACGAGGCATGCGGCTCCCTTCCCCTGCGAGCTGGGACGTGGCACCAGATGCCCAGACCGACTTCCCTGGAGTCTTTGGGGACGTGCCTGGGCCTCCGTCCTCATGACTTTAGCAAAAGCCCTGTGGTCCATCCTCCCTCCCCTCCACACACCTGAGGGCCCAGGGCAGTGCAGAAGGCCAGGCTGCTCCCGTTGCCACAACAAAGGGCCACAGACGGTGGCTTAAATCAAAGGCACTTGGCGGTCTGGGTCCTCCAGGCCGGCTGTCCAAGACCTAGGCGTGCTCAGAGCCCAGGGCTGCTTTGTTCCAAGGGCCTCTTGGCCTGTGAGAACTGGCCTCGGCTGGTGCATCACAGAGGTGTCCCTCTGTGTGTCCGTGTCCTGCCCTGTGGACACCATTAGGGAATAGCATCAATACCTTCATTACCTTCACAGAGACAGCTTCCATCTCCGAAGGCCTTGGGTTTAAGACACATGGATTCAGAGTAACACAATACATCCATGGCATCTGGATATGCAATTGCTACAGTTTTAGTGTTCTTGTTAAGATTATGGATTCCCCATTGGTTATCTTTTCTGTGTGCCTTGGTCAAGAAATCATTGACTAAAATCAGATAGTGTTGGCTCACACTGTAATCCTAGCCCTTCTGGAGGTTAAGAATGGGAGGATTACAATTTGAGGCCATGGGTCCTGGGAAGGGTACCTGTCAGCCCAAGCTATGTGGGAAGATAATATTTGGAGAATCACAGTTGTAGGCCAGCCCAGACTGATCTTATCTGAATGAAGATAGTCTTGACACAGAGGCCAATGGCTGTGATGCTAGCCCAAAAATGGAAGCCTAAAGTAGGAGGATCACGGCCTAGGCTTGTGCCTGGACAGGCAGCAAGACACAGCCCGAGTTCAAGCCTGGGACTGCCAAATGACAGAACAAAACTGAACGAAGCCAAACAAAACAGAATGCCAGAGGGGGCTAGACTGGTATGAATCTGCCTACAGACTCCACGCTCCACTCCGTTAACCGATCTTGGGGAAGTGGTAAGATCACAATCTTCATTGTGAATTGGCCAGGATGGCACATCCAATCATTTCTTTGGTATCATTTTGGCTATTGAGGCTCTGCTCATTTCTAAACAAACTTTGAAACCCGTTTAGCAATAGCTACAAAATGTATTTCTGGGAGTTTGATTGGGATTACAGATAGTTTTGAAACCTCCTTTGCTCTCGAGAATGGGCTTGGGGCTCAGGGAGTTTCGCCAAGGTTTCTCTGTTCTTCCCCACACCAAGGCCTCCGGGGCTCTGTGACCTGCACTGTTAAGGTTCCTTAGGGAAGGATCTTGAGGTTCACACCATCTGCTCACACTCAGAGCATCAGCTTCGTTTCCAGCAACTGCGAGACACTACTGTGTGGATATTCCAGCTGGGGTCCGTGCCGGGGGTCCCCCCAGCTAAGCCCTAAGCTGTTTTCTCCAGCTCCATTGGTCTGCTCGTGTTGTTGGTACAGATCTTTCAGTTCAAGTCATTTTATAGAGTGTTGTTTGTTGTGTTTTTTTTCCTTTTCAACTTTACAAGAAATTTACTCTTGTGTATTTTTTTTGAAAGGTATCTCCAGCCTGCTACATTAGAACTAATCCGTGTTGTTTTGTGGTTTAACATATAATCACTACGTTGCAAATGTTTTGAAAAGATCAAATAATATGTTCAGTGATATGATGCCGAGTTGAAGTGTATTAAGGCCATATTTTTAGTTAGACTCTTCAGACTCATTAGGAGATTAATTTAGACATTGTCTATTTGATCAAAGCCTGAGAGATGCAGAAGCTGCAAATGAGTCTGCCTGCTTGTAATTATGGTTCTAAAGGTGTTTATTAGTCTATTTAGATAGGTATTCAGTGCAAAATTTCAAGACTGTTGCGCTGTCCTCGAGCGAGGAGACAGTGCCCGCTTCTGTCCATCCTATGGCTGGTGCGTGGAACTTCACTGTGTGTTAAGCTCCCACACTCTCCCTCAGCACGGGAGAGCCACGGTCACGGCTCCTCTCCTTTGTCTCAGCTCCTCCGACTTCTCAGCGTTGGACTTGAGGATGATGGTAGTGTTCTGTCATCAATCTAGCCCTGCCCTCCCCTCACTCTCTCGGGAGACCCAGGGCCCGTGAAATTGTTTAACCCCTCGAGCCTGCTTCTTCAGTTATAAGTTGGGGTCTGTGAAACCGTTCACAGGGTTGTTGTAGCGCTCAAACGAGATAATGAATTTGGAATCCATTACTGAGCAATTCAGTGATAGAAAACACCACAGCGTTCCAGGAGCTTTGGGTCTGACTGGAAGATAGACTCCGAGTGCACACTTACAAGAACCGTGCACTGCACAAAGCGTTCCCTCCACAGCAGCTTTTTCTTTATGATAAGTAGCAGCGAATGACCAGTTTATTTGATGTGGGTTTCTTATCAATGGGTTCCTAATCGAGAAGTCTTTGTCACTTAGCAGGGAAGTTTAGCTCATTATTATTTGTTGTCGTAAAGCTATGCTCTTGTCTTCTTTCTGCCATTAAAAGACAAGAGCATAGTAAGGAAGATATTCGTAAACCATATGGCCAATTCTTAATACCCCCCACATTTCAGAAGCCTGCAGCCACGCTGAGAAGGCGCACTGAGGGGACAAGTCACAGAAGGAGAACTAAACACATGGAGAATGCTCGGCACACAAGCAATTCTACAATGCAAATGGCAATGCTTACAGAACGTTTCTGTCCATCTTTCAAGTTGGCAGTTTAGTGAGATAATCTTAGTGGAAATAGAAACAAGAATTGCCTCTCTCCAGAGCAACATGTAAATCTGAGGGAGGAGAGTTAGAATTTTATTCTCTGTGATGCCATAATCATCTTCCATCCGTCTGTCCTCGGAGACACAGGGGGATGTGACAGGGAGCCACCAAAAGATCCCAGGTGGCTGTGTGGAGCATGGTGTCAGCCTCTTCCAGAGTGGGCTTAGGGAACTTGTCCTCCAGCCTCTTGGGGGGATTAGTCTGGCTATATGCTGGGGAGACGCTTCTTCCTAAAAGATACCATTGTAAAAAGTGGCTCTCTGAGCCTTTTCAATTAGTATTATCTTTAAGTAGGTGAACAAAGGGGCTTCAACTTTCTGAGTCTTCAGACTGTGAGTCTGGAATTTCAGAGGGGGTTGGGGCTTGTGTCCTGTCCTGCACCACGCAGCATGGTGGCCTGACCTGTCTCCAGGGCAGCTCTTCCACATGGATAGACTCGAGCCGACAGGCCCCTGGGGTCACAGGAGGATGTGCCCCAGGAAGGCTCTCTGAGTTTGGGAGTCTTGGACCCAAGCTAGCTATGGCTTCTGTCTGGGATGAGATGCTTCCATGTTGTCGGGGATAGGATGCTCTTTCTCATTGACGGTGACGTTCTTTCCCCTTTGGGGTAATCAGAGGTAGGCACGGGCCTGAACATCGGGACATGGCCGAGGCTGCCCGGCTGGCCGCGGCTCCGCGAGCCTCCCATAGGCACGGTCTCCTGACTTCCAGCCCGTGGGCCGTGGCTCAGGCTCTCACAGGCTTTGGCACCACGTGTGCCCCTCTTCCCATGAGCACAAGGACCCTTGATGCTTCAAGGAAGAGCCACAGGCTGGACGAGAAGTAGAGCAGCCCAGGGCCAGCACAGCCGGCAGGGACAGTGCTTCTTTCTGTGAGCAGCCTCGCTCCCAGGAAGATGCCAAGGTGCTGCCGGTAACGTCTGACCGTACCTGCCAGGGAGCCATGATGGCACGGCTCGCAGGGGCCCAGCTCAGCTGCCAGGGCTGAGTGAGCTGGCTTCTTCCTTCAGGTTCCCCAGATGTCAGGGCCAGGCATGAGCTCCGCTGATAATACAAAGTCTGGCACAATAGTAGACATCTACTCAGATAAAAAGATATGAAAATTAAAGATCTCTTTCTATGTCTTTGCGATAACTACTTTCCAAATTGTCTGAAAGAATACATTGCTTTCATACTCTGCATTTTGGCAAGTGAGGTCTATTTAAACGAAGATGGAGAGCACATTCAAAATCCTTTTGTTCATCTAGAAACTTCAGGTAAAAACTGAAACGTTCAAATTATGCTCACTGGTGGCATTCTCTCACAGCATATTGAGTTGAGGTTTTTTTTTTCTGAGAAGTGAAACATGAAATTCAAAATATATCTCAAGTCAGAGCAAGATTGTTTACCGGCTAAATTGAAAGAAAGATGTCATTCCCTCTGTTTCCAGGGACTGTCGGGGGACGGACGCACACAGACTCTGCAATAGGAGCTGTGTGGACGGAAGGCCCGCTCCTCGAGCCTGGACCAGACAGCCACGCACAGACAGCACAGGGAGGCGGCAGGAGGGCGCACGCACAGGGCCCTCAACACAACCTAAGCCATTTGTGTCCTAGCATTTATTCAATCTGTGGGGCTGCTGTCTGCGAAGCTTTTCCCCCTCTAAACACAATTTGATATATAAATTTATGTTTTTACACTAAGTGGCTGGATTGCCAACAACACAAAGAGTAGCTTATGCATTTTAAAAACATTTCCCTTATGTCCCGTCAAGTGGAATCATACATTGGGCCTCGAGCCAAGGCGTCTTCACAACTTGCCTCGGTTTACTTTCCCAGCCTGGCATGTGCAGGCCTGGTTGTGCAACTGGTTGTCAGATTGGTGGGGTGTGAATTCGAACCTGATAGCTATTCATCACCTAGCATCACCACACAGTGTATCAAAGTTCCACACAGAACAGTGCTTTTACACTTCTCTTCATCTTCTTTCTTACTTCCTTGCCCCAAGAAGAAGTTTTATCACCTCTCTAGGGATTTTAATAGCTGTGAATTACAAACCCCACAGCTATGCATACCTGTCTTAGCATCCACTAAAGAGCGCGGCTGATTGGTTTTCTTCTGTAAATTCAATGTCAAATGTCTACCGCATCTTCAGTAGCCACATCGGGATTTGCAAAGCAACACTGCAGTCTTAGGAATCCAAAGAGTCCTTCTGGGCATTTCAAGATTGGTGTGAAGATCCTCAGTTCCCACAATTGTTATGAACTACACACACACATACACACACACAGACTCACTTATACTCACATGCATACATACCCAAAGCCATACATACACACATCCATTCATGCAAACTCACGCAGAATCACTTCACACACACACACACACACAGAATCATACAGACACACATGCACACACTCACATGCACACCATCTGACTTGTGCTGTCTGTCGTCTCTTCTCCTAGAGAGGACATGAGGACATCTGCACATGGCAAAAGCCTTTGTGGACTGTCCTCCCTCACAGACCACTGAAGATGAGACAGCCACAATCACTCATTCCAATACACATTCTAACTTATCCCTACATTCTGAATGCATGGCCGGGTTCCGGTGGTTTTATCTCAAGACAGTTGAGAGCAGGAAAAGATGCAAACTGACCTAACAGGTATCAGGAGTCCATCAGATGAAGCACCAAGTCATTTATGAATTCCCGGAGTGGATCTGAGAACCAGCGCTGCTGTCCTCCCTAAGATGAACTCCCCACGCCCTTTGAGGAAGCCAGGCCCCCTGTCCTGGTTTGGGGGGTCCCCCCGCCCTGGCAGGTAACTGAAGGAAGAGGAGAAGCATTTCCATGGTGCTTCACAAACTTGTTGTAAGAGAAATCTTCAGAAGTGAGGCTTCTAATTGAACTGACTGAGTTCAGGATAGCCAAGTACAATTTTAGCAACAAGAGTAGATGGTTCCAGAAAAAGCAGTGCAGGGACAGTCACACGGAGCTGCTATGAGATAATTGGACGGAAGGTTTGGCTCAGCAGTGATTGAGTATTGGGGGGGGGGTATCTTTGGACAAGGGAAAAAATGACTCGTTGAGTTGTAAGGGAGAAGATGGCAGGAAAAGCGCAGTTTCAGTTGCAGGCTCGGAAAATTTTCATCTGGACCCTCCAGAAATTAGCACTACAGTGAGCTGTCAGAGTCCACAGGTCCTCCCGATGCGGGTCCTGGGGCCACTTCTCTGTAATAGATGAGGAGTGAACTTCCCAGCATAAATGGCTCTATCATCAGTTTTTGTTCAAGGTACTGGAAGAAATATTTTGTCTCTACTCTACTCTTCTCCTTTTGTGCTAGGCAAGATTAGGAGAAGGAAATTTGCATTACAGAAATCCCTAGTACGTTAGCTAGAATATCTATTATTTCATGATGTACTCTTTAGCAAATGTGGAGCCATCCAACAAAAATAACCTGCTGTTTGAGAATCCCTTTGAAGTAAGTTGACCTCTGGGGCTGAAGGGGTCCAGCTTCCATCAAAACGAAAGCAGTTACTTGACACAGGGTGTGTTCGCATCTGTGGGTCCCCACCCCAAATTAAACTGTGCAGTTCTGGAGACCAGCAGTGTGAAATCAAAGTGTTGGCACAGTGGTTTCCTGGGGACTCCAGGCCCCACACTCTCCCCTGGGTCGGCTGACTGGCTCTGTCTCCAGGCTACTTGGTTTGTGGACATGGCCCCTTCTCCATGGGGCCTTTTCTTCTGCCTCTCCTCTTCCTTCTCTTGTAAAAACATAAGCCACTGGATTTGAGTAGCATGTGAAGACGCTCTAGCACAACCTCATCCCGAGATTCTTAATGACATCTGCACAGACCCTTTCCAAATATGGCCATGTTTGCAGGTTCAGCAAGTGGACCTAGTGGGAAGGCCGCTGTTCAAGGCTGTATGACTCATTCATTGACTAAACTATGATTTCACAGGTCTAGCTTCCTCTCACAGACTCGGAATCACTGCGTGAGTCCAAAAATGATTGCGCTCAGTGACTGGAAAGTGGGGACTACTTCATGACCAAACAAACACAATTTCACAATTCTGAGCACTGTGTGCAGATCCAAGGGCACCTCCCGACTTGCGATCTTCCTTCGTATCTTTGCCTGCTAAGCAAAGGGGGCCTCAATACACGCAGAAGAACTGCTGTGGCTGGGCCCAAAGGGGGGTTCCAGAGGGCATTACTGGACCTGTGCTCAGTAAAGAAGTCTCCCTGAGGACGGTGATTCAGACCTGCATGCTTTCTTTCTTAACATACTGTTGTGTTGTCCCTTGATAACAAGGAGAGACAGGAAAGTGTCTGGGAATGCTTTGACTGGGGCAAAGCTCAGAGCTCGATGTTTGTCTCTAATGTAATGTTTATCCATGAGCACATGGCCTACTCTTTTTTCCCATTTTCCCATGGTGTGACTTCTGATTCTGATGATGTTTCTAGATCCTAAAGTGCTGATTATTCGAATCATTTCTATATTATTCTCAATGGTTTCAAAGCTTTTGTGAAATGAATTAAGGACTAGCTGATCCATTGGATCAATGGATGGATGGATGGATGGACTGATGAATGGATGAATGGATGAATGGGTGGGTGGATAGATGGATGGATGAGGGTGGATGGATGGATGGATGGATGAGCGGGTGGATGGATGGATGGGTGGGTGGGTAAATGGATGGATGGATGGGTTGGTGGGTTGGTGAATGGATGGGTGGATAGATGGATGAAGGATAGATGGTTAAATCAATGTAGGGTTGGTTAGATGAATACATGGATGGACTGATGATAGCTGGGAGAAAGGATGGTGACAGGGTAAATAGATGTTTGAGTAGCTTGATTAATAGCTTTTAGGATTCAGATAATTAGATACATGTAGATATCATATTTAATTTAATAAAAATTAAAAGCAGAATTATAACTATTGACCAAGGTCTGTCAACAACTAACAGTTAACTTACTATAATACTTGAATTTGTGTGTGTGTGTGTGTGTGTGTGTGTGTGTGTGTGTGTGTGCGCACGCGTACCTGTCCTGACACTTGAACTCAGGACCTGTGCTCTATCCCTGAACTTTTTTCCTCCAGGCTGATGTCTACCACTTGAGCCACAGCTCCACTTTCAGTTTTTTGGTGGTTAATTATAAACAAGAGCCTCCTGGACTTTCCTTCTCAGGCTAGCTTTGAACTGCAATCCTCAGATCTTAGCCCCCCGAGTAGCTAGGATTATAGACATGAGACATTGGCAGAGCTACTTTGACTATTTTTAAGTAATGCAGGTAAGTAGTTTTATTTTCACACTGAAATTAATTTTGTGTGAATTTATTATTTTATAGTAAATATCTGATTCAACAATCAGTGTGGTTGTATCCGTATCCATTTTTATGGATTATGCCAATAATGAATGCAGCTAGCTATCTTTTTAAGTGCATAGATTTCTACATAGCTCCACTTTTCCTAGCTAAGTTTTCCATATTTAATTTTGTGAAAATGATAATACACTTTCCCACGTGAAGTTTCTTTTCTCTGCCACATTTATTTTGTGGTATTTCTACCAGCAACATTCATCATGAGATAAATAAAATGGATGGTCCATATGTCTCTCTTATTGTGAGAAATCTTCCTCAGATGTTCTAGCCTCGGACTTGGTTCCAGATCTATTTGCATTCTTGGAAGTTTGAGTGTGGGGAGAGTTACTTTGTTCATTTGTTTTCAGGGTTGTTTGGGGTTGTTCTGTTCCTGATTTGAGAAGAGCAAAGAGCCAGCAGAAGAGAACAGCTCTAGTGACTACAGGAAGTGACAACCAAGGGTCTGGGTCTCCCCACTGAGCGAGGTCCAGGAAATGAACGTGGTCAGCGGAACAACATATGGTCTCCATGGAAACCCTGCCACCACAGCTCCAAAGCAGCTGCAGATGGGTGGGGCAGAGGCGTGCCAATAAAACTTTATGGACAAGCTGACAGTCAGACCTGGCCCACTGTCCATAGTTTGCTGGCCGATTCCATGTGCTGAGTATCCTTGGGGCTGATTCATGGAGTATGTGACATGGAGTGGTGTGACCCTGGCACTCTGGAAAGCAAGCTTAGGGTGGTCAGGTGGCACACACACACACACACACACACACACACACACACATACCACACACAATACTCGTGTGTCTGTCTCCAGGGTCATGAGAGGTAGCAAGGACCCAAGAAGGATGGGTTTCTGTGGTCAACACAGCTGTTTCTGTCCCTTCCTGCCTGGTGACCCTTGTGATTATTAATGACAGGGGGACAGGCCACACTGCAGGGCCAGCAACCTGGAGCCGGGGCCAGGGACAGAAAAGTGCCCAGCTCTTCAGATGGAGTGTATAATGAGCAAGTAACAAGAATGAGGATTTATCTCCCTGTGATTTTCCAGGCCTGTCTGGGATGAAAAGGCACTCCGTGTGGAGCTGCTGATTCATGATGTGGCTATTCTTTAGTGGAGTTCTCTAAATATTTTGTAGCCAGCTTTGACTTGGAAATGCGGCATTTGAAATATCTTGACTTGACCAAGAGGCCCCAGGTGACATTAAAATAATGATTATCACATATTTTGCATCTTGTAGGAAAGTGTATTGGAATAATATCAGTCACCTCGGTCTCGGCGCCAAGTGATTTAGAGGGCGGCTGCGATCTGGAGTAGATGGCCGAGAACCCTCCATCTACGCTCATAAAAGGCCCGCAAGGAGGGGAGCTTCGTTTTTACTGTGCAGCTCTCCGTCTGGAGGGAGCCTTATTTCTACTTTACACACTTTGGGAAAGTCTGCTGTTTGCTGGATTTATGAACTAGAGAGAGGAGGCTCCATGGGCGCGGAGACCCCTGGCCCCCAGAGCTCCCCTCGCAGCCGGGCCAGGGAGCCCTGAGTTCCAATCTGCAGAAAACATCTTGATCCCGCAGGCAGTCTGGGCTGGGAGACCACAGCCCCGCCCCAGCCTTTGCGGGATCTCCCCTCAGGAGCCTCCTGCCTTCTTGAGCTGGGTAAGGCCGCTTAGCAGGCCCGCTGGGAGACTCACTCAGAGCCCCGCAGCTGCTCCTGGAGCTGAGGCCGATGAGCACTGAAAACAGGCTCTGTCTGCTGCTGGAGGGAGGGAGTGGCCTGCACACATGTGAGGCCTCCCAAGGGCATGGGCTGTGGGCTTGGTTCCGAATAGTGCTAGTGGGAGAAGAGCCAGGAGACCTCACAGGCTCTGGGGTTGGGGCCGCTGACCTCACAGGTCCCAGAGGGGTCAGGCAAGTCTACGTGGGAATCCTCTACTGCCATTCATTTTATCTCTGTCCTCATTTTCTCCCAGCTCCGCAGTGTGATGTTTTATTACCAAGAACAGGGAACAGGTCAACAGATCCCTGAACAAAGACCCCTGCTGATGAAGGACGGTTTCTCTGAGTCTGTAGAAGAGATCTCAGGGCAGGAGCCGGTTTCTTGGTGGGCATGAAGGGCGTGCAGAGCCAGCTGCTGCGGCTTGAGCCTGCGTCCCTGCTGAGTGAGCATCAGGCGCCTGCAGAAAGGAAGCGTGCTGACACCCAGCTGTGCGGACCCCTGCACCCCACCTCCCGGCAGACCCTGCTGGCAACAGGGAAACCGGGATCTAGACCCACACAAGCCCTCAGTGGAGCCGGCCTTCCCGGCCTGGTTTCCAGTCCATCCCGCCTGTCAGAGGCTCCACACTGGCCTCGGTGGGCACTGGGCAGGGGCGGGGCAGAGCCTCGTCCCAGAGGACAGAGACCTAGTCTCTGTTGAGGGGTGGGTCCAGAGCCCTCACAGAGGGGACCAGCCAGGGGCCTCACAGTCCCGCCCCACACAGGGGCTGGGTGTGGACAGTGGGGCCAGTTCACCCCTGCCACCATCAGGATGAGAAGTGACCTCAGCTTCTGACCTCAGGCATGACTCCCGGCATCGTAGGGTGAGTCCAGTCCCGAACACGTCGGGCTGCACGCGCCAGCCAGGGGGCACCAAGGTGTGTGTAAGTGGAGGGCAAGGCCCTAAACTAGACCATGGAAGGGGGAGACGGAGTCCTAGAGCCCCACTGCCCCTCTGCCAGGACCGGGCCCTTCCCAGAAGAGCCAGCAGCTCCCTGGAAGGGGAGGACTGGTGGAACCTGAGACAGGCAAACCCAGGAATGGGCTCAGATCCATCACACAGGGTAATGAGTTGGATTTATAGAAAGGAAACACAATATGATTCCGCGTAATGGCTGTTGACAGAGATTCAGGCTGTTTGTTCTAGGGTATTAAATTGACAAACAGTGCAGGTTTGCTGAGCTCCCGTCCCTGATTTGCAGATACCTGTCAAAGGTGCGCATTTCCCTGCTCTGGTCAGGGGGCTGGAGAATTCCAGATCCTGAGAACGTGCCCAGAGAGCCTGGGAGGGACACAGTGATCTGACTTCCAACGTCTCCCCGGAAACCCACTCTACACTGAGCTAATTCATGTAGGAAGTGGGGTGGAAAAACTACCCCACTGCTCCCAGAGAGAACAGGCCGCACTTTTTGAAAACTTAATTAAGGCCTCAGATCAGGTTTGCGTAATTAAATTGGAGCTGTGAGTCACTGGGGTGCTGTGTGTGTGTGCTCTCACCGACGCCGGCCCTGTGAAGTGTGTGTGTGTGTGTGTGTGTGTGCGTGCGTGCGTGCGTGTGTGTCCTGGCCACCGCCAAGGAGCCTCATGTCAAAGTCTGATTCTGTGGCTGTGCTCTGGGTGCGCAGGGGGCTGCAGTGGGACCCTGCGGCTTTGGTTCACCTTTTGATTCCAGTATGGCATCTCTTGGTGAGCACAGCAGAGGGGCAGCAAGCTGCTCCTCAGCATGAGCCCTCGCGTGCTCACGACTGCCCGTTCACGCCCACCAGAGCTGTGCTGCGACGCTGCGCACCTGCCACTCAGGTCACCCCAGGGCTCTCGTGGGGTGTCTCCAGTCTCCTGGAGGCCCCCAGGGCTCTCGTGGGGTGTCTCCAGTCTCCTGGAGGCCCCCAGGGCTCTCGTGGGGTGTCTCCAGTCTCCTGGAGGCCCCAACGGGCTAGAGAAGTCAGGCCTCGCCCACACAACCCTCTGTGGTCAGGTGAGCCCCAGTGGAAGACCGGTTTGTGCCTGGATGCGGAGGGCAGACCAGGGACCGGGCAGTGGAGTTTGTTTCCCATGACAAGAAGCAGACAGGCATCCAGGTTCCTCCCAAGGAAACACAGCACACGGTTCACCACGGAGGGAGGGAGGGAGGGAGAAAGAAGAGCTGGCAGAGGACAAGGGGGAGAGGGAAGGGAGGGCAGAGCAGGAGGAGAAGGGGCCCTAAGAGGAGCAGCAGCACAGGGCGGTGGGAGCCTCTCCCGGCCAGCAAGCCCCACCCTCCCCCTGCCTCCTGGGTTCAGGGTTGGGGAATCCATTGGGCACCAGTTGGTATCAGAGTTAGTGTAGCCATGTGTGTGAAAATCCAGAGGGCGTCTGGCCAAATCACAAGTCAGAGAGAGCCAAGCCAGAGGGTGAGTTCAAGGGCCAGGCCCTCCGTCCTTGTGGCAGCCCAGCCCTGAGACTCACCCCCAGGTGAGCCAAGGCCTGGCTGGGAAGGACCTGGGAAGGAGAGATGCCCCCACACTGACACTGCTGTTCTCTAACCACAGCGAGACCAGGGAGGCTCTGGGCCGGAGGATGGCCAGGCTTGGGGTGGGGGGAGGGGGAGGGCTGGTGCAGGTCATGCCTGAGAAACACCCACCTACCTGGTCTGTGCCACCGGCAGGGTGGCCTGTGTCTCTCAGGGAACGGGCATCTCAGCAGGCAGGGGAAGGGGACATTTGCTACCCAGCCAATTGACCCCTCTTCTAGAATCACCCTTAGCTGAGAAAACCCTTGAATCAAATGTGGGAGCTGCACTTACACTGTGCGATGCGTGCCCGCAAGTCTTTCCCCACCACGTTCTGCACCCTTCCTCCTCCTCCAGCCCCCTCTCACCCCTTCCAATCCTGCCATCATCTCTCAAGGCTCGCTCGAGGAATAATACATGTCACGTTTTCTGGCAGAATCTTCAAGTGCCTGCATGTGTACTTTGGCTACAAATTTGTACCCAACAAGCAAGCTGGGCCATCAGACACATTAATCTGCTCAAATAAGACAGGGCCCGGCCTGGCATGTGCAAGGCCCCGGGTTCCATCCTCAGCATTCTGAAGAATAAAACTAAGTAAGTAGACAAATAGATGGGGGCCAGAAAGGTCCACCCCAGGGAGAAGGCTGCCGTGGAGTATCTGCCAAGAAGGGACGGGCAGGAATTGGAGAAATTACCATAGCAGGAGTCAAATGCTTTCCCTAGGCTTTGCTTTTCTCTCTCTTCTTGCCTGATTAAACCACACATCAAGGCCATAGGCACACAGTAACTCCTTCCCCAGTCCTGGGCTTGGATGTGTCACTTCTGCAAGAGTGACAGCCAGTGAACTTGGAGCAGGAATGACCAGGGTTAGAACCAGTTTAGGATCCTTTATGGTGGTTGATTTTTTTTTTAATATGCAGAAAGTGGGAACCGTTACTGGCCTTCCCCGAAGCAGGGTGAATGAACTGCTCCAGAGAGGTCACACCTACAGTCTAGCTACTCAGAGATGGGGACAGGAGGATCAAAGCTTGGGAGGAGAATGAGCCCAGGAAAAAAGCTCGAGACCTGTCTGAAAAGACAAACTCCAGCAAAACAGGTGGGAAGTGTGGCTTAAGTGGTAAACCACTTGTCTAACAAGCCTTAGGTCCCAGGTTCAGCCCTAGTACTGCCAGAAGCATAAACGTTAAATAATCTGAGCACTGGGAGACTCACACCTGTAATCCTAGCTACTCAGGAGGCTGAGGTCCAAAGGACTAGGGTTCAAAAGTCAGATCAGGCAGAAAAGTCCAAGCATAGCATCTCTAAAATAAACAGCAAAAAGTTGGACTGGAGGCATGGCTCAAGTGGTAGAGCACTAACTAAGCAAGGGAACTGAACAAGTATGAGTTCAAACTCCAGTACTAGCGAAGACTAATAAATAAGCCTAGAACCCCCCTGTCTGAGGCCTGCACTTTCCCCTTCTAGAAATCACAGACACGTTTCCTACTTAAGATTGTGCCCAGGAGAGTCTCGGAGGGTTTTGGCTGACCTCTTCCCAGCCGCTTTGCTGCGAGTGCGTTCTTTCTCCTTCCCCGACTGCCTGGGAATCATCAGCCTCATCTGGTGCCAGCAAGCAACCTCTCGCTGGTTGGGAAAGCCTGGTCGTTTCCATGGAAAGCTCAGGTCCGGGGCACGAACAGGAGCCAACGGCTTCTTCCTGGAGGTGGAAGGACAGCATCGGCCGGCCGGCCCTGGAAGCAAGCCTCCCTGATTCTGAGCTCACTCAGTTGTGGGGTGATTTATGGTTGTATTATTCATAAATCTGTTCGAAGATGTAAACAGGGTGATTGTGCCTCCATACGATATTAATAACTTAATGAGTCTGTGCTATTTGTTTATGTAATGGATAATGGGATCTCTGCAGGGGCCAGATATAATATTACAATCTGGTAATTCAATGACTGCTATTAAATACACACGCAAATAGTATGTTGTTTGAGAAACTGAGTTCAGAGCCCCACAGAATCGTGGACAGCACAGGTGGCTCTCCTCTCTCGCTCCGGGGAAGGTGCCGTGGACCCCTGGCCTGCATGCCCCGTGGTCCCTGGCCAGGCCCGCCGTGGGGACCCAGGGACTACAGATCCCTTGTCTTCTGAGAATGCTCTCCTCCAGCCCCGGCCCTGCTGTCCTCAGCCTGAGCTGCTCTCTGCCTATTTCCACAATCCCAGAACTCAGGACTGTGATCCTCTGAGTTGCTTTCCTGAAGCCAGCAGAAGTCAGGGTCTATCTCTTCTTCCTCCTCCTCCTCCCCTCCCCCTCCTCCCCTCTTTTTCCTCCCCTCCTCCTCCTCCTTTTCCTCTCCTTCCTCCTCCTCTCCCTCCTCCTCCTCCTCCTC
>NW_012267303.1:2291158-2291679 GCF_000151885.1 Dipodomys ordii
TCCTCCTCCTCCTCCTCCTCCTCCTCCTCTTCCTCCTTTAGGGTCCACTGCCCACTCTCCAGACCTTTAGCTCAGCCCTCCATGCCTGCTATGGCTGGGTTGTATCCCAGCCTGGGTTGTATCCCAGCCTGGCTTCTTACACTCCATCCCTCCATCTGGAGACAAGGTGTGCTGGGGGCCACACTACATCAGGTCAGTAAGGTGCTGGCCCAGGGGCTAGCCACCTGCAGGAAGTGGGACACGAGGACGTAGAAGGACACGGGCCCTGACCACACCTCCGTCCCAGCCACACCACACAGCTACAAAGAAATACATTTTTTTTTAGCAAATAAATGTTTTGTTTGATTCAGTGGTTTTCACTTTCATTTAGTCACACAACAGTGGCCATTATGTAATTTTAGAAATGGATCGCCTGGGATGTGCCAGTGCCGTGGGCCCTCCCCTCCTCACCCCTCCCAGTGCCGTGGGCCCTCCCCTCCTCACCCCCTGAGCTCCAGCTGTCCCCTCCGCGCCCCATCTCC
>NW_012267303.1:2292030-2305065 GCF_000151885.1 Dipodomys ordii
CTCCTCACCCCTCCCAGTGCTGTGAGCCCTCCCCTCCTCACTGCCCCCCCAGTCCCATGAGCCCTCCCCCCACCCACTCCCCCAGTGCCGGTCACGCCCTCGATCTGTGGATTTTTTTCCCATCTTGAACATTGCACAGATCTTGAGCCCTTTGATGTGTGGCTCCCTTCAATCCACATGATGTGTCCAGTTCTTAGGCTGCTCACCTCATTAGAGGCCTAGCTCACCCATTGGATCAGCACCACACACTCGCTCAGTTCATTACCACCCCATGGATTCATTACCAGCTGATGAATGCTGAATTGTGTCCACTTTGGTTATGATTGATGCTGTTGCATGAATATTCACAGGCAAGCTCTGTTGGTAATTAATACAAAAAAATCATGCATGTTTCTGGAAGATAGTATCTGTGGGCCTTGTGTAGTGAGCACGTGGCAATTTCAGGTTTTTATCGTTCTTCCCAGGGGTACTGGAGACTCAGAGGGACCCCGTACTGGCTAGGCAGGTGCTCAACCACTTGAGTTATACCTCAATCTTTTCGTGTATTTTGTTTTGATTATTTCCTGAATGTGATTTCGTGTTTGCGCCCAGAGCCACCGTGAACCATGAGCCCCCGTGGAGCTGGGATCACATGCAGGAGCCCCCGTAACCAGCCCGTGACTCACCACAGCCATGGTGTTGCTTTGCTGCAAAGCGCCAGAAAGCACACGCACCCCGCCTTGCTGCCTTGACCGTGGTGGGCCTCGCCCCCAGCCCAGAAGGCTGAGGGCAGCCCCCCCACCCAGGGAGGGCCACGGGGGCCGGGGCACCTGGAGCATGTGGGCCCAGTGCAGGCTCACACCGGGCCATGGAGGCCATGGCCTGGATGCTGAATGGCAGGACACAAAGTCTGATCCGGGGGGACAATGGCAGCAGCCAGACAAGACCAGGGAAAGGAAGCCACGAGGCCGAGGGCTGTGCCTGACCTGGAAGGAGCGACCACTCAGCTGAGGGCTGGCAGAGGTGGCCCGCAGTCACCGCCCTACGGGGCAGCCCGAGGCCTCTGCACGAGCCCCACCACCTCACACTGGCCTCTGCAAGAATCACATGACCTCACGGGAAGGATACACCCTGCCATGTGTGGTGCTGGCACCTCCACCCAGCCCCACTGTCCATCCGGAGGACAAGCCGGTCAGGTGCATGCGCCCCGAGGTCTCTCCCACTTCCCAGGGGCCCAGAGGGTCTCCTTGAACCCCCACAGCCCCGGCCAGCCCACCCCCCTCTCCTGCCCTGCGACTGACAAAACCACCTCCCAGCGTCCCCCGCCCCTCCCTCTGCTGGCCAGGGGAGAACGGCTATCACTTCCTTCAGCTGCATTCGTCTAAAGTTAAAAAAAGAAAGAAAAGGGGGGAAAAAAGCAGGAGCCATTCACCATTAATCTCAGAATGACAGAGCTTCTTGTAATTAAACTCTGAAGATGTGTAATTCTTTATTGAGAGAGATCCTTTCAGTACTCAGCTGCCACGCGGCCCAAGGAGCAGGCTCATCCTGGGTGGTGGGGACAGCCCCCTCCACTCGCCCTCCCCCTCCGGGCTCACAGGGGCTGCCTCTCTCCCCACCCTCGGCCCACTGGGTGGCGGCTGACCAGACGCGCCACTGCCCCTTCCGTCTGGAGACCGGGTCTGCTGAGGCCGCCACACCACAGTGGGTCAGCGGGGTGCTGGCCCAGGGAGGCTGGCAGCGGGGGCCACACCAGGGCAGCAACGGCAGCAATGCCCTGGACAGCTCTGGTGCCTGGAGATGGCATCCCCCCCCACGCCCTCCCCTTCATCTCTTTCTGTGTGTCTGTGCTCTCTGAATTGTGCTAACCATGAGCGGGATTGGACCCAGTGCCTCCATTTTCTTATCTGTACAGCCAGGGTGATAACCTGCCTGGACACTGTAAGACTGAGAGGAAGCTAGCTGAGGTAATGATGGAACTTTCTGGGTGGTAATTGTGTTGCAAGGGCTGCCTACCCCTTCTAGCTCCACGTTTGCATTAAACACCTACTAAGCGCCATACAGGGTGGGGATGCGAGGCCTCCGCCTGGGGCCCACAGCATTCTGGGAGGCGGGGAAGACAGCGGTCAGGAGAAGGTGATGTGGACCGCCCAGGGTGGCTGAGGCTGCCCGCAGCTCTCAGGATCTCGCCCAGGACGAGCGGGCGTGACGGAGCCGTGTGCGAGGCCCTGCTAGCTTCTCCCAGCAGCTCCCAGCCCGTCGCCAGCGCTGGGGTCCTGTCCCTGTCCCGAAGCTCCCTCTTTCTCTTCTTGGTCTTGGCTGCCTGGAGCTTTCCGGATGGTTTTCTTTTAAGTTTCTTGTGGTGTTGTCTTTTTCCTGTTTATTTGTGAGCTGCAGTGTGAAACAGTTACTAATTCAGATTTTTACTGTGGATAAACAAATACAGAAAATTAACAGATGTGTTTTGCAGATGTACTTAACAAAAATAACATCCCTCGTGATGAGCAAGCACCCGAGGCGGACGGAGCCTGCATCCTCTCCACGGCCATGGAAGGAAGCCAGCATCTGGAGGGATGAACGGGGGGCGGGGAGGGATGAACCCCAGGAGCAGCGGTGGAGCAGGCTGCCGGCCTGCCAGCACCAGAGACCAGCGGGGCCAAGGCCCACGCACCACAGAGGACACAGGCTAGATCAGGTGGCTCTGAGCCCAGCAGAGCAGACAAGATCCCAGGCCAGAGGCTCGGGTGACTGTGAATCCGATGAGGAAGCCAGGCCAGAGCTCAGGTTTCAGGTGCAGTGGGGAGGCCAAGGGGCAATCAAGATTTCTACCTCATGAACGAAGTGCGACAAGAATCGGACAGCAGCCAGCCTCGTGTGGGGAGGGACGCAGGCCATGACCACTGAACACTCTGCACGCCGTGTATGAGGGAGAAGACCACCTGGACTCCCCACCCCCCACCTGGACATCCAGCCCCCCCCACCAATCCCTCCACCCCCCCACACCTGGCTCAGCTTCTCCATCCCAACCTCTCCCATCTTGGTGGTGGACGCCCGGCTCCTAGGACAGAAGACAAGCAGAGAGCCTGGCAGGCCTCTCTTGCTTACGCGCTTGTTTATAGGTGGACCTTTGCGTTTCAGTTGTATTGTTTACTCTAGATTTTTCAAAATCGTTATAGTCTAACTTTAACAAGTAAACTTGTAATTTTTGGCTGGTTTGCTTGCTTGAAAGAAGACAAAAGCTGTCAGCCATGGTCCCTTGCATCAGGCCTGGCTTCCCTGCGCTTCAGGCTCCAGGAGCTCCATGCCGCTTCACACGGGCGCTCGCTCTCACTCACATACAAAGGTGCACACACACACACACACACAGAGGCTCCGAGCACACATGCAGACTCACATGCTCACACACAGGGTCACACATGGCTGCACATAAGCACATGCATGCACAAGTACCTGTGCATGCATGCGGGTTCACACACGCTTAGGCAAGGGGCCACATGCCTTCCTGCACATGTTCACACACATGTGTGTGCAGAGGTGCTGGGCACTCAGTCTCACTTGTGCACATGCATGCGGTCACACATGTGCACATGTGTAAACATTGAAGGTACTGTGCACATATGCAGGCTCACACATGCACACCCACAACACGTGTGCTAAGCAAATGTACACACTTTATCTCAGAGCCAAGGACACAGCAGCACAGGTGCACTGGACAAGCACTGGAGGCAGGCATGTGCGGCAGGTGCGGCAGGTACGGGCAGGTGCAGCAGGTGCAGGCAGGTGCAGCAGGTGCAGCAGGTGCGGCAGGTACAGGCAGGTGCAGGCAGGTGCAGCAGGTGCAGGCATGTGCAGGCAGGTGCAGCAGGTGAGGCAGGTGCAGGCGGTGCGGCAGGTGCAGGCAGGTGCAGCAGGTGCATGCGGTGCGGCAGGTGTGGCAGGTTCAGGCAGGTGCGACAGGTGCAGCAGGTGCAGGCAGGTGGCAGGCGGTGTGGCAGGTGCAGGCAGGTGCAGCAGGTGCAGGCAGGTGCAGCAGGTGCGGCAGGTGCAGGCAGGTGCAGGCAGGTGCAGGCAGGTGCGGCAGGTGCAGGCAGGTGCAGGCAGGTGCAGGCAGGTGCAGGCAGGTGCGGCAGGTGCAGCAGGTGCGGCAGGTACAGGCAGGTGCAGGCAGGTGCAGCTTCCTCCTCTACCTGTGAGTCTGGTCTCCGAGAAGAAATGCTCCGTACACATTTTATTTCCTATGTGAAGGAGAATATTAATTTGCCTTTTCTTTCGGAAGGGACTGTCATACAGTGGGAATTCTCTCATCTAATTTTGTTCCAAAATTAAATAAAAGGTGTTCTGAGCATCAGAACCAAAAGGGAGGAGCTCGCCCCACTGATGGGCACCTGCAAGTGCAGACGGGACCTCCGGTCGCCACACTCCCTGCCCCGCCTGTGCTGCCCGGCCCGGACCCGTCCTTCTGTACTGGATGGACATGACCAGGGCGGGGTCCAGAACGGGCAGTATGGGGGAATCCCTGAGAAGCCAGCTCACCTCCGGTTTAGGGGACATCTACGGAGAGGATGGAAGACCAGGCGAGGGGAGGAGGGAAGTCCAGGGGCTGGGCTGGTTCCTCCTCAAGCCGCAGGGCCTCGAGAGTCCTCACCAGGCCCATCAGCATTTGTCTGTGCCCTGATCTCTTCTTGGGAGCACAGCAGTCTGACGGGATCAGATGCATCTGATGAATTGTTCGAGTCCATTCCAAACGCAGTCATCTTCTGGGGTGGTGAGATTAGAGTTTCCACAAAGTCATCTGGGGGTTGTAGTGTGTCCCCTCACGGGGATGAGTGGGAAACCAACGTCCTTGCCTGGGGTTGCCTCCTGAGCTCAGGGCCCTGGCCTGGGTTCATCTCCAGAGCCCCTGTGAGGAAGGGGCACACAGCCAGGGAGCTGCCTTGTGGCCCTGCGAGAGGCAGGCCACCACAGGACCGCCGACTTGGCCACTTACAGATAGAAAGCGCCTGGCAGCTGCGTACCTCGTCAGGACGTTTTCCTGTCCACCCTGAATCATCAATCGCTCCCTGATCTGCCTCTAGTTTCTTGAGCACACAGACTCAGACATGGTCACTATGGGGCTGCCCAAATCCCACCATCTGCTGGGAATCCTGGGCAGGGCCCTCCGTCCTGGCAGAAGGAAGGAGGGTGGTGAAGCACTGGCTTTGGCCTCGTTCCGGGAGTCACATTTTTATAACATGGTAGAAGGTCCGAGGCGCTGTCCTTCATCTTGCGTATTCACGCAGGATAACCGGATCTCACAACGTTTAAGGTCTCCTGGGGAACAAAGGAGCCGTCCGGTGGAGAGATGGGGAAGCTGAAGCCCTGGCCCTGCAGCAGCCGGCCAAGCGCTCAGAGTCACCGGGAGAAGCACGTGAATTCATCACGCGTTCCTCTAAAAGTGGCTCTGAAGAGTGAAGCAGACACAATTTACCTGGAGTCTCACAAATTCCCTGCTGGTTTATGATGTTCAGACACGACACCTGCTGGCTCCTTCCGAGCTGTTTGAAACGGGGTCCTCGGGTGAGCGTACGCTGCGGTCTCCAAAGAATACACAGCGCTTCCGATGAAGTCAGTTCTGCGGCCCACCCGGGACTGGCTTCCTTGGGCAGGATCCTGCTGGGCCTTTCCACAGCCTCCCCGTGGTCACCTCTCCTGGCCTGGCCTCCTCTGTGGGCCACATCTACAGCCAGCTGTCCTGAGGGGGCACAGGTCCGGGTCGCTGTGGCTCTGCATCCCTGCCTGGCACCGTGCCAGCGTCACACACCTTCAACTTGAGGACCCCAAACCTCACCACATCGGACTAGCTGAAAGACACATGCCTGCCCATCTTTTCTGACGGCCCAGATGGGCCCGTCCTCACTACCTCCCACTGTGGTACCCCGAGGACTTTACCACCCGGCTGGCCACTGGATGGGTGGACCCCAATCAGAGCCTCGCTGTATTCCAGGGCGGAGCCTGGTGCACGTGGGCCTGCCTGGTGCACCTGGGCCTGCTACACCTGCTGCCCATTCTCCACACAACCTTCCCCAGCGCTGTCAGGCCCAGAAGTGCTGGGGAAGGGGAGGGGGACAGAGGTCACCAGGACCCTGCGCTCAGGGAGGTGCCAGGGCTTTAGTGACAGGTCTTGCTCTCTCTGCGCCTGCCTGAAGATGCATCAAGGTATGACCTGCAGGGTGGTTTGCTGCCCCAGGGCCTAGCCTACAGGAGGCCCCAGCAGATGCAACCAGACATAGAAAGCCTGGCCACTGCCTCTGCTGAGGGATGTTGAGAAGGAGGGAGGGAGGGAGGGGGGGGGGGGGGGGGGGAGGGAAGCAGAGGGAGGTATGAGGGAGGGAAAGGGGAGAACCGAGTCCGTCTCCCAGCATCCCCCACCTGGGTGGGGGAGGGGGACCCAGTGGCGTTTGTCCACCCACGGTGGCTGCACGCCCTCACGCCCTCCAGGTGTGGTGGGAGCCATGGCTGATGGTAGCTCAGGCCTTATTTAAACTTTTTCCATGTAAATAACCGATAGTCATAAAAAGGAAAATTGCATTTGCTTTGAGAGGGCAGAAGATACATTTAAGTCAAAATGAGGAATATTGTGTGAGCGGCGTCAGCCCATGAATAACAACACCAGGTTACTTTTTTCCCCAGGCTCTCAGCTTGGCAGTGCCATTTGTCCCTGCATACCAATGCAACAAATTATGTTATTTAATGAAAAATGCCCAGGCCCGCTTCCAGACAAGCTCACCACGTCTCACTGCCGGCCACATTACTGCTGGTGCACTAGTGCTGCAGGCCCCTGCAGCCTGGCTGGATCCCAGGACCCGTTCCCCAGGGGATGCAGTGCAGATGTGGGGTGCCCCTGGAAGGAGGCAGGCTTCCCCATGGTGGAGCTGACATCCCCCAGCCTGGGGATCTCACAGTCACCATCCCAGAGCGACCAGAGGTGAGACAGTGATCAGAACTTCCCCTGAACACCAGGCGCTGTGCTGGAGCTCCGCAGGGAGGCTCTGCAGCCTCTCCAGCTTGCCCCCTCCAGCCGTGGTTCGCTCAGGCCTTCGCTGGACTCTGCAGGAGGACAGCCGTGCTGCTCAGCTCTGGAGCACAGAGGCGCCCAATGGCCGTTACAATACCAGGGACTCACAGAACGAGTGGCTTTGGAGGAAGCAGGCCAGCCTGGCCCAGAAGCTGGGGTCACAGGTCAGCAGCGGGGCCGAGGCAGACCCCACTCAGGGCTAGCAGGACAGAAGCGGCAAACCCAGCTCCAGGCACCCCGGTCCCCACACCCACAGCCCAATCCAGGACCACCCACGGAGCACTGTGCTGCGGACGGAAAGGAACGAGGAGAAAGACCTGGAAGCAGAGAGTGAGCTCCTCGGGGCCACACGGGGCCTGGGGGCCTGCCCAGGCCCTTGGAACCCACAAGCTCCTGCAGGGAGCACGCATGGCAGTCGGGTGCCCCGCCCTGGCAATGTCTCCACAGCAGACGCACCGGTGGCAGGGTGAAATGCCCCCTCGGGGGCGGGTTGGTGCCCATCGGGCAGATGACCTCAGTGACCTGAGCCAGCGAGCTGCAGACGGCAGAAAAGTGACAGGTACACCTGTCTCTGGGCAGGAGGCCCATGGGGTCGGCCGCACCCCACGTGGGCTCTGCGTGAAGGTGGCTCTCACAGAAGCCAGTCCCCGCTGCACAAGGTGGCCAGAAGTATGCAGACAAGCACTTCATGGACACATGGAAGTTAGACTAGAATATGACCCAAAGAGGCCTAGGCGTGCTCCAGAGTCTGGTGCTGCAGGAAGCAAACTCCAGAGCACAGCCAAGCCATTGGCCCAGGACTCCTTGTGCTGTGCTAGCACATGCTCACTGGCCCCTCACCGCACACAGTAGGCACTTACCAACCCCTCACCGCACACAGTAGGCGCTCACTGTCCCCTCTCTGCACACAATAGAGGCTCACCACCCCCTCCCTGCACACAGTAAGGACTCACCGTCCTCTCCCTGCACCCAGTAGGCGCTCACTGTCCCCTCCTGTCTGGCTGCTTTGGGAGCCTCGGGGGAGAGGAGGCCAGGGTAAGAACCCTTGCTCCCCAAAGCCATCCCGAGAATCACCGCCCTGTTTCCTGTCAGCAGCATCCACAGAAGACACCGGCCTGGCTCTCCTCATTTGGCTCCCAGGAGCCTGGCTGTGGACAGACCGCTGGACGATGGGGAGATGTGGGGCGTCCTGCTCACCCGTGGATGAGCGAGAGACACAGAGACACCCCTGGCTCACCCTGCCGAGGGGCACAGGAGGACCCACGGGAGCCGCAAGGACGCCGGTCCTCCCTGGAGGCCTCCGTGGCTCTGCCTGGCGGAGTGGCAGGGGGCACGTGGGACCCAGAGAGCTCCGTGCCTCTGCGTCCAGCCCAGGGCAGGGCCTGCGTCCCATCCCCTGCTACCCGCAGCTCGAGGATGGTTGGAAACATTTACATGGTGCATCGTAAATTTCCAACATTGCCTTTTTTGTCTTAAATAAGCATTCAAATTTATGGGTGATCATGAAAATCTCTCATCAGATGGGAGCCAGAGTTACAAAAATGATTAAGCAAGAATTCTAATGTGTAATGAAACAGCTGACCCGGCCCGAGGGATACAGCCGGTGTCACCCTGTCCACTTGCCTTCACGTCTGGCGCGTGATCTCCGTTCCAACTCTGCCATTCTACCGCGAGGACCCCAGGCTTCTCCAAGGGCTCGCCACCCAACCGGCTAAAGTCCCGGGAAACAGGGCCAATGGCTGCAGACCACAGTGGCGGGTTCGGGGAGGGGCTCTGCCTTCCCCCAGGCCACAGTGCCGGCCCCTCCATGTCCACTAGCTGAGCAGTGTGTGCACTAGGGAGGCCAAGCCAGCTTCCCACAGCATAGATGGCCAAGGAAGTGAGCACCAAGGCCCTGACCGTCCCTTCCCCTCCCTTCCCCTCCCGCTGCCTCTCCCCTGCCTCCTGTTTCCACCATTCACTGAGGTGGTGAGGCCTGGACTCGGGGTCAGGTCCTGAGGGGCCTCCACCTGCCTGCATTCTCGGCCTGGGTCGGCCCTGCCTCCAGGACACCTGGACAGCCACCTGGCTCTCAGCCCGGATTGATTCCCATGAAAGGAAGGAGCCAAACACCCTGCAGGCAGCCTGTGCTGTCCCCGGTTTCCTCTCCTTGGCACACACCACGCACCAGGCACTGGCCTTCCTCCTTCCTCCCTCCCCCGTGACCTCTGGGTCCTACCCAGCCACATCAACACCCTGCTTCTGAGAAAGCCGCACGTTCTCCGACCTGAAGGGCACTGGGTGGGCACACAGACCCACACCAGGAGCTCAGTGAGGGACTGGTGACCTCAGGAACAAATAGAAAGGGAAAACCAGATTTCCAAAGCAAGTGTGGGCAAAATTGCGGGGCGCGGTGGGGGGGGGTGGGAGGGGTCGCTTGGCACCACATCCAGCCCCTGGCTCTGTAGGACTCAAAACTCACTCCTTCAGCCTGGGCCTGGAACCCAGGGTACAGGTCCAGGGCAGCCCAGCCCTCAGGAGCACAGCTTGTCAAGTGTCAGTCTGACTTTACCCTCTACAACCATCAAAGGCAGGCTCATCAGAAGAGGGAGAGGAGGGACAGGAGGAAGGAGAGTTGCCTTTGTACAGCCAGACACCAAGGTCACACACTGTTAGGAGCTACACATGAAATATCCCCCCCAAAACACATGTATGGAAGACTCGGTCCCAAAGCAGCCCCCCCCAAGGTGGGGCCTTCAAGATGCATTTGGAACCTAGCCATTCTGACCTCATCCGTGGCTGGATGGAGTCATAGCTTAATGCACTACTGAGAGGTGGACAAAACTCAAGGATATAGGCTCAGTTGGAAGTGGTGGGTGACTAGGGTCTGCCCTCAAAAGGCTTTTTCTCTCTCCCTCTTCCTCTCCCCTCTTACTCCCTCTCCTCTTTCTCTCTGTCTCTGTCCCTCTCTGCTACCCCTCATCCTCTGCCTCCCTCTCATCTTCTCCATACTCCCCCTCTCCCTCTCTCCCTTTCTCCTTCTCTCCCAGTCTCTCTCTCTCCCTTCCTCCCTCTCCCTCTCTCTCTCTCCCTCTCTCCTCTCCCCTTCCAGCCAGACCACCATGAGGTTAATAGTTTTATTCCACCATGATGCCCTGTTGCTTCTAAGCAGAGCGTCAACTTACCATGGACTGAAGCCTCTGAAGGGTGAGCCCGCATCATTCTTTTTCCCCTTGAGTTGATTTCTGTCAAGTATTTTGTCAAGTAACAGAATTCTGACACATGCCAACACCCTCTGCTTCCTAGTCTCCGTCTCCATTCTCAGGTCTCTGAAAATACCCAGCAGCCTAACTGGTTTTGCCTTTCAGCCCCATAGCAGCCCTCTTTCCCAGGATGCACTTCCCTACAGACCCATACATAGTTAGCCTTGTTCCAGGATGCTCTGCCTGTATTCATGCAACCACACTCCTGCCGTGATGCTCTGCCTGTAGTCATACAACCACGTTACTCCTGTGATGCTCTGCCTGTAGTCATACAACCACGTTACTCCTGTGATGCTCTGCCTGTAGTCATACAACCACGTTACTCCTGTGATGCCCTGCCCTGGATTGTGAAGGCTGGATAGTTCCTGAGAAGTAGGAACTAAATCTTAGGGACTTGGGGAAGCTCTGGGATGGGTGGGCCAAGAAAGGTACAAGCCTAGGAAGGAGCAGGAAGCTGGACGTGCAGCTCTGGCTTGGTGGGTCTCTCACTCTGACACTGGGAGAGCTGCTTTGGGTCTCTTGGGCCTGAGGATGTGAGGCCCTCACAGGCCACCCCTGCCCTGTTCTGCCGTGTCTTCCCAGTGCGTGTGATAATAGATGACTCACAGAGCATTTCCTCTGTGCTGAAAGCACTGGTGCTAGTCCGGTCCTGGTCCTGGGGCAGGGCAATGAACTTGGATAAGGAAGGCCAGAGCTCACCCAGCAGGATGTGGGGGTAACATCACCCGGTCTCCATACCACCCTGCCGCTTTCTGAGGACCGCCTGCTGTGTGCACATTTGCTGAGCCTGGGGTGGGCCTTGTGTCTGGCCCCAGGGACGCAGAATGAAGGGGATCCTTCCCAGACCGTTGGGACAGTATACTAGATCTGACATCGACAGGGCAGGAGATTTTCTGAATGGGCCGAGGAGGAATCCAGGACAGGAACGTATCCCTTGCTTTCCCCTGCTCCGACCTGAGCCCAGGGATCAAGTTCATAGGTGGGAAGGGGACCGTGTACCCACAAATCCTTGTCCAAGTTAGGCTGCTCAGAAAGCAGAGACCAGAGGCGGGCAAGGGGGGAAAGGCCAGGTCTTCCTGCTCTCGGAGCCGCACCAGTGCCTCTCGGCCAGAAGGGAAGGCCCTGCCGTGGGGTGGGTGGGGCTGGCCGAAGGCTGGTGAGGGAAGACGCCGGCCAGCCCACTCCCTGCCCACCACCGCCCAGAGGCTTGCTCGGCCCTGTGTGATGGGTGATCATCCGCCACACTTATTTTTGTCCTCTCTGTTATTCTGGGAAGCAGATTCCTAGATCAGCAATTAGAAATGTCACTTGTACTTTGGGGAAGGGGGGATAATTTGCAAAGTCTATAATTGAGAATAGTAATCAAACCCGTTGACAACTTCAATGATCCGAAGATGGTAATTAATTTTAAATTTTGATGGAATGTATAATATTTATCTATTTTTGAACTTTTTTTTTTAACTGAGTAGCAACAAGCTCTGCTTTATTGCTTCCTTCTTATCTGGTTTCTATACTTAGCATTGGTTCCTGGCTTTGTTATAGATATATTTTTTCTCCATCAAAAGTTCCCTTTGGGGAAGCCAGAAGCTCCTGAAGAGTGGACTTCGGGGTCAACTCACTCAGCACCTAATTAGAGGACGGGGCACCAGCCTTTGTTCCCCTGGGCCTTGGGCTCTGCGGGGGAGAGACCCGGGACCAGCGGATGGGTGAGGGGCAGCAACTCACTGCCTGGGAGAGGCTGAGTGTTGCACGTGCATGCACACACATGTGTACACACTGCACACACGCACACACGCTGCCGGTCTGCTGTGGCCCGCCCTCATGTTCCTCTGCCTTTTTCCCCAGCTTTCCGGCTGGTCTGGGGCTGCATGGCTGGGCTGCAGGCTGCGGTCTCTGTCTGCATCCTGTGTCCGCACAGCGCAGCCTCCCTCACAGGAGGGAGCATGGAGGACGGGGCTGCGGGGCTTCTGACAGTTCCACCCAGCGGAGATGCCTACAAAGGGCTGCATCTAGGACTGATGCTCGGACAGCAGCCCAGGGCCTGTGGAGGCCTCGTCCTCTGCCCCAGGCTCTGGCTCTCCCACACCCCACACTGCGGAGCCCGGTCACAGTGGAGTCTGTGGTAGAGTCTGCCCGGGGCTTCCAGGCCATCTTCAGAAAGCAAACAAACCGATCACGTGCATGCACACACGCACAAGGGTGTGATCTTTTAACCAGAACCCACTTTGAGTGTGGTATTTAAGCATCATAGGTTAATTCTTTTCCCATGAAAGTTTTAATTATGTCATCAACACTTATCACCTGCTTCCCAACAGAAATTTGGGCTAGCAGACTTTCAGCTGAAAAGGAAAAGCTATTTGCCAATCACCAAGATGTGCCAGAACCTCTAGTAATGAGAACAACCTGCTTAATGTACCAGTACAGTAGCGGGAGCAACCTGCTCACCGCACTGGTGCCTCCAGTCACGAGACCAACCTGCCCTTCTTCCTGTGCGGGAGGATGGGGGCTCAACCAGGGAGAGCCCACATCCCCCAAACCCCAGGACAGAGGAGTCAGATTCTGCCACCGGATCTATGGGGCTTCCTCCCCAAGCCCTGCTCTGGCCACATGGGGGCCTGGGAGCCCTGCAGGTGGGGGCTGAAGAGGCCACCTTCCCCCAGGGGTCTCCAGGGCCAAGTGCATGCATGGGCAGGAGGCCGGAGGCAGGGAGGCCGGAGGCAGGGAGGCCGGAGGCAGGGAGGCCAGGAGGCAGGGGAGCAG
>NW_012267303.1:2305371-2331006 GCF_000151885.1 Dipodomys ordii
GGCTCCTTCTAACACTGAGCTTGCAGGCAGGCCCACAGCATCCTGACCAACAGGAGTCTGGGGCAGAGCAGTCCCCTTCCCCACTTTGCAAGACAGACAACTGGTCCAGGCAGACTGGGACTTCAGTGGACTGGACCCCCCTCTGAACCGGGTCAAAGCTCCTCCCGGTTCAGCCCCCACAGAAGGCTCGGCCATCAATATTTGACGTGGACATCAACGAATGTACGGTGGTGCTGCGGCTGCTCTGGGGACCCCTGGGGACATCCAGGGAAGGCCCGAGGGAACGGGCTTCTGGGAGGCAGACGGGGGAAGATGGAGGACACACAGGCACCAAGTGCAGCATTGACAGGAGTTGGGGTGACTCCCCTGTGGTCTGACAGGTTCCTATCTGTCTGGAGGCGCCTAGCTCTGCATGTCAGTGTCCCTCCCATGTTTGCAGCTGCTGGCCAAATGCAAGATGTGTCCAGGAAGAAAGGACCCGGGCCAGGGGCTGGGGGCCCACCTGGTCCCCCAGAGCAGCCCTGCTCCTTCCCTGCCCGGCCTACCTGGCAGAGAGTTGGAGCAAAGCCCCTGGGCTCTGGACAGTGCAAACCAGGGCTGCTAATCACCACAGCCAGACCTCATGTTCCCACCACCGAGCAACCACATCCTAAATCCAATTGATAAGATGTAAAACATCGCCTGCTCCACCTTCTGTGCAGTCGGGTCAGAAGGAGGTGACGTTCACCGCATTACTTGGCATAAACATGATTTTAATAATTACCATCAGCCAGAACCATGCCTGCTCCCGAATAATGAGCGCTGAATTCTATTATCCTTCAGTATTAAATATCTTCCAGCTCAGCTCCTTCGGCGGGCTGGTACCACGCACTGCCGTGGCACACACCACCCCTCCACAGCATATCTGGCCCAAGATGCAAAAATCTCTGCTGCGTTCCCAAAATCTAATAACACAGCTTTCCATGCTCACATCCAGTCTCATCTGAGGTATAATCTGCATTTCATAATCAGCCGGATTGGCTTGAATTTGTTTCAATTTTAGGTAGTTTTCTTGTTCATTGATGATAATAATTACTCTCTACCTGAGAACCCATGTTTGTCTTATAAAAACATCTTTACCTTTGAAATGGTGAATTTATAGTTCTTATCTGCACCCCTGGCACAGGAAGCTTCGAGTCTGCTCCTCCGTGGTGAGCGGCGCCCTGCATCAGATCCCGGAGATTGCCGGAGCTCGGAGACATCCCTCAGACCCTTGCATCTTACCCAAGGAGACAGTGAGGCCCAGAGAGGTTAATGGACTCACCCAAGGTTACCTGAATAATTGAAGAGCCTTTGGTAACAGATTGACCCTGCATTTCAGACGCAAGCTCCCCGAGTGTACGGAGCTGCTAAGTTTGATTCAGGGCCTTGCCTCGCACAGGAGGAGGAAGTGGTGGATGGGCAGGTGACAAGTCACAGAGTGTTTGTTGCCAGAGAGGCCCAGCATCCTCCTCCATACAGAAGGAGCAGAGGTACCTCCGGGTGGGTTTCAGAAACAACAGCGTAGCCTTCCCTCCCGGGCAACTATAAGAAAGGACTATGCACTGAGACGTTCATATGTATGTACAAGGCTCGGGAACATGCAAACATGTGCAGCCACACACAAACAGGTACACATGCACAACACACACATATACACATGGCTGTGTGCAAATGCACACATATTCAAACACAGATGTGGATGTGTGCACACACAGGAACTCGTGTGTACACATATCGGGCTGCATGCACACACTCATGCAGAGGTTTTTCTTTTGGTCAGTTTAACTTTGACCTCAGCTATGATGGCATTTTCACACTCATGTGTGTGATCTTAGTGGCTTTTATTAAGGTGCTGGGGTTTGAACTCAGGGTCTCGCATTTGTTAAGCAGGTGCTTGACCACTTGAGCCATACCTCCACCCCTTTTTGCTTCCCTGGGGACAGTGTCTCCAGTGTATGACCAGGCTGGCCTGGCTTCCAGTCTACCCATTGAGGTTTTCCAGGCAGCTGGTGTGTCGGGTGCACACTAGCAAAGTGATCTCAACCTGTCATGTGTGTGATCAAGTATTGCCCCAAGGAGGCCTGTTTTCACACACAGAGCAGCAGACAATGGAACAGAACAATGCAGCGCTGTACCCTGGACTGGGCCAACATCCTCCACGTGCAGCGTTGAGTCGGGAAACGGAGCTCCATAAGCGGAGAGATCGCTTCCCTCGCCTAAAGCTCTCACACCCAAAAGGAAGCAGAGATTCTGCTCGTGGCCAGCATCCACCACCGTGTGTCCAGCCTAGACACCTGTCCTGACGGTCTCTCCTCCAGTCCCCACAAGCATCTGGGCCAGCTCCTGGGTCCATCCCACTGTCCCCCCATCCCTCCGACCCTCCCTTCCTCTGTCCCTTCGTTCTCTTCCCCTCCGCCTGTTGTCCGTCTGTCTCTCTCTCCTCCTCTCAGCTTCTCCACACTTCTGTAACTGATGAGCTCTGAGGACACTGATGGCTGTCTCTGGCCCTGGCCCAGGTGAAAACAGAGACCTGCGAAAGGTCACCGTGGGGTCCCTTAGCTCCTCGCTCACAGGAAGTGAGCTTCAGGGTGACCCCTGGTCTGCTGCTGCCTGCAGCAGGGTGGGGGCCGGTGGGCAGGGCCGAAGCGGGTGGGGCAGGTGGCTGCCGCCCTCACGGTGCAGCACAGGTCCCGGGGTTCAGCTAATAACCGTGGATCCCAAATGAAGTCAGTCTCTGAGTACTTTGTCTGTGCTGAACACACACACTAGGTTTTCTTTCTTGTCGTGACTCCCTCCACAATACGACAACTGTGGACCCAGA
Organism: Dipodomys ordii; assembly: GCF_000151885.1. NCBI lineage: Eukaryota > Metazoa > Chordata > Mammalia > Rodentia > Heteromyidae > Dipodomys > Dipodomys ordii. Next base: position 2,308,214 of record NW_012267303.1, read on the forward strand.
ACCTAACACTTCAACAGGTATTAGCAGTAATCTAGAGCTGAGCTGAAGTAGACAGAAGCCGTGTGGGTTCGGTGCCAACCCGAGGCTACTGAGCGAGGAGGAGGAGGCCCTGCCCCAGCCCATCGGGTTCTGAGCGGCAACTGCTGATGGGAGGGGTCTCCGGCCGATGAGGAGGGGTGCTGCATGAAGCCTGGAGCTCAGAGAGCCGGGGATTCAAGACCTGCCTTGCTTCGGTGATGGGTAAAAGATACACAGTCTGCAGAGTGAAAGATGCTAACAGAGAGAGCAGACATCCCAGCATCAGATCTGCGTTTCCGATCCGGGACCTAACTCCCGTGGGGAGACGGCTTGCGAGGGGAGAGGGGCGGCGGGAGGTCTGGTGTTGTCTCTCTGTACGTCAGGCAGTTCTACCGCAGGGTTGGCTGCAGGCTTTCTGGGTGGGGACTCCCAGATCCAGTGGGGGCCCACTGAGTCTCCACCTGACAAGGGACTCTCGGCAGCACTTGGAAGCTCAGACCCACGGGGACTCGGTTGCTGCCCTGACAGCAGAGTGAAAGCAAGCCTCGGTGCGCTCTGACAAGCCGTGACCTCGGGCGCTGCTCTGCCATCCGGGAGCTGAGTAGCTTGGCAGGCCGCTGGCCATGTGCAGCCTCTGTGGAGTGGATGCTTCTAGGTCAAGTGAACAAGCCTCATTTGAATCACTCACGGCGGCCCTCCTTCAATCAGTTAGCAGACTCCCACCAGTTTCTAGACAGTGGGGTGGGGGGGGCCTGTTCCACACAGGGAGGGACCAACCACCCCACCAAAAATGGACCCTCTCCACGCTTACCCAAGGGACGCGTGGCCCTTCACTGGGTGACTGCACATGGGGGACAGGAAGTAACCAGAATGTCTGGGGACTGCTGGAGGCTGGCTCCAAGCTGGTTCCAGAGAACCAAACAGTCCCTGGGAACTCCGGCCAGAGTCGAGATGTGCAGAGGTAGAAAGATCCACGCGTGTCCCCTGCGCAGCGTCTGTGGTCTGTAGAACACCGCTGTGAGGTCGCACGGCGTGGCACGTGCACTCCTCTGGCTGCGTAGCATCCGCCGGGCACACGGGTGTGCAAGGGGGCCGATGCTCTCGTTGCTGAGCTATTGGAAGCGCTTCTCTGACTGTTCCCCCAGTGGCTGCGGAGAACCTGCTCCCGGGGTGGAGCGGGGGGGGGGGGTGGTCCACGCCTAGAGATGGAGGCCTGGTTTTGGCTCCAGCAGACACTGCCCAGGTGGGATTGTGACCGAGGCCACCTCCAGCAGCACAGAGGACACAGAGCTGCCCTGGCCCTCAGGTCCTTGGGTGAGGACAGGCTGCCGCCAGGGCAGAAGCTCACACGGGGCAAAGCCAAGGCATGCTCCTGTGAGCAAAATGTGTTCAGTCCAATTTCCCCCGTGTCCTATGGGGTTCTTTATCTTCATGAATCTGGATAATTCATACAGTTTGGATATGTGCTTGGTGAATATCACCCCTTAATGGTGTCCTCTGACTCATTTGATTTTGTTTCAATTTTATTTATATCTTTAGTTTTGCAAAGGAGTTGCCACTTAACACAGCAGTTTATGAATACAATGTATCTTGACCAATGTCCCTCCTTTCCACATTTTCACCCATCCCTCCCCTACTCACCCCTTCCCTCACTCCTCATAATCTTGTAGGGTATGCCTGGAATTCTTTTTTTCTTTTTTTGGGGGGGGGTCCGGTCGTGGGGCCTGAACTCTGGGCCTGGGCGCTGTCCCTCAGCTCTTCAGATCAAGGCTAGTGCTCTACCACTTGAGCCACAGCACCACTTCTGGCTTTTTTCTTTTTGCTTATGTGGTGCTGAGGAATCGAACCCAGGGCCTCAGGCATGCAAGGCAAGCGCTCTACCACTGAGCCACCTTCCCAGCCCCATGCCTGGAATTCTTGAATGAGCTCTCCGCTCTTTTTCTCTTCATTCATGAACCCTCTCTCCCTCGGCCCCACCCATCCCTTTCAAGTATCCGCTTGACTTTGATATTTCTAACTAGTTGAATTCACAAGTTCTAATCTAGAAGTAACCTGGATGGCGAGAGGGGAGGGGGAGGCAGGGCCACAGACATTTGCCAGTGTGGCTCTGAGCAGATGTCCAGTTTTGCAGTCTTACCACACAGGTGCAGGCCTCCTGCTGCTGCTCCACAGCTCAGTTAACCCGAGGTTTTAGGAGCTCATCCTACAAATTCAACCAGAAGTCCCTTTATTCGGTCTTCCTAATGGTTCACGGGTGAACCAACCTATTTCCTCTTTGAGGAACAGCAGGTAGGTGGCTTAGAGGTTCTTAATTTCAGTAAAATCCAAACTGTCCCTTTCCCTCTTTGTATAAGAAATCAGCCTACATTAAGATCTCAAAGACGCACTCCTACGATTTCCTTGAGAACTTTCTTGTTTTTCCATTTAGACCAGTAATCCATCTGAAATTGATTTTTATGTAAGATAAAAAGAAGGTGTCAAGGTGATTCTTCTCCCCATTCAGATACCCGATTGGTCTCACCCAGCATACGGAAGAGTTCTTTTCTGTACTGCAGTCCTGGACTTACTTTAAATCTTCCTTTTGTTTAATGACAACTTATTCACCCAGGGCTCCACATCAAGTTTGTTTGTCTTGGCTCCTCTGGTCTGCCCAGGAGTCTCAGGCCCTCCAGGTTTCCCATGACCTTGAGGGTCTTGGGGCGTGTCTGCCAGGCACCCCAGCAGTCTGTCCTAAAGCTGGGCTGGACTACAGACTCCTTCGTGAGTAGGCTGAGGCTACTGGGGCTTGGGAGTAGCAGCACAAACGAGAAGCCCCCCTCCCCCAGCCCCTTTCCCGGGGCTCACCCATGTGACGCTGTCACCTCAGCGGAGGTGAGCTGCCTCCCTGGCTCCCCAGTGAAGACACCCCCTCCCTGTGCTCCTCCTCTGGAGCTGGCCGCCATGGGCAGAGGGGAGCGTGCGGTCAGCACCTCTGAAGGCCGCAGCCGCTGCAGATCTCACTTGGAATTCTTCCCTACCAGAGCTCTGCCTCTTTTGCCCATTTGTTTATTTTTTAAGCCTTTATTTATATCCATATAGACTCATGCATATTTATTCCTACATTGTCCTTTTTTAAAAAAAAATTCAGTATTAAAGACAGACTCGTTGCTCACTTCTGACTAGGATGGAGAAAAAGGAATGAATTCAGCCAACGGAAGCTGGATAAAGCGTATGAAAACCCTGTGCTCATGATACGGACAGACAGGGAAAGCCTGGACCCTCGGAAACCAGTGAGGTGGACATAACTGTCCCAGCTCCACAGCCACCATGGAGCCATGCGGAGCCATGAACTCTAGACACAGAGATGAGCAGCATCAGGGAGCTCAGAACAGCTGGGGTTGGGCAGAAAGAAGCACGTGAGATCTCTCTCTCTCTTTCTCTCTCTCTCTCTCTCTCTTTCACACACATACACACACACAAGAGGAAAGGAGGGAGAAAGAGAGGAGAGGGAGAAAGAGAGAGCTGAGAGAGGGGAGGGGAAAGAGAACACTCTGGGGTCTCCAGAAGCCTCGGTCCTCAGCACATGGAGGAATCCTCCCCATGCCAGAGAACGAATGCCCCAAAGGACAAAGAGAACAGCATCCACCATCCACACTTACACGTAGCCCCTTCTCACAGTCCACTAGGAAACTTCCCCTCCTGGGTAGGTCATTCTACACACCACACCCCCATAATGAGGGGAAACGAGCCTTAGTCTAAGTGTTCTATGTCCCCTAATAGGTGTCAAAAACAACTCCTGAAAGGTGAGCTCTCTCCATGCATACCAGCACACATCTCAAGAATCATTTGGAATCTTAAATGTTCAACAGAGCAAGGGAAAAGTTGCCATGTCTGCTGTCCAGCCCACAAACTCCCAAGGTTAGAAAGAATTAGGAAGTGAAATTCCCAATGAGGAGGGGAAACTATCAATCAACTGAAGCAACGTATGACTGACATGGAAGTGACAACTATCAGGAAAGGACATAAAATAGTTACTCTAACTATAGGCCACATGTTCACAATGCCAGTGGTGGGGCATGTTGAGTAGAGAACAGAAGTCATTTAAAAGTTCCAAATGGAATTTAAAGCTAGAGATACAACAGACAGCATACGCGATGAAAAATGTATTATATGTGATTATTGGTAGATTAGACATTATAGAAGAGAATATTAGTGAAGTTGAAGGCAGCGGAAACTATCCAAACTAAAATAAAATTAAAAATATTAACAGATCCGCAGTGAGCTATAGAGAAAAAAATTACCATTGTGATATATGTGTAGTTGGCTTCTCTAGAGAGGCAGAAGAGAAAGAAAAACAAAAAATGGTTGAGTTGTTTGTGAACTTTATGAAGACTATACGCCTACAAATTCAGAAAGCTCAATGAACCCCCAAGATCAACAAATAAGAAAACTACAAGGTGCATTCTCATAAAATTGTTCAGAATCACTGATAAAGAAAAAAATCACAGAGCTGTCAAATAAAAAGTCATATCATATCCAGAAGAGCAGAGATAAAGGTGACAGCAGATTCATCACAGAACCCATCCAAGCACGGAGCGCAGAGCCTCGTCTGTAAAGGAACAACATGTCAACACCAATGTTTATATTCAGAGAAAATATCATTCAGAACTGAAGACAAAATGAAAACTTTCTCAGACACACCAAAGTGGAAAGAATATATTGCCACTATAGAAGAAATTGGTTAAAAAATTACATTGAGTAATAAACAAGCTTTGCAATATTGTGGGATGTACCACACATGGACAAAATTGGTTGTCTTTCTGTACATTTGCAAAGGACTATTGGGAACTCAAAATTTTAAATGCAACTTACAAAAGCATCAAATATACAAATTGCTTAAGAAGAACAACCCATGGGAAATACTATACACAGAAAACTATAAAAATGAGCACAAAATGTGAGGAGCCTTGCTCTATTCTTGGGGTGAGTGACTCAACATTGTAAAGATAGTTTCTACCAAAGGCTTAGTTTTCTATCCAAAGGTCGAGAGGGCTATTTGTTCCTAATTCTAATTTTTATATAAGAAGCAAAGGAATCAGAATAGCTAAAACAAAACTTGAAAGTGAATAAAAGTAAAGGAACTACACCACCTGATCGTAAGACTTGAAGACTTACTCTGGGGATAGGGAGTTGGGTCAGAGTTAGAGTATCTGCTCAGTAAGCAGAGGATTCAAACCCAAATACCACCAACAATTGGAAACAAATGACAAAAAATGCACTTGCCCGGTGCTTACATAGTATTGTATTTGAAAAATCATATTTAAATAGATTCGTGGAACAGGATGAGGTCCAGAATCACACACATGCTGTGTGTCCTTTTACTGATTTGATGTCAAAAGTGTGAAGAAGATAGATCATTGGAGGGTGTTTACTCAATGCCACAAAGTACAAAACTTTGCCATTGCACCCTAAAAAGTCCTAAACCATGCCAAATACAAGCAACAGAAAGGAAATTCTGTTTGCCTATTAGTATCTATGAAAAGCAATGGATCACCTTAATTTACAGTAAGCTCATGTAAGTCAAAAGGGAAAACTGAACTGCCCACAGGAACACCAGGCACCCGTGTCTGACAGGGCGGTTTCCAGAAATAAGAAAAACAAACATCCACAGAACACAGGAAAAAGCACTTGCTCTTACTCATGACCAAAAGAATACAAAATAAAAGGAGGAGCCAATGTGAAGCTGTCTCTTCGTCCATCAGCCTGCTGGTCAGTCAGGGGAGGGGAGGGCTGGGCAGGGAGGGGCAGTGGTCACCGGAGACTCTACATGAAAAGCGTCCTGAGTAGCCACCGCTGGCTGAAAGAAGGTCCTTGGTAGAACCAGTGTCACAGCAGATGTTGCTTTTATTTATATTTAAATAAGCAATCTAGTCATTTTTAAGTAGTTATACTAAGGAGTTTCAATTCAGCATGTCAGTTTGAGAGTACAATGCGTCTTGATTAACGTCACCCCTCCCATCTTTCTCCCTAATCCCTCCCAACCCAGCCAGCCCCTCAAGTTGCCTCTTCACATTTTCCAACTTCAGTAAGGTGTTTCTGAAATTCGCTAAGCTGGCAGGAGCTCATTTCCACATCCATGGCTGGGCTGGACTCAGGGGGCTTTCCCTCTGGCTGTCTTCCACTTTGCTGCTCTTCTCTGTGACTCCACTCTGGCAGCCCGAGGTGCCGGGGGGCTGGTTACCAATTTACAGCACTTCATCCATCTTTTTCATTGCTTTTGAATCATTTCTACATGCAATTTTACCTTCAATTACCTCCTTAACCACTTCAACCTACTTATTTTGAAGCCTCTGTCTGTACATAAAGACATGAACAATTTTCAGGTAGAGTCAATTTATGTTCCAAAAGATTATTTCATTGACTGTATTTCTTAGATTTACCTTTGTGTACACTTTTCTTGGTTTTGATTTCCAGGACAAATGTAGAAGTTTGGAGATAACTTCTCCTCATTTCTGAGACTGTCTCTCTCTCTCTCTCTTCCTTTCTCTCTCTGTATTCCTCCTTCCCCTCCTCTCTTTTGAGAATCTTTCTTTCTTTTTCTTCCTCTTCCTCTCACTTTCTCCCTCCCTGTCTCCTGTCTCCCTCCCTCCCTCCCCTCTTTCCCTCTTTCTCTCTCCCTCTCCCTCATTTCCTCTCCCCCTCCTTCCTCTCTCTGGCTTTCTCTTGCCCCTCGCCCCCCCATCCCCCACCTCTGTGTAATGACAGAGCCTCTCCTCCACTCTTGGCACAGTCTGGATCCATAGCATATACAGAGCCATGTCACCTCCCAGAGCTGCTGGGAGGGTCTCAGGCCACCTGTGAGGCCCGTCCCACAAGGTCTGTCTCCTCTGGTCTCCCAGGCCAGCCGGCCCTGGGCAGACAATGAGTCCTCTCTGCTAAAGACAAGAAATACCTCTCTCTGTCTGACAGCCCTGGCCACCACCACTGGGCAGGAAGGAGTCTCTCCATCTTCCTGGCTCGGCCTCTGGACTCAGAGCCCCTGCCTGAGTCCTCCGTGGCCCTGGGCACCCAGGCACTGCGTCCTGCCTGTGAGGACCAAGATGTCAGACCCCTCTGTTCCCACGTGTTCCTCCTCTCCAGGAGCCGAGGACAAGAGATCAGCCCTGCCGGCTCCCTTCCCTAGCCCGGTGGGAAACTCTTGTAATTGCTTTGAACTCTGAGGGGTTTAAATAATAAATACTTTTTTTTTGTCTTGTGAAACCTTGTAATTGGTTTTAACTGATAGGATTTTAAATAATAAATTCTTTTTGTCTCCGGTTCAGAACTTCCAAACAAAAACAGATTAGAGAGATTACAGAGCAAAATGAAGTATGCTCATTTTTTTTTTGTTTGAGCAACTAGAAAAGAATAATACAAAATTAATGTGTAAGGTATTTAGAACCGGGACAAATGTATCTTTGATTTTAATTTTGACTAAAGTTACAATAATCAGGAGCATATAATTGTTTGGTGGATTGAAGAGAAAAAAAATGAAGTAATCATGTTTAATGATTAGGTGATTTTTTTTTCCCCCTCTGAAAAAGTAGGTCATGTTCACCGGCAATGGGGACACTAATGAAAGAACCCTAGCAGCTATAAGGAAAAGTAAGCAAATAAGCAAATAACTAGAGGAAAACACATTGCGGGGGGCACTTCCGGAATGGAACAGGAAGTGAAGCACAGGCTTGGTGAGGAAGGGGGAGGGACTTCATGAGTGGAACAGGAAGTGAAGCACAGGCGTGGTGAGGAAGGGGGAGGGACTTCATGAGTGGAACAGGAAGTGAAGCACAGGCGTGGTGAGGAAGGGGAGGGACTTCGGGAATGGAACAGGAAGTGAAGCACAGGCGTGGTGAGGAAGGGGGAGGGACTTCATGAATGGAACAGGAAGTGAAGCACAGGCGTGGTGAGGAAGGGCAGGCGGGGTTGGGTGTTTGCTTCTGGACAACACATCTGGGTACAGCCTTCAGGCCCGCAGCGGCGAGGGCCAGGGTGAGCTGGGCAGTCCCCCCAGAGACGGACAGCAAGAGCCACAGTATGGCGGTAGGACGGGCCAACCAGGCCCCTGGGTGAGGCCGGCCCGGCCCGCACCCTCTAGGGGTGGACGGCAGGCAGGCCAAGAGTCAAGATTTAAGAACAAAATGAGGCAAAACCAAACTGGCTCTCTTGGACAATGACAATGCAGGCCTCTGCTCCGGCCACAGCACAGGGCAGTAGCTTCCTGAGCGCATTGGGACAGATGACCCCAGGTAGGCCCAGCACCTAGTCAGACAAGGACGACCCCGGCTCGGGGAGCCGGCCTGGTTGTCTGCCTTGTGCAGACCGCAGGGCCCCCAGTGTGCCGACTGACCCCCCCCCCCCGTGGCTTTCTTTTCTTTTCTTTTCTTTTTAAAATGCATTTTTAAATTGTTACCGTAAAGGTGATATGCAGAGAGGTTACCATTACGTAAGCCAGAACAGTCGTTTCTTTTTGGGCAGTGTCATCCCTTCCCTCACTCTCTCCCAGTTTCTCCCTCCTGTCACCACCCACAAGTTGTGTAGTTCATTTTCCACCTAGTGTCCAGTGAGCGCCACGGCTGCAGCTGTTCACCCCTTTGTCCCACTTCTATACCCCTGTACCTTCCCAAAGTCAGGAAGACAAACAAGACAAAAGGAAAAGAGAACAAAAACAGCAATAAAGAAAAGACAACAACCTTGCCTCCATTTCCTGGAATTGATGTCAATCATCTCTAACAGGTTTTGGGGGTGCCGGGCCCCTTAAACTGGCACTCGGCTTCTCAGGCTGCTTCCCAGTGGGCCATGACGTGAGGTCCTGGAGCTGGTGGATGGGACATCTGTTCTCTCTTGTTCCAAATTTCATTCGGGCCACCTCATCCTGTCCATCCTGGAGAGGAAGGAAGGGGCCTGTCTGCCACACTGCTCTGCTCTGAGAGGGATGTCGGCTGCCCAGCACCCCCTCCGGGTGCCCCTGTGGATGACCAGCTGGTCCAGACTCCAGCTCAACGTCTCCACCTCCCTCCACAAACCTCCTGTGCTGTTTTAAGTCACAGTTCCAACAACGCCAGCACGCCGTCCCCAACGTCCTCGTCTACTGCTGGTTTACCTCAAAACAGCTCTTACCTTTTAAAAAAATATTTTATGTTGAGGGCACACTCATATGATGATGAGGCTGGAATTCTGAACTGACAGCAGGGTTGTTTATCAACAGAGTCCTTAACTCCACGGCCAGGGGTCCGTGATGAGGGGCCCCCCAGGGAGGGCTCCCCGGTGGGGGCTGAACGGTGAGGGCCTCCTGGCTGGTAAGTATTCAGTGGTGGAACACGCTGGCTTTAGAACCCAGCAGGTCCCAACTGCAGGGGCCTGATGAGTTCCAGGGCCTCAGCCCTGTGTGGCAGCAGGCCCCGGATGCCGGCGGCTGCCTACACAGGCTTGGACTTCTCTCGGCACGCCCTGCCTCCTGTCGGGGTGTTTCCAAGTTACCAACCTCCAGCAAGCCCTCGTATCTGGGTAGTAAACCTGTGCTGCCAAGGACCAGCCCAGACTGGGCAAGATCCAGAGCCTGGAGAGGTGAGGTGTTGAGTTTCCATGGCTTGCACTGGCCACCATTCTGTCTGACCACACATCCCCAGCCACAGAGGGCGCATGGGGTCCCAGAGGGAGCACAGGGTTGCAGAGGACAAGGGAGGACCCATCACAGCCACAGCAAAGAAAATCCCCAGGCGAGCCCATCCTGAGTGTGCAAGTCCGGTAAGGAGCCTCCACCTCTTTCCCAGCCACAGCCTGGAAACAAAGATGGGGACTTTTCATTGAATGAGACACCCCCAAATTACCCCCACATCCTAACCCAGAGCCTGCCTTGGGACCTTATTTGCAAAAGCAGCCTTCACAAACACCGTTAAGCTTACCCTAGATGATTCAGTCATGCCCTAACTCAACACAGACAGAGAGAGGCCACTGGGCATGTGAATCAGACCAGAGTTATGAGAACACAAGCCAAGGACACTGGAGCCGGGAGTGGTCGGAGGTCTGGGCCTCCACACAGATCTCAAGCAAGCTTTTTTCTTGTGAGTGCTTTTTCATGCTGGACCTAGGGTCTCTGCAGGCCTGGGGAGGTCAGGCAGGAAGAAGAGGTATGTGACCTCTCAGGCCCCAGGGATGATGGAAGCCTGCCAGGCTTGTGAGCAGCTCACACAGCGTGCCTTGAGATGCCAGAACTCTGAGCTACCAGCCAGGGGCAGCTCCGGCAATCCCTCTCTGGGATGAGGGTGGTCAAGCGTTTAGATGGAGCCGTGTTAACGTCCCCTCCGGTGCCCTGAGGAAGTTGAGGACTTTGTCCCTATTCTGTAGGGAAGTGGGTTTTGTGTAGAAGTCCCTACAATTGACTCACAACAGAAAATTAATGACCATTCATAAATTCCTTTATACATGAGAGGAAAAGATGCAAACAGTGATTTAGTGAAGTATTTTGCTCTCCACACTGTCTCCACCATAACAAAAGGGCGTTCCTTAGTATTCAGAAGCAGTTGGACTGAGAAGAGAAGGTTCTGTAAATGGCCATTAGCATCTTAATTACATGATAACTCAAAAGACAGCGCCACTGAGAAAGCTTCACCCACAAACTCCTGGGCCTCCAATGCTGGAAGGGAAATAGGCGGGGTGGGGTGTGGCCTGCCTGGGGCAGGAAGGCTGGGGTCTCCCGGGAGTGGGCACAGGGCATCCGCCGGGCGAACATGGTCTCCAGCACGCTGCCTACCTCCGGAGCGGCCACTTGCTGTGGGGGGAGTCTGCCACTTGAAGGGCAGGAATGTCACTGTGGCTGCTCAGCGGCCAGTTCCATCCCCAAGGGAACCAGCCTGGGAGGGTCGGGGCTTCCTGGCCTGGGAGGGTCAGGGCTGTCTGCAGCTTCCCAGAGCCTCTGGGCACAGTGTGTCCACGTGCCTGCAGGTGCAAGCCCGGCTGTGGGGTGCAGAGCGCCTCCACCCTGCCCTGCCACCCTCCCCTCCATCACAGCCCTGCGTGGTATGTGGGCTTCTCCTGGCTCTGGTCATCGCTCCCGGCACCTTGCCACCATCTCCCCATACCTGTCACAAACACCCCAAACCCTCACTAGGGTCCCCTCCAGGGCTTTTCCAGGGCTCGGAGGACTTCTGGGATGGGAATTGAGTGCCTTTGCCATCTTACCTCTCTCCGATCTTGAGCCACAGTTGCAGGCTGAGGCCTGGCCCAGCCTTTCTCGGGCCCCACTGGTAATTCTCGTAAGGTTTTAGGTGGGGAAAGAGCACGCAGGAGGAGGTAGAGGTGAGGAAAGAAACGTTTATTGGGGTACGCTCCCAGGCCAACTCCCTGTTCAGGATCAGAGAGGTCTCACTGAGTGTTGTTGTACCAGAGCTTTTATAGGTGGGGTAAAAGCAGCACTTGTGGTGAGCGGGGGACTTGTGGCACGTAGCTTGTTTTGCCAGTTTGAGTGGTCTTAGGCCAGTCACTCGAAGAATGGTTGACTCCGATGGTGTTTTGGATGGGGACATGGTCTTTCTCGGAGCAGCCTGCTTTCCTCTCTCAGCCTGACATTTTTCCCAGCTGCCTACTTCCTCCAGCGACCTGACAACTATGGGTCCAGATACCTGCCTGAGCCACCATGTCCCACGAGGACCACCCTCAGCTCAGGGACAGTGCTTGTCTGTCTGTCCACACTTGTTGCCACCCATGCTGAGCTCAACTCCTACCTCACTCAGGGCTCGCTCTTCTCAGAAGGGGCCATGCTCTGGCTCTGTGTATCTCTCCAAACCTCTGGCACCCTGGGACCTGTGAGCGCCACCCCTCTGTCCCACAGCCAGTTTGTCCTGCTCTGGGCTCTTCCCTTGGTGGAGCGTGACTACACAGGACTCTGGCTGAGCCTGGTGACTCCCACGCTGCCCCATGAACATGTCCCCAGCCCGGAGAGCTCCCTGGTGCAGGCCAGGGCTGTGCCACGGCTCCCTGAGCTTCAGCAAGGGGACAGCTGCACCCCATTCTACTGGACTTGTTGGTAAGTAAAAAGATTACCTGTCTTGTAGGCTAATTTCTTGTGATGAAAGAAGTAAAGGAGTTCTGCTTCCAAAAATAATGCAACACCGGTGCTGAAGTACACCTCCCACCTGAAACAACTGAATAGTGGCTGTCTGTGTCTGTGAGGAAATTGTCTGCAAGGGACTGGGCCCTGGGCAGTGAGGACAGCAGTGCCTGGGGATGGGAGGAGCCTGGGAACGCCAGTGTCCCCCCTAGAAAGAGCTGAAGGACAGGAGGAGGAGAACAGGGGCCGCCCACTGGATTCTGGTTGAACTGAAGTGAGCCCAGCATCAGGGACTCTCAGGCGCACCTGGTAACCTGGCGAGAAGACTCCAGCTCAGGCAGGGAAGTTCACAAGACTCAACCTCAAGCACTGTCTGCCTGCAGTGGAGCATGCCTGTGATCCAGGCTCCCTGAGTAGAGAGTGAGGCCACATCCCCAATTGTCACAATAACGAAGGTTGTGGGTGTAGCTCAAAGAGTGCAGCACCTGTCTAGACAGCACGAGGCTCAGTCATGTTCAATCAACGCACCATCCCCAAAAATGGTATATATGATAAACCTCATACAATTTTACTTGTCCATAAAAAAAAATTCAAAAAGGAAGACAAAGAGAAAACTCTTAAAAGTAGCTGGAGACAAAGGGCAGTTACCTAGAGAGGAGTGACTGTAAGAAGGATGGCAGATTTCTTGCTGAAAGCAATGCCGGAGAGCAGAGTGTGGAGCAGTCCTTGCAAAGTGCCAAAGCAGACTGCATATCTCAAGGAGAGCTCTGGGCCTAGCAGGGACATCTTTCAGAAATGGAGGCAAGAGACATCATTGCTGGGATATTCAAGGGATGAAAGAATTCACCAGCAGAGCAGCTTTTTGAGAAACATTAAGAAGTAGTCCTTTGAGCAGCAGGAAAACTGCAAATTGGATGCTCTCAAAGGAGTAAGAATTCTCCAAACAGTTAACATATAATTGCTTATACTTACAGTATAAGAAAGTGGTATATTAATATAACTTTAAATGGCATGAAGGTATGTGTAAGACAACACTCACATAATAAAACAAAGGGCTGTAGCTAATAAACTATCAAAAATTCCATAAAACTGACCCATAAAAATATTCAGTTAATTCATAGGAAACCACACAAAGTGGGTTATATTGTTCAACAATTTTTGTATGGTGATGGACTGAAATTTACTCATACAAATAACACATTAACTATAAATTGTTTAAATAACTCCCCAAACCAGCATTTCTATTAGGAAAAGCGACTCAATGTATTATTCCAACCACACTTAAAAAATAAGGCCATGAAGGCATGGCTCCAGTGGTATAATACTTGCACAATAAGCACAAGGCCCTGAGCTCAATTATAGTACAATGAAAAAGAATAATACAAATGTGTTAAAATAGTCAAAAAAGAAAAACATACTGTACTAATGGAGTGAAGATATTAGTTTAAAGAAACAGATTTCACAGCCAACTATGAAGGATAAATGGGTAATTTTATACGGACAGTAGGGTCTCTTCAACAAAGGCAGGAAAATTACAAGCATTCACATATTAACAGAACTTCAAAATATTTGAAGCAAAAGCTGATACTGTCATAGGAAAAAAAAATAGACAAATCCAAAGTTATAGTCAAGACTTTCCAGTCAACGATTGACAGAACAAATAGATGGAAGGTGAGCGAGGACACTGTCAACCACAATGTGATAGAAACTTAAATGCCCTCCCACCCTGCTCCACCCCCCCCCACACACACAGCAGTGTTCATACTCTTTCCACATGAGCAGGAGTCTGGATGTAGGGGTCGCAATCTGAGCATAAAACATCTCTGATTATTGTGAAAGTCCCAAGTCATGAGACATATATTTGTTGCTAACAGAATAAACTTAGAAAACAAGAAAGACAAAGTGACTTCTAATACTTAGAACTAAATAACACATTGTGTCTAAATAACTCCTGAGTAAGAACAAAGCAGAAAGGAAATTAAAAGTATTTCAGATAGATGCCAGAAAAAGACTTGGAAAGTTCTGCATCTATTTCTGAATTTTCTTAATCCCCTCTGAAAAAGAGGCATGAAGGGAACTCCCTCTACCTGAAATGTCAGCTGTGCAAAAACTACAGTTGACGTCACATGAAGGCCAAATGCTCTCTTCTGAAGTATTTTGATTGCAGTAGACTTTTTAAAAATTTTCCTTCTCTTTCTTTTCCTTCCTTCCTTCTTTCTTTTTTTCCTTCCCTCCATCCCTCCCTCCCTTCCTTCTTTTCTTTTTCTTTATTTCTTTCCCCCTTCCTTCCTTCCTTTTTTCCCTTAAGACTTCCTTCCATCCTTCCTTCTTTCCCTTAAGACTTCTTTCCAGCCTTCCTTCTTTCCAGTCTTTCTTCCTTTCTTTTGTTTCCTCTTTCTTCTTTCTTTTTAAGTTATTTTAAGTAATTGAATAAAGGGATTTCTATTTGACATGTCTGTTTATGAGTACATTAAACCTTGATCAGTGTCATCCCTTTCATCTTTCTCCTTTTTCTCTCCCAATCCCACCCATCCCAGCAAGTTACCTGTAGAAGACTTAAACTTAGCCATATAAATAATCACACTAAATGTAAATGGCCTAAATAACTCACCAAAAGGTATTTAAAAATGAAAGATGACTTGCTACTTCAAAATCCACCTCAAAGGATACAAGCCTGTCCTTATGACAAGTGCACTACTGTTTCTGTTCTGCTTGCCTGCAGGTAGCACTGTGTCGATGAGTGTGGCCAATGCAATACAGCAAGAAAAAGAAATGAAATAACTCTTCCTTAGGCTAGTAAGGAAGATGTGAAGCTGTCTTTATTTAGAAATATTAGGAAAGGTTGTTTATGTAGAAAATTTGATATAATCAACACAGTAAGTGCTATATCTACTATTGAGATGATCAAGGTTACAGGATTCAGTATCCGTTCAAAATTTTGAAGGACTCGGAAACAATGAGGGCATCAGAATCTATCCCCAAGTAAGAAGGGACAAAGGAAGAAGCCTGAAACCAGGTTGTCAGATAAGAGAGGCCACGGACTTTCTCTAATGCATGCTGGGAACAGGGCCAATGGGTGTTATCTAGAGGAGAAGCTGCCTCCGGCCCACCACTAACTCACTGGAATCTGGACGGACAAAGACAGAACAAACTAAAAAGTGTATCATGGCTTCTGTCATTTAACCTGCCAAGCCCCTTTCCCTGTGACAGGCAGTGAGGAGCAAGGAATTCTGAGAGACAAGGGCTGCTTGCCCAGCTGCCACTCTGGGCCTTCAGCAAAGGAAGGAGCAGTGTGGAGAAGACAAGTTGCTGTCGGAAAGACCAGCAGCGATGTATCCCATGCGCTCCCTCTGCGCGTCCACAGCGCAAGCCTAGCACGCTGGCAGCAGGGAACTCAGAGCCAAATGGAGTCCTGTTTGGCTTCCCTGTTCCCGTACTAGGACAAGCTAGAACAAGGGTACAAATTACCTAAAATAATTACAACAATACGTTTGAAATACGTGAGAAAATACGGCAAAAATGATAAAATGGGTAAAGATCAGTAATCAGAAAACAATAAACTATTTTTGAAATAAATGAGAGGGGGAAATGAATACGTGGAGATGGATAATGCCCAAGCGAAAAGCCGCAAGGCTGCTCAGGCGCCATTGCTCCAGAAAGCGAGTTATACATCCAACATTCTTACATTAAACCAATTCTCTCCCATGAGAGAACCTAGCAGCAGGTTTTTTTATTTATACGAATTGACAAACTGATTCTTAACTAAGTATGGAAATGGAAGTAACCAAGAAAGAACAACAAAAAAAGGAAAATAATTTCAAAACTATACACTATGAGGATCATTTGCGTAAAATTAGAGAACTATGTGAAATGCACAAAATGAGGGACCAAAGCCCTGGATTCTGACAACTCATTTTTGACAAAAGTGCAGAGACAATTCTGTGGAGGAAGCATAATCTTTCAAACAAATAATGTTGGAATGATTGAGGATCCATAATAATAAAAAAAACCAACAACTAAACTTGAACTTACAACTCACAACATTACAAAAATTTTAACTCAAGTAAGCCCTAGCCTAACCATGAAGCCTTGACCTATGAAACTCCCTGAAGATACAGATGGTGCATGCTGTCAATTCTAGCTACTCAAGAGACCAAGATCTGAGGATCACAGCTGGAAGCCAGGCAGGGCAAGGAAAACTGTGAGGCTCAGATCTCCACTGAAACTACTAACCATGCTAGAAGTAGATCTGTGGCTTGAGTGGTAAAGTGCTTAGCCTTGAGCAAAAGAAGTTCAGGGACAGTTCCCAGGGCCCTAATTCAAGCCCCAGGTCCAACACAAAACAAAATAAAAACCAAAGCAAAAAGAAAAAGTCTCCACAGAAAACAGTCTGTGATTGCTTATGTGCTCTTAGACTGAGATTTCTTAAGTAGAACATAAACAATATGATTCCTAAATGCCCAGACAGATAAACTGGACCTCATGGAAATTAAAACTTCTGCTTTCCAAACAACACTGTGAGGAGAATAAAAAAGAGCAGGCTTCAGCTGGGAGAAAACACTTGCACATTATATCTTTGATAGATGGCTGGTATTTAGAATAGATGAGAAAGTCCTCAAAAGGAAGGAAACAACAACTCTCCCCCTCAAAAAACATCTGTGGGAACTTCACCATAGAAGAGACAATATGCCCCCGAAGACCACCCTCCATCTACCAGTCACCGCAGAAGGATGAAGCCACAGGGGATATGGCTCTGAGTCCAGGACTTACCAAAGCTGGACCACACCACGCAGGGCAGGGCAGGGCAGGGCAGGGCAGGGCAGGGATGTGGAGGAGGCGGCTCACACAGCCAGGAAATTTCCATTGATGGATCTTGTCGGAATCCACAGGTTTTCTGGGATGCAGTGGGCAGGCCAAGGGCGATGGAGATTTGCAGGTGACAGTCATGGCTCCATCTACCATCTTCATGGTGCCTTTGTGGCACACATTCCCGTCAGAGCATGCACAACTGCCTGGTTTAAACAGTGCGGTGTACTTAGGTACCAGACGAGTCCCCGGGATGCTGGGCCGAGGCTTCACCCTATTGTTTGCTCAAATGGCAGGCAGTCCCCGCTGTTTCTGTGGATAGGTTTTTAAAGATGCAGTTAACATTGAAATCAATAGATCGAGTAAGGTGATGACCTTCTAGAACATAGGTGGACCCATCCATCAGGTGAAGGCCTTAAGACCAAGGTCCCTCAAGGGTAGAGTTCTGCTCATAGACAGCCTCATACTGGAGCTGCCACATGGGTCCAATCCTGGCCCAGTGAATTCTAGACTTGCCAGTTCCTGACATTGTGTGAGCTTATATGCCTCCTTCCCTCTTTCTCTCCCTCCCTCTCTCCTTCCCTCCCTCTCTTTCTCTCTCTTTCTCTCTCTCTCTCTCTCTCTCTCTCTCTCTCTCTCCCTCTCTGCCTCTGTCTCTGTTTCTCTGTCTCTTAATTCCCCCCTCCTTCCAAAAGGAAAAATTGTTACAGGATATAGTCAACAAAGAAACAACTGGAAAAAAAATTGATGTAAAACATGCAAAAGGTTGTTCATTCTTGTGACTGTTTAACATCTTCAATTTTTAAAGTTCCAGAAAACTTGAAGAAATTATTTCTGGGCATTGTAACTGTTCTACTGACTGACAGGACAGACATCTGCACATCCTTCGGAGACCGAGGGAAGACCACAGGTGATTCACTGACCCCGGTAAACGGAATGCTCAGAAGTGGTGACCTCTTGCGGGGCCACATAAATGCAAATGAAAACATCCCTAAAAGCTGTTCACCCTGGTGACCTTATCCGCATGCTGTCAGGAATGACACCCAAACCTGCCCACAGCCATGCATGCGAATTACTTACTGTTCGTGCTTTTGGAAAACACATGGCCAGGTTTGCAAGCAACATCTTTATTGTGACCTAATGATTCTTTCTTCTATAATTTTTGCCTATAAATAACCATAGTCATACAAAAAAGGCTTACTATGAACATGCTCATTTCTGAAGTGCTTGAAAGAGTAAAAACTAGAACTGGAAATAGTCTTAACTGTTCAAAAATAAGCATCGATTAAACAGAGGGTGACATTGATAAGTGACAGCGCCACAGATTGCCACGACAGCAAGACTGTTCTGGAAGGGTGTTGAGACTCTGAAATCATGCCACCATCCACACACACACTCTGAAAAATACCCACGGAATGGGTGTGTCTCAGGAAACAGGATGGCAAAGAGAGCAACGAAACACTAAACAGGAGTTGTCTAAGTGAAGGACATCATTTTGCTTGTCCATTGGAAAATGGAAGTTAGGAAGGAGAGGCAGGAAGCCCCAAGCTTCAGAGCACATTTCCAATGGCCAGATTGCTTGGGGTCCTGCCACAGCTGCCACCTCCCCGCTCAAAATCCCTAACTCATCTGTACGTAGGCACTGGCTGCGCTGTACGTTTGTTGGAAAGATCAACCAAGGCGTGCCAGCATGTCTGTACTCAGGATGGGATGCACGCACGGCTACCACTTACTGCATTGGTAAGACCCAACACATGCCTTGGATAATAATCGCTTATAGTGTCAGATGCTGGTGGCTCAGACCCGTAATCCTAGCTACTCAGGAGGCTGAGACCTGAGCACTGTGGTTTGGAGTCAGCCTGGGCAGAAAAGTCTCTGAGAATCTTATCTCCAATTAACCACCAAAAATCCAGAGGTGAAGTTGTGGTTCAAGTGGTGGAGCACCAGGCTTGAGCAGAAAATGTCAGGGGCAGCCCCCAGGTCCTGAGTTCAAGGCCCAGGACTGGTGTGTGGGTGCACTTACACACACACACACACACACACACACACACATACACACACACACACATACACACACACAGAGCAATGCAGTCCTTGCTTTGTGGATTCTCTGCAGACACAGAGAGGCGGCCTCTGCCCTCACAAAGCTTACAGCTGAGCTTGGCAGCTCACTATCTTGCTTTGTCCTGGCTCTTCTCCTCCTCTGTGCTTAGCTCCTTCCTGGCCCAAGAGCTCACCACGGATGGAGCCCGTGGATGTTGGGTGTCTGCCTCCTGCAGCTGGCCAAGGTCACTCAGTAGACCTCCTGCAGGCATGTCTGTTACGGGAGCCCACCGAGGCAGCTGCTGGGCCCAGCCTGGGTCCCGTGCTCACAGCTGGGGGCTGGGGGGACGCAGCCACACCCTGTCCTCCAGGTTCTACCTCCCAGAAGCCAGAGGGACCTCCTGGGACTGCACAGGAGGGTGAGTGCCGAGCCTCTCACAGAGGAGGAACCCACCACGGAGGAGGGACACGCAACCCAGGCCCTGGTCAGGCCACCCCCTGAGTAGCTTTCCACACACAGATTCACAGTCCCCACACAATCGGGCCGGGGTCATCACAGAATAGGCTTCCCAACCTCCCCGTGGGGAGGCCAACCAGAGTCATCCCAATGCAGCAACTCTGGGAGTTTACGGTCCGCTGGGCAGCTGAGGGCCTAGCACGGTGACAGGGTGAGGAAGATGAAGAAAATGGAAAGACAAGACAAGGTGCGCGTCAACCGAAGAACAGCCGGAGCACGCCAGCACATCTGGAGGAGCAGCTCAGGCTCCCCGGCTGGCGCGGTGTGTGCGCCTCAGAAGTGGAGGAGCAGCTCAGCGACCCGGTGACCGGTGACTGTCATTGCTGTGAACTCTGAGGATTTCCTCAGGGTTAAACTAGTGTCATCCCCACTGACTTTAGGCTGGTGTCCAAGATGTGCTATGATCCGCAAATAAACTTCCTTGAGTCTCAAATTTTAATGTCCTACTAATTCTGGCTAGCAATCAAAGCCGGTCCATCACCAACAACCACGAATTTTTGTCAATTGGTAGCACACATTGGGATCCAGAACTGAGGCTCTGTCTCCTAGCAACAGAGCTAAGCGCTCTGCTCATCCCCCTCCCCCCATCCTCAATTCCACCCTGGGCGCCCTCACCAGGTCCTGGAAACAAGGCCTGGACGAGGCCCGCGGTGCCAGGCACCTGCTCTTGTCTCCAGGCCGCAGCGTCATAATTAGATCAGGGCTGCCGTCCATACTAGCCCTCGAGGCTTCTCCCTTACCCCACTCACCCCTTTCCTTCCATCCCATGCACAGCTAGGGTAGAGACTGGATGTCTCCAGCCTCTAGTTCCCAGTCTCACCTGTCCTCTGGATTCCAAGTCTTACAAAGGGCTCTGGGCTCATTCCTGTCTAGGAATGCTCAGTGCACGACATGAACCACACGCCAGTATTCTAAGGTTTCCCCTCTGAGCCTCCAGTGCTGCAGCCCAAACGCTAGTATTGCCTGTGTGCCGAGACGGAGCAGGCCACCTGCCCCCCCATGCGTGCCCCTCATGTTCCTGAACCCCTCCATGCTCCTCTGCTTAGGCAATCCCCCCCCTCTGCCGTAGACAGGACAGTTCCACTTATCTTCCTCAATTTAATATAGACTCTGTCTCTCCTGGAACAAGGCTTCTCAAACAAAGAAAATTACTGTAAACCCAATTATTGAGTGGGCAACCAGCATTTGAAGAACTGAATTAAGACAGAAAAGAAAATATCAGAGAATATTGTGAGGATAAATGTTGTTCTGTGAAGCTTTCATTTTATGCGTGTGCATGCATGCATGTGTACAAGAGTGTGTGCACATATTTGCATGAGCATGTGTGTGCAAGCATATGTGCATGAAATGTGCAGAAACACCTGTGTGTGAACATGGGCACAGATATGTGTAAGGGTATACAGACATGTGTGCATCACCATGCGTGTGGTCACATACAGGCATATGAACGAACACATGTGCAAGGTGCAACTATGCAAATAAATGTGTAAGTGAACACATACAATTGTGTGTGCAACAATGTGTGCATATGATCATTTATGTATGGGTGCAAGTATGTGCATGTGAGCTTGTTTGGATAAACATACGAGTATAAATATATGTGTGGTTAAGCGTACATATCCATGAGAGGGAGAGTTCATTAATGTGTGTGTGCAGGAACCTGCATGTGTGGACATGTGGGTGCATGAACATACGTGTATTTGCAAGTGTACATGAGCATGTGTACTGAATGAACATGTGGGGGTGGTCATAAGATGGCACCCCCAAATGATTGGCAACATCTCCAGGGAGTTCCCCAGCGTACCCTAAAGTCGGTACTGGGCCCTGACACCTGCAGCGCTGCTGGGCTTGCTTTCCTCCTGTCTGTTTCTCCAAGCACAGTGAATGTCTAGAGGGAAGAAAACCTAAGTCTTGTGGACTCCCTGGCCTCGGGGCCCACTCTCCAGCAAGCCCTCCGTGAGGCCTGTTAAAATGAGGAATGTGGGGCACGGCACGACATTCTAGAATGGACAGGATGGAACGGCTTTGCCGAAGGTGACATCCTTTTCAAGATAAAAGGCCTTGATTGCAGGATGGGGGCTGGGAAGCAGGCTCAGGAATTCCTGGTGAGTTCCCTAGAGTCCCACGGTGGGGCAGACCCACTGCCCTCAAATCAGGGGCATAGACAGGGGTCTCGAATATTCAAGCCAAGAATGCTGCCTCTGTGTCCACATGAAGGCCCTGCTCCCGTGGGGACACAGCGGGAGACGCTGCCCTGCAGAGGCCAGCTGGGAGCCCAGTGTGAAGGAAGCTGGAGTTGAACATGAGTGTGTGTGTGCCTCTGTGGAGGGCTCATGCAGCCTGCTGCCACCTCGGCCGCTCAGCAGCTTCTCCAGACCCCTTTACAGGCAGGCAGCCTCCACTAAGGCTCAGAAGACAAGAGGGATGCTGGTAACCAATTAGAGATTTATTGGGGAATGTCTGCAGTTCCAGAAAGACCTCCTGCGGTGCAAGCAAGCAAGCAAGCAAGCAAGCAAGCACACCTCTTCACAAAAGAGGAAAGGGCCTAGGAATCCAAAGCAGGAGTGTCTATAAACACACCCACCTGCCTGCAAGACCATTAGCAGCACCCCCGACCCCCAGGTGACTAGCACACCTGAGAGATCCCCGCCTGGACTTGGTTGTGGCTCTCCTGAGCCCTGGGACCCGGACTGGGAAAGTGAGAAAACCCCTTCCAAAGACCAGCTTTGTTTTTTGGGATGGAGCTACTTTGAGTTGGTAATTATGTTGGTAATTTGTTATCCTTGTCATCCTGCTCTGGAAGCTCACCTGGTGCCCCAGGCCACCTGAATGGGATCAGCCTTCTCGGTACTGAGAACCAGAGGCAGCCCTGTCAGGGGGGAGCCAGCACCAGTGGCTCACACCTGTAACCCTGGGAGGCTGAGACGTGAGGATCATGGTTTGAAGCCAGCGCAGGTAAGAACAATCCATGAGACTCTTATTTCCAATTGAACACTAAAAGTAAGTAGAGTTGTCCGCTTTTGTCACAGGCTCAAACTAAGGGCAGTTCCCAGGTCTCGAGTTCAAGGCCTATAATCGGATTTCGGGGGAGTAGGTATAGGGGCATATGCGTGTGCGCGCTCCTAGTGTCTTCCCGGGGTCCCTGGGCAGGCCGCAGGGAGGTGGGCCGGACCCAGGGTGACCAGGAGCCCCAGGCCGCACTCTGGGGAACGCAGGCTGCAGGGCGGCCCCCGAAGCCGGGCTCCAGTGCCCATCCTCAGCGCCGCCTGCACTCTGGGTCCGAGCCCAGATCCGGGGGGTCGGGGGGGGCGGCGTCGCAGGCCCCGAGGATGGGAGACGCCGGGG
>NW_012267303.1:2332556-2352743 GCF_000151885.1 Dipodomys ordii
CGGGCCCCGCGCACCCGCGCTCATCCCCAGCCTGACCGGCTCTGCGGGCCGCTCCCCGGCTGAGCTGGGCAGGGGGACGGCAGTAGACTCGGGGCTGAGAGCTCCGTGGCTGCGCTCCCCCTGTGGCTCCGCCGCGGGAAGGGCTCGCCCAGCCGTGGTGGGGTGTGCGCGCGTGCGTGTGTCTCGTGGTGACCCCAGGCCCCATCCGGCTGTCCCTCCCCGGCGTGTCTGGCAACAGTGCCCTCCGGCCTGCTGGACACTCCAGAGCCCGGAGCTGGCCCTGGGGAGGAGCAGCTGTGTAGGTGGATGGGGCAGGGCCATGCACGCCGTCCAGGAGGGCAGCTCTCTGCCTGGCGGGCGGGCTGTCCCTTGGGCTCAAGGGCCTGTGGTGTCACTCACTCTAGCCACAGTGGCTCACACTTCCTGGGCAGGCTGCCCGCTCCGCAAGTTTGGTGTTGGAGTGCAGACCTGGGCCCCAGCGGGTGGAGGGAGTTCAGACACTGACACGACATGGACACAGACACAGACATGCTGGACAAGGGGCAAGGGCCACCTCCTTCTCACACCTGTCCCGCATCCTGAAAACAGCCCCACAGGGATATTTGGTAAAAAAAAAAAAAATCTTATCCACAAGAGTAGAAATCATTAATCACTGAAGCTGGGTAAGCCACATTTCTGTGGCTAGTTTCAGTCTCCACGTAAAGCAATAATTGACAAGAAGATAATATTTCTAGACATACATCATTACACCAGAAAGGCACCTGTAGAAATTAAAGCATTCCGCTAAAATACAAAATAGACCTCATAATAATGGATAGGTTGGAACTGCATTCTGGGGGGTGGGTGGGGGATGGGGGGGGGGGGAGTACTTTTTCTTAGAATTGCTAAAGCAAAGAAAACAATGTTTTTCTTAGGATTTCCATTCTCCCTCCAGTACTTCTGGGATGAAGGAGGAAATTTAGCATGGTTGTTTGTCAATTGTTTTAGTTATTGGTGAGAATTTTTATTACCCAAGAGGTGTGTGTGTGTGTGTGTGTAGACGTAGATTCGATTGTATTAATTAGGGAAAGTGGTAAACTTCCTACAGAATTCATCGACCCTGCTGGTCAGGCCCCTGTGTTTCTCTGCAGGCCAGAGGGTCTTCACTTCCTGGCTCTGCTAGGAAGAAACTGGATTATTTCCTGGCCTGGTTTCTGCTGGGTTCTAGACTGTTGGCCCAGTGAGAAGTCCTTCCTATGCACAGAGCTTTCATAGTTAAGGGCATGGGCTCCACCCTCTGGCTAGAGAGAGACCTGCAGTCCACCAATTAGGCTGGTTGCTATGGTGACACAGCCTTGTCATTTTCTCCTATTGGGGAAAAATTGCCAGGAAAAAAAAAAGGAAGAAGGCTGTGCCTCATGTGTCTTCTTTTTAAAATGTGTGCCCCGCCGTGCATGGTCCCCCGGAGGACAGCGGGGACAGTCTTTTAGCAGCCCGGCTGCCCAGGGAGGGCTGGGCTTGGTAATGAGGGGCAAGGGGCATTGGAGAGAAAGTTGTAACTACACTGTTGTGAGCTGGAGGAACTCCCCGGGTCGCAGCTCTTAGAAGGGCTGGCGTGTCTGATTTCTTCCATCGAGTATAGACCTGAGAGGTCTGCTGACTGCGCTGGGTTCTGGTTTGGCACAGTCCTGTTTGGGAACAGGGAGGGTGGAGCTGCCTTGTGCCGTGCTCATGACAGAGATGTGCTTTCCCCATTCGGCCTTGGCCAGTTGGGTACGGGAAGAGGAGCATGGAGGACATGCGCTGTGGAGTGCCTTGGGACGCTCCTCGATGCACCTGTGTGCTCTTTAACACGAAGCCGAAGAAGGCGATCCTGTGCTCCGTTGAGGAGTTGCTCACCGGGCCAGCCTGCTGGCTTGTTGGGACTTAAGCTGACTTTTTTTTTTTATGTTAATAAACCCCATCAAAACTGAACTGCGCCTTTCATGTAAACCTCACGTCCTCAGCTGCATCTAGGAGAGGAATTACAAACAACTTCTAAATTGTTTTTAATCCATTAGAATGCTAACTGAGCATAGGCCCTCTGGTGCTGCCGTCCTTTATAAATACAATTTGTGGCGTATTACAGGAGAGGTTTGGAGATACTGTGTTCCTACTGCTCAGATGTTGTACCCAGAGAGCTTGGAAACACTGGAGACTTAATGAAGTGATGCCATTCCAGAGTTTGTTCCTTTCTTTTATTCTTTACATTTCCTGCTGTGTTCGTATTTGACTGATTTCTAGCGCAAGAGGCAATGTTCTTAGAGTGGTGTGAAGATGTGCTCCTCCCCCAGCTGGCTCCACGCGTGACCTTGTAGGGAGAGACGCCCTGCCACTCCAAGGGTGTGTCGGATCCCCAGGGTTAGAACAGCCTCCCTCTGGGTGGTGGCCAGTCCTGTGGAGGGTCCTTGCCCCCAGCCTCACCTAGCTCCCTGGCACATCCAGAGAAGCGCTACACTGCATTTTCCACCCAGAGCCTCATCTGCGTCCTCTGTGAGACCAGGACCCTGGATTCAGGCACGGGGCTGGGGCTGAGAGCAGCCTTGACACCTCCTGGCTAAAAGCTCTGGACCAGCCAGTCCACACCACAGGATGCAATATGCGCATCAACTTTTGTGACATGCAGGGGTTTCGGGTGTAATTATGGGAGAATGCTATGATAATGGGTACTAGGAAAAGGAGGAAGAGCCACACATTAAAATCCACACTGTCTTATATAGCACTCCAGCTGTTGCTCTAGAAGGGCTCATGTTTTGTTGTTCTGTTTTTGCATGAAATGGTGGTGCTCTGGAGTTAATGACCTCTACGGATTTCTACCTGCCACCCCAGGCAGTGCTGGTGGGGCCTGCCTGTCCCTGGCAATTGGCAGGAGTGGACAGAAGGGCCAGCTAGCATACATCCTTCTCCACCGGCATTGGGGAGATGGGCGGATACATGGTCTGCTGGTGTTGGGGAGAGAGAGTATGCCATTCTCTGCCAGCTGAGGATCTGTGCAGGCCCAGGGGCAGGGCGCCCACAGAGCTGTGATATCCCTTCCCGGACACACCCTCCGCAGGCCAACCCACCCACCATGACTCCTGAGCTGCCCCAGGGCTCCAGGGGCTGGAGAGGAGGCCCCCTCCCCGCCACTGCCCAGCGTCCCAGGCTCATCCTGCCTTCCAGACCTGGCCCAGGTCTGCTTAAACAGAGAAGGGCGTCTGCCTTGAGCTGTCCAGGTGCTGAACGTTCCAGAAACAGCAGCCTACAGCGGGCCTGGGCCTGTGACTGTTCTGGCCCTTCTGTCACCCCAGGGAGCATGAGGGCCTCTCAGAGGCCTTGCTGCATCTGCACACTTACTTATGCAAATGGCCATCAGGAATCCCATCCCACTGAGGCTGGAGGCAAGGCTCCTCTGGAATCTGCCTCCTCTAGGCTGCCAGGAGGCCCAGTTCTAACTACCAGCCAGCAGCCTCTGCCCTGCGGGTGGGGTGGGCAGGCCTTCCAGTGAGTGTCTTCCTAGTCAAGGCTGCTGCTGTGCCTGGCACTCACTTGCCCCATGAGAGACATCCCCGTCTCCCTTTTGCAGAGACTTCCTTCCACATCTGCGTGAGGGAGGCGGGGGAGGGGGAGGGTTGGGAAGCCCAACTGGCTTGGCCCTGGGGCACAGACCTACCTGGGAAAGATGGTGTCTCCCCTGGCACACTCCCTGCGTCTCTGCAGACTGCTGGTTGTCCCTCCCAGAGCTTGGTGTTCAGGGCCTTGTTCTGTTCCAGTTGGGTTGGCCAGTGTCTGTCTTCACTCTGCCTGCTTATTTGAAAACCGTGGGCTTCATTTGCAGGCTGATCTGCAGGACGGGCAGATGGGAGCCATCTAGCCCTTGGGGATCCTGGACCCAGTAGGTTGTCACAAGAAATACAGTGACCCGAGTGACGAGCCACCGAGTGTGGGCCTGGTTTGTTCTTCTGCCTGGCTGATGGTCTCTGGATGAATAACTGTGAAAGCGGAGAGAAGCCACCCCTGGCACTGTGACTGTCTGCCGAGGCCCTGCCTTCAGTTTGGGAAACCAGGCTGGGCCCCGGCTGTTCCCCAGGCCACCAGCCAGGGGCCTCGGGTCGCTTTTCCAATGAGGAGGAGTTAGGCTGGCTTCCTGGGATGGGGTCAGGGAGAGAGGTCTTGCAAGCCCACCCAACTGAGACCTGGCCTCCCTCCCAGTGGCCACGTGTCCTCTTTAGGCCTGGGGGGAGGGTGTTCCCCAAATAGGCCCAGGGGAAAACCTGCCCTGGGAGCTGCTGAGGCGCACCTCGTCCCATATTCCAGAGAAAGTCCTCCCGCCACCCCCCTCCCCCCCACTCCTCCCCCCCCAATTCCCAACCCCCCCCTCCCCGCTGGAGAGGAAGGCATGCTGCCCTCTGCCCACACAATTCCTCTTCATAGGACCCTTGGGCCGGCCACTTTCCCCTGTCTTTGCACAGATAGAACATTCTAGAAGAGATGGTATTTCCATCCCAGCATAGTAAGTGGAGAGAAGCAAGTGAGATTCTCCTGAGTGAGACAATTTGAACTGGCCGAGCTCGGTGTTGGACCACTAGGTGTGGTCTGTCGTTGGTTCTAGGACTGGTGGTGGGGCCTGAGAGGCGGGGCTAGAAGACTGGGGGTCCCCATGAAGGATGGGGTGGAGAGGAGTGGCTGGATGTGCCTGAGGACTAGGGGCTGGGCTGGGGAGCCAGGGGCGTGGCTGGAGGGCTGGAGGTGCCAAGTGCTGGAAGCCTAGAGGGCCCAGCTGGCAGGCAGAGACCTGTAGACAATGACTAAGCCTTCCAGGTGCCCAGGGAGCTCTGGTGCTCAGAGTCTGATTAAAGAGAAGAATACTTGCATGGGATCCCAGTGAGAGAGAGGCCGGCCCGTTAGGAAAGCGCCCTCTGTGGCCCTTTTCTCGTTCTCAGAGCAGAAGGCAGCCTGCGCTGCCTCCAGCCCGTCCTTGGCTCGGCTCCTGAGTCGTGAGCTCTGCTGTCCTTGCCGCCCCTGAGGACTTGCCAGTGGAGTCTCTCAAGTGGCTGGTGGACATTGGAACAGTTCTGGGTGTACCATGAGGACTGGGCAGTGGCTCAGGCCCGTCCCTACTCACCCACAGCCATCTTCCGGGAGGCAGAATCAGCTGTGGGGTTTGCGGGCTCTTCCTCGGGGGGCCCCCAGTGGGCACGCCTGTGCTGGTGTCTCCTGGTGATGGAATCCAGACTCGGGTCCAGGGCCCTAGCGATGTGGTGGTGACAGGTGCGTTCCGCACATTCTCAGCCTACATAGGATAGGAGGATGTGTCTGGCCTCACGCTCCTGCAGGCGTCTGAGCCCTGGTGTGGCCTCTCTCTACCCAGGCGGCCTGCACCGGCACCGAGGAGCTACACCCCACTTCTGCTCCTTGAAAAGGCTTTCTGCTGCCTCGGAAGCTGCTGCCGTCTGGAGCTGGGGACTGGCGCTGGCTGGCGTGTTGCTCCGTGCTTGGTTCTCCCATGTTGCCCGGTGACTGCAGTGTGACTGAGTGGGGTGAGGAGGTTTCCGGGTGACCTGCCACTCCCAGCGAGGGAGCAGCCCCTCGGCCTTTCTCCTCACTCACCTCCTTTGCCTCTCCACGCAGTGGCGGGTGCCCTGGTGTGATTTCCAGCTCTGGGGGGTTTGGAGCCCACGAGAGGAAATTTCTTCAGGCTCTGTTTGAGGAGCTTCCACCCAGGCTGCTTCTAGATCTGTGTCTGGGAAACGGCATCCTTGGCTCCTTCTGTTTGAGGCGCCACCCTCGGGGGGGCCCTGATGGAGTGCAGGCTCCTGTGGGGTCCTCTACAGGGTCAACAGTCTACACGGCAGAGTGCTCGGTCCCACCTGGGCCCTCCTGGCAGATGGTCCACTTTCATCCTGGAGGCAACTGCTCAGCTCTGGAGGCTGGAGGTTTCCCTGCTCTTTCTCTTAGGGCAGAGATACAGTGCCTGTCTGGTTTCACATACCGGTGGGTGGGCGGCTACACTCGTGGCCTGTACTTCCTTGCTGGGAGTGACTTGAGCATTCTCTGGAGGGCTTTCACAAGATGATATTTTAGCTGTTAAAATGCTAACGACTGCTCTGGAGGTAGAGATCAGGAGAACTGTAGTTTAAGGCCAGCCCCAACAAAAAGTTACCAAGACCCCACAGTAGCTGAGCATCGTACCTTGATTCTGTAATCTAGTTACTCAAGAAGTGAAACTAGGAGAAGCATAAATACGAGACCATATTCCAAAAAGTAAAGTACAAAGGTCTGTGAGTGTGGCTCAAGTGGTGGAGCACCTGCCTAGCAAGTGCATGGCCCAGACTTCAGACACCAATGCCACGATAATTAAACTACATAGGCTTACCTATGTAGTAGGTTCAAGTCTCTCTTCAATGCCGTGGTCTCACAGTATGGGGGTGATCTCAGCCTGGAAAGAGGCATTCGCTCTGTTTTTAAACTATTTATCTCTGTACCATTACGTTACCTGATAGCACTTTCCGGAATATAGTTAAATACCGTTAATGGATTCTGCACAACTTGTGTTAATTAATTGGTGCCAATTTATGTTCCTTGGCTGTTACACCACAGCGGTTGCAGGACGCAGGCCACAGGAGCCACGTGGGATCTTCGGTGGCCTTCCGTGTAGCCGTCTGTGTCTTTGTTGATGGACGTGTTTCTGGGGGCCTCTGCCAGTGGTGTAGAGACAGCAGGGCTCCTGTGTGCCCTCATCCTCAGAGCTAGGTGTTGGAGGACTTGGCCCCCCGACCCCTGGGGCAAAAAGCCTGTAGGGCTCAGCTCCTCGGGGATGGGAGCCTGGCCTGGTGCGGCACAGCGTTCCGTCGCTTGGTTAGATGTGTTTGAGTCTGGAACCCAGTGCAGCGTGGATGTGAACGGCTTGCTGCTCACATTGCCAGCCCTCAAGGGCCTCCGTGTGGGTGACCTACACACAGTCCATTCTGGACAGCAGGCCCAGCCCCAGGACAAGTCAGGGTAATAGACCTGGGAAGGTTTCATCGTTGTGTAGCCGGGAGACTGAGCTCCCCTCCCTGAAAGAACAGCAGGGCCTCTGGATATGAGTAAAGGGAAGGGCCTCTGGCCAGGCCGGGGTCACTTGGAGACGGGCCATGTCTGGTTGGTGAGTTGTCAGATGCTCTGCTCACTGAGCACCGTGTGGAGGAGACGATCCTTCTTTGTCCTGCCTTCTTGCTTTCCTCTTTGCCCTGAGGTTCCGGAATGGGTAGGAAGCCATCTTGAAAGCAGCTTTGAGAGAGCCTCAGAGAGGGAGGGAAGGAGGCAGAGCTTCCTTCCAGACGCCCACATGGTGACTTAGAACCAGGTTCAGGACGTCACCACCTCCTACTGTGCTCTGTTACATCTGGAAGTAGCCAGGACACTCTGGGAGATGGAGTGTGGGGCAGAGGCTCTGGTGGACCAGCCAGGATGGAAGACGGCGGTCCCATGCTGAGCTGAGAAGGCTCACTCTCTCTAAGCCATGTGCACATTGCAATTACACCAGCGATTTAAAGAGACAAGTTAAACTGACACCATCAAACAAAGGGAAGGCCGGGCCAGTGAAGCACCTGTCGAGGTGGAGCTCTGTATGTCTCCCCAGGGGAGACACAGGGGACCCTGGGGCTGAGGTGCTTGGGAGGAATGAGGGGATCTCCTGTCGGGGTCTCTCCCTTGCTCACTCACTGCCTGGACCCAGCCCTGATCACCTCTACGAGCTGCAGTTTCCCCGCTGGTCCCTCGCATCTGGTCCCTGCTCTCCAGAGACGGCTGTGTGGTGCTGGTGGAGCCCTCCAAGGGGAAGCAGCCTTCCTGTTGCTGCCGCTCTACCTCCCTGGAAGCTCGGCTGTGTGGAGGTACTGGGTCCAGGCCGCACCTCAGCCCTCTCGGGGTCTGGGGCCCTCAGGTGAGGAGGCTGAGCGAGGTGGTGTCTGCACAAGTTCAGCCAGAGGCTGCAGACAGGACCACCTCAGTTCAAAACTCTTAGCCAGGACCTGCTGCCCACCCAGAGCCTGAGCTGGGGACTGAGAGGAAGAGGGGTCCCTAGGAGGTGGGGGCCCAAGACGCAGTCAGCCACAGAGAATTGAAGAAGCCAGACCAGGTGGCCACAGCTGCCTTCCATCCCAGAGGTAGAGAGTAGGGCTCAGGACAGCTGGGAGGGGGGGGCTCAGGACCCAGGCTGGACCCAGACCCTCCCTGCCATGGACAGCTGGGGGGGGGGTCCTCAGGTCCCAGGCTGGACCCAGACCCTCCCTGCCATGGACAGCTGGGGGGGGGGCCTCAGACCCTCCCTGCCATGGACAGCTGGGGGGGGCCTCAGGTCCCAGGCTGGACCCAGACCCTCCCTGCCATGGACAGCTGGGGGGGACCTCAGACCCTCCCTGCCATGGACAGCTGGGGGGGCCTCAGACCCTCCCTGCCATGGACAGCTGGGGGGGGCCTCAGGCCCCAGGCTGGACCCAGACCCTCCCTGCCATGGACAGCTGGGGGGGGCTCAGACCCTCCCTGCCATGGACAGCTGGGGGGGGCCTCAGACCCTCCCTGCCATGGCTCCCTTGTTGTTCCTTCAAGTTTAGTCTCATTGCTTTTAAAAACAGGTGCCACGAGTGACTCTAGATTAAAAATCCCAACACAGCCAGACGTGGTGGCACCCTGGGAGCCGAGGCAGGAGAATCACGAATTCTAGGCCAGCCTGGGCTACATGATGAGACCCTGTCTCAATAACAAAAGGAATCCACTAGAAACAAACTTCCTCGCCGGGCTTATACATTTCAGATTTGAGAGAAATTGGCTTTCCATGTGTGTTGGCCGAGCAAATTCTGCCCCTTGGGAGGGAAATCACTGTCTGGCTGCTGCCCCTCTCCAGGAGTGACATGAAGCCCCTCCTCCTGGAGTCCCTTGGGAGTCCCCTGGGAGTCTTGCCCCCCCCAGTCCCCACTCACCATGCTGTGAGTTCTCTTTGCTGACGGGAGCCCCAGAGCAGGAGCAGGGCTGGGCCGGGCAGGATTCTACAGGATGTCTCAGAGGTGGACCATGTGTTGCTGGCTGTTGGCAACACTCAGGCCTGGAAGAAGGGGCTTTGATTGTTGGCCAGATCCCATCCTCTGGGGACCCTTGGACCTCCCCTGATGGGGGGAGGTCCTGGCACGTAGATACCGCCCTGGAGAGGAGGGCATGCACATCTAGGATGCACCCCTGTTTTTGGACAAGAGTTCCCTGTGTTCTGGGGCTGCAGAGCCCCAGGTGTCCCCAGGAGCAGAGGCCTAGACAGCCCTCCAGCCAAGGGAGTGGGCAGGACCGGGCAGAGTCGCTCAGACCTGGGGCTGATCTGGCCTGCGGTGCTTCTGCGCCCTGCATCCTTTGGAGCCAGCTTCCGGTCACCACCAGAGAAGCCGGCCTGGCCTCCTGAAGGAAACCCACCTTTGCTAGCCTGGTCCCCTGTGGCCTCTGCCCCTGGCAAGCTGGGCCAGGTGGCCCTGCTTCTCAGGAGGGACTGAGTGGCAGCCATTTTATTCCCTCCTGCTTTTCCTTCTCTCTCCTCCCTGGTCTTCCTCCCTCCCTCCTCTTCCTCTCTGGTGCCTGGACTGAGGGCGCCTGTGTCTGTCAGTTTCTGAGTCACACGGACAGGATGCTGGCAAACAGCGTCAGTGAGGAGGGACCCGCTGTGTCGTAGAAGTCTCAGCCCACAGGTCGTGGATCCTGGGCCTGTGATGAGGCGGTGCATCACGGGCGTCACGGGCGTGGGAACACGCAGCCGAGGCTGCTCCCCTCTGGAGGCCCGGAAGCAGAGAAGAGGAGTGTGGGAAGGGGCCCGGGACAGAGAACCCCACGAGGACAGGTCCCCAGGCACCTGCTTCTGCAGCCCCCCATGCCCACCCCCTCCCAGGGAAGCCATATGAATCTGTGGAAGGATGAACTGCTGGTTAGACCAGAGCCCCCAGAGCCCTTCCCAGACCCCACCGTGGGCAGCCATGCTCCCTCGAGCTGTGACAGTGCCGTACGGGTTAGCCCTCCTGGTGGACATGTCTGCGCTGACAGGCAGACTCTGGTTTATGGAGACGTTTCTGCAGGGGGTAGCTTTCCATCAGCACCACACTCCGGGGATTCTGACAAAAGCAGTTCTTGGTCACCAGTTGACCCTTGCAGGGCCAGTCGACCCATCTGAGGAGCTGCTGGACACAGCCCCTTCTGCCCTGCCAGGCTAACTCCTGAGCTCCGGGCCCCAGAACTCTCACTCTGGAGCTGTCCCTGAAGCTGGCGCGCACAACCATCACCCTGGGGTCTCTGGTGGTAGCAATGGTGCCCTTTCTCTTCTCCTGGGGGAGCCAGGGACAGCACTCGGGAGGCAGGCGGACCCTGATTGGTACATACACGGTCCGTTCCTGGTCATCTTGGGTTTTTTTGTTTTTTTGTTTTTTTTTTGGTCCGGTTGAGGGGCCTGAACTCTGGGCCTGGGCGCTGTTCCTTGGCTCTTCAGCTCAAGGCTAGCGCTCTACCACTTGAGCCACAGCGCCACTTCTGGCTTTTTTCTTTTTGCTTATGTGGTGCTGAGGAATCGAACCCAGGGCCTCATGCATGCAAGGCAAGCGCTCTACCACTGAGCCACCTTCCCAGCCCTCACCTTGGGTTTTAAGGGTTGAGGGGCTGCTGGCTCTGTTGCTGAGTGGGCTCAGTGGGGAAGGCCACTCTTGGGTGTCTCCGGCTGAGGCTGGTACCCAGGGCACAGGCCTGCCACCACCAACTGCAAGGAGTGAGGCCACGGCCAGTTTGGGATCTGAGGAAAGTGTCCCCCACACCCTGTGTGGCTCCCTGGCTGGTGTGGTGTGGTGTACCCAGAGTGACCTAGAGTGGCTGGGTGGCCCAGGGGACGGCTGCAGTGTGCAGTATGGACAGGACCCCTCTTGGCCTCCTCGTGTCACAGCTGTACGGCGGCAGGAAAACAGCCACGCAGGAGCAGGGAAGCAGTCCCTTCGCGGCACCCACCGACAGGAGGTTCCTCCTTTCAGAGAGACTTTGGAAACTAGAAGAAAACAACCAAGTGTGAACGAGGACCGCAGAACACACTGACTGGTGTCCAGGTCTGGGGTCCTGAGCCTGCGTGCGCATCCGTCCAGTGGTCTTTCCTCCTCTCCTCACCTCCCATTCCCCCTTCTGGCATGGCCTCAGGCCCCCTAAGAAGGCCCCACAGGGTGGTCGGGGTGCCACTCCCCCTCCGGGGGCCCGAACTCTGAGTAGGCCACGGGGGAACATCTTTGTGCGTCAGCCCCGGCCAGACCAGCGTGAGCCCTGGCGCTGCCCCGTCCAGGGTGCAGGCTGTGGGCACAACCAACGCACGCCGCTCAGAAATCCTGAATCACAAGATTTGCATCACAACCAATGTAATAATCAGTGTCAGTAGGCAGCGGCAGGCGCTGGAAAGCCACGCGACACCTTATACCTCATGCTGGTGAGGCCAGCCGATCAGCTGACTATTTTTATATTAGAATCCCCAGGCATTGTCAAATCGATTGATACACTCATTGAAAACCCGTTGCCTCTTCATAAATTTGGTTTTGGCACTGGGGGAATGCTTTGGCGGTGGCCTCTGTCACGGCTCTGTCTGGACACGTGGGTGAACTCGCTCCGTGAGTGGCCACACCTCCTTGGGCGTGGGCTGGGGTACAGCGAGCTCTCCTGTCAGCTGTGTCTCTGTGGGACTGATCTCAGGGCTCCCTGGGCAAGGTGGCTTCTGTATTAGAGAGGCCAGCCCTCTGGGTCAACCTCTATCCTTACTAATTGGTGACCCACCCCACTTGACAACCACCCAACCTACATTGGAGAGAGCGACTGAAATTGAGCACCAAGTTTAGCTTTGAGTTTCCTGGTAGACAAGTCACAAAGGGTCGTGTGACTGTCGTGGTCTGTCCACGGTTGGAAGCATCTCAGAATGCTAAGGCCACATGAAAGGGGTTGCGGCTGTGTGTCCTACTGCGGGCACAATGACAGACATCTCTGATCTCCGGGCACACCAGGGCTGCTCTGTCTGTCATTCCACATTCATGGAAAGAAACTACCAAGGCCCAGAGCTGAGCAGGCTCTGTGTCATAGCCAGGCCAACCTCAGGAATCTTTCTAGAGTAAGGAACAGACCAATGCCAGCCTGGGGTCAGGAAGACCAGGCCAGTGCTGTGCCCTGACTGCAGGATGTAGGGTACAGCAATGTAGGTGGAGCCCCTCCGACTGCAGCCCCCTGTCCACCCATCCGGCCTGCTCCTCCGCCTTCACCAGGCTGCCCCTTATCTTCAGGCCACTGGGAGCATCAGCTACCTCCAGCTGCCCCAAGGTTCTCTCTGTCTCCTGTCTGCTCCCCCTTGGGTCCTTTTTCCTCCTGGACTTCTCAAGGATGCTCTCGGGGCTCTGTGTCCAGCCCCGCTACACCCCATCTCCTCCCAGGCTGGTCTTCCTGAGGCTGTACCTTCGCTCTTCTAGAATGAGCACCTGACCTTGTGTGGTCATCCATTGGTGAGGCCCTTCCTCACATCTAGGCGGACACAGAGTCCACCAGACCCCAGCACAGAGAAGCCAGATCCCACCACGGAGGACCCCGCATCTGACTTGGGGACACACAGAACCAGGCAGGGCCCTGTCTGCGTAAGGGAGGAGGGCCTGAGTGGAGGGGTCATCGGGACGAGGGTCAGTAGGGGATTCCTGCTTCGGATGCTGGCCAGGACCATTGGCATCCCCATCCATCTTTGTGAACCGGTGTGTCTCCTCCAGGTGGGCCACGCGCAAGGTGCCCACCCTGCCAGTCTGAGGAGAGGCCAGGGGCTCACCCGCCCGCCCCAGACTCACACCCTCTCTGTTGGCGCCCGGCACTGCCACCACCGCTAGGCAACCTCCGGCTTTGACCTCCCACCTGAGGGTCGAGGAGAAACAAACTTGAGATAGAGCCTCAGCAGCCAGCTTTCTGATTGGCCCAGCAACTTTTCTGCCATTAACTTTATGATGCGCTACCCGAGGACTAATTAAAGCAGATGGCGGCAAAACCCCGCGTGGAGGCGCGGGATTGCTTTTACATTTAAGTTGATCAAAATTAGGAGGGATGACATATGCCGGTGGAGATTGAGAATTTTTTAACTACATATTAACGGCTTCCCTTAACGCCCTTCCTGGAGATCCAGCCCCTGCCCCCCATGCAGCTCCCGCAGCTCCCACCCGCCTGTCGCTGTGAGGCTGGGGTGTAGTGCAGACGCGTGGAATGTTCTGGGCAGACGTCATTAGTGCCTCCTGTGACCGCGCTGAACACAACGAGGTCAGTGGCCCCAGCTTGCATCGGGGTGCTTTTCCTGGCCAGAGTCTGGCCTTGCTAACTTTTATCTAGATTTTTTAGAAAAGTAAAAAATGCACATAACAGAATTAACCACTGGTGAGTGGTGTGTTCGCCGCCTCCTATGACTGGCCCTTCCGGAAGCGTGCTGGCCTGCTCTCCCCCACAGGAAGCCGGAGCACGCGAGGCAGAAGCCTCCCTCTGTCCCCCGCCCTGGGATGCCCAGGGCCCTGCTTTGAGGCAGGCTAGCCCTGGCTCCTGGCAGGTGCCCCCCACACCCCACCTCTGATGGAGAATTTCACCCCCCTCTCCCCCCCACCCACCTGTGGGAGAAGTTCGGCCCCAGGCCTAGCCTGAGTTCTCCTTCACTGCAGGCAGGGTGACTGCTCAGTGAGTTGTGACACAGCCCCTGCCCGTGGCCCTCCTGAATGAGCAGACACTCATGAGGGACCCTTCCCTGCCTCTCTGTGCCTGGGGTCCCCGGGTCCCAGCAGCAGACCGTGGCTGGCTGTCACCGGCTAAGGCAAAGCTGGATGTGCACGGAGAGGCCAGGGTGGTGGCCGCTGGCTCCACATCTCCTAGGCTCATGCTGAGCACACCATGGCCTGCCTGAGAGGGCCCGAGAGGATGCCCCCAGAGCTGCTGGCCCAGTCCTGGGCCTGGGCCCAGCACAGCGCTGCCTGGGAGGCCAGTAGCTGATCTGCAGGGGCACCGGCCTGTGGGGCCTCTGGCTGCCAGCCTGGCTGTGGACCGCGTCAGGCATTGAGTTTTGCTCTGGTGGGAGTGGGAACCTCATCTGGGGCTTTAACCCCCAGTGTGGCTCCTCTACCCTGTCCTGATGCTGGACCGCAGCTCCGATGCTCACTGGCCACCGCGAGGCCGCTCAGGGTGATTTGGGGCTGGGCTCTCGGCTGTGGTGGGCACCTGCTCCTCCTCCCCTGCCATTCTCTGGGCAGGCGCGGTGGGGCGGGGGTGAAATCCTGGCAAAGTCCACCCTGTTTTCCAGCCCAGTGACGCTCCCATGTGACGCACGGGGCAGCCCCTGTGAAAAGCACCTTTGTTTCCCCTCGCTAATTAAGAAGTAGCAGCAGGCCTCCAGGGGGGCCCAGGCCCCTCGTCCTCTCTGGACACCAGCCATGGTCAGAAGGGGCAGACAGCACAGCCAGCCGTCGGCTCCAAGGAAGACCCCAGGCCCGTCTTGCTGTCACAGAGCACGACTGTGAGGCCCTCAGCCCCTCTGGTCATGAGAGCGATTCCGACCCTGGGTGGCTGATGAGACAGTCTGGCTGTGTCCTGCGGTGGTTTGCTGTCCAGGCTGAATGGTGGGTGAGGCAGCATCTTCTCTGGGCCCACAGTGCTTGAGACTCTGCTCCAGGGAGTCCTGGTCCCCACACTGAGGCAGGAGAGAGTCTGCAGTGAGCCTTAGCCTGGCCACGCGGCCTGCTGCTCGTCCGCCCAGCAGGTCAGCCTCAGGGAAGCTGGGCTTGTCTGCCCTGGGGTCACAGGGTCCACATAGACCCGGACAGAGCAGCAGAGGGCACTGCTCCCTATGGCCGCTGTGGCCTCACTCCTTGGTGCAGGGCACAACTGAGTTTACCCTAGAGCCAGGCTATGGCTCAGGGAAGCCCCAGATGGCTCCTGGTGAGAGAATGGGGCCTCTGGAGAAAAACAGGCCTCCTGGGACACCATTGCGCTCCCCAAGGCTCTGGCTACCAGCCCAGTTCCCCAGAGTATGGCGGGGCCCTCCACACTGGGTGTCTTCCCTGGTTTCTACCCACTGGAAGCCAGGTTAACCCTGGGGTAGGGCAGAAAGGGGAGAGCAGCCTCCTTCCCAGCTCCCCTATCCCTGGAGAGCATGGAGGATCCAAGGCCACAGTGTGGCAGGATAGACAGGGGGATGGAGGGGTTGTTGGGAGGGGACGGGCATGGGTGTCGGGGGACAGGCATAGGGATCAGGGGATAGGCATGGGCGTAGGGGGGTGGGCTTGGGCAGGGGGGACGGGAATGTGGGGGATGGGTATGGGGGGGACAGCCTCAACCTGCCCCACTGAGACCCCAGACAGGAAGCAGCCTCCAGAAGCTGACCCCAAGCAGGGAACTATAGGGTAGTTTAAATTTGAAAATTAACACGGAATCAAAAGAGACAGAGTAATTTTTTATTCAGCCTGAGAGGTTATTTGCTTTCTCAACTGATGCTTAGTGTACTGATACATGATGTCAAAAGGTAAATGATTTTAAACCAGATTCAATTTAAATTTCATTACATATTTGTAGGAGATAGAGGCTCCAGGAATCCCTCGCTTTCTCTTTGAGCATCTTTCACTTTTAATAACTCCAGTGCCTAATGCCCTAATCTATTTATTACGCGATTGTAGAGCAGGGCCTGCTTCTCAGAGGCACTCGTCCAGCATCCCTGAGCCAGCCGCCCTTGCAGCTGCTCGCTGTGCTGGGCATCCTGGGCCTTCTCTACAGCCCCAGCAGCACACATGTCGTGGCGGGTGGAAGGGGAGCATCTTGTAAAAGCAGACTGAGGGTGTGCCACCCTGTGTCCCACCATGGCGGGGCAGGAAGGCCGGAAGCATGGCATTACCACAGGCTCTGCAGGGCAGCCTGCACCTCCCTGGTGGACCTCTGGCCCCAGCACTGGAGGGGAGAGGGGGACACTCTGTAGCTAGAGGGTAAAATGCCTGACCGCCTGGGGTAGGCATGGCTGTTACTGTCCACTTGGTCCTCAGGCCATGACCAGCCCCAGGTGGCATCTGGACCGGACCTGCCAGCTTTGGTGCCCTCATGAATCATCACACACTGGCTTCCCTATTGAGGCTGGTGCCGTGTCCACAGCCACAGGGTGGCCTTGGTCCTGTGGGCAAAGGTGACCCCATGGAGGTGTTGGGGAAAGGTTGGGTGTGAGGAGAGATAAGTGAGGTCACTGTCTGTGGATGAGGAGTTGAGAAGAGGGGAGTCTGAGCCCCGAATGTGAAAGCATGTGGGTGAGAGGCTGGGTGGGAGAGGGGAGGCTTCAGCAGACCTGGAGGGCTCCACCAGCAGGATGGTGCATGGAGGACTGGGAAGGGAAGCCAGGCAAGAGCGCAGGCAGAGAATCTGGGGCGCAAGGGCCACACGGAACGATTCCAGAGGGTGCTGAGATAGTCTTTCTTAGGTAGAGGCCACAGGCCTGGAGGTGTTCATCAAGACAGGCTGTGTATTACTGTCAGACCCCAGGTGCTAGCTTGTCTCTACAGCTTTCAGTCTGAAGGGGTTAGGGAGGGGCCCAGACCAGGAGCTGGGCTGGGCTGTAGTGGCCTTAGGCAGTGACAGGATGCACAGGGATCCAGTGCAGTGTCAGGCTGGCAGTGATGGATGCAGAGGGATCCAGTGCAGTGTCAGGTAGGCAGTGATGGATGCACAGGGATCCAGTGCAGTCTCTGGTCAGGCAGTGATGGATGCACAGGGATCCAGTGCAGTCTCTGGTCAGGCAGTGATGGATGCAGAGGGATCCAGTGCAGTCTCTGGTCAGGCAGTGATGGATGCACAGGGATCCAGTGCAGTGTCAGGCAGGCAGTGATGGATGCACAGGGATCCAGTGCAGTGTCAGGCAGGCAGTGATGGATGCACAGAGGGATCCAGTGCAGTGTCAGGCAGGCAGTGATGGATGCAGAGGGATCCAGTGCAGTCCCTGGTCAGGCAGTGATGGATGCAGAGGGATCCAGTGCAGTCTCTGGTCAGGCAGTGATGGGATGCACAGGGATCCAGTGCAGTCTCTGGTAAGGCAGTGATGGATGCACAGGGATCCAGTGCAGTGTCAGGCAGGCAGTGATGGATGCACAGAGGGATCCAGTGCAGTGTCAGGCAGGCAGTGATGGATGCAGAGGGATCCAGTGCAGTGTCTGGGCAGGCAGTGATGGATACACAGGGATCCAGTGCAGTGTCAGGCAGGCAGTGATGGATGCACAGGGATCCAGTGCAGTGTCTGGTCAGGCAGTGATGGATGCATAGGGATCCAGTGCAGTGTCTGGTCAGGCAGTGATGGATGCACAGGGATCCAGTTCAGCCTCCAGGCAGGCAGTGATGGATGCAGAGGGATCCAGTGCAGTCTCTGGCAGGCAGTGATGGGATGCACAGGGATCCAGTGCAGTCTCTGGCAGGCAGTGATGGATGCACAGGGATCCAGTGCAGTGTCTGGTCAGGCAGTGATGGATGCACAGGGATCCAGTTCAGCCTCCAGGCAGGCAGTGATGGATGCACAGGGATCCAGTGCAGTCTCTGGCACGCAGTGATGGGATGCACAGGGATCCAGTGCAGTGTCAGGCAGGCAGTGATAAATTCACAGGGATCCAGTGCAGTGTCAGGCAGTGATGGATGCACAGGGATCCAGTGCAGTGTCTGGGCAGGCAGTGATGGGATGCACAGGGATCCAGTGCAGTGTCAGGCAGGCAGTGATGGATGCACAGGGATCCAGTACAGTCTCTGGTCAGATAGTGATGGATACAGAGGGATCCAGTGCAGCCTCCAGGCAGGCAGTGATGGGATGCACAGGGATCCAGTGCAGCCTCCAGGCAGGCAGTGATGGATGCACAGGGATCCAGTACAGTCTCTGGTCAGATAGTGATGGATACAGAGGGATCCAGTACAGCCTCCAGGCAGGCAGTGATGGGATGCACAGGGATCCAGTGCAGTGTCTGGGCAGGCAGTGATGGGATGCACAGGGATCCAGTTCAGCCTCCAGGCAGGCAGTGATGGATGCACAGGGATCCAGTACAGTCTCTGGTCAGGCAGTGATGGATGCACAGGGATCCAGTGCAGTGTCTGGGCAGGCAGTGATGGATCCAGAGGGATCCAGTACAGTCTCTGGGCAGGCAGTGACGGGATGCACAGGGATCCAGTGCAGTGTCAGGCAGGCAGTGATGGATCCAGAGGGATCCAGTGCAGCCTCCAGGCAGGCAGTGATGGATACAGAGGGATCCAGTGCAGTGTCAGGCAGGCAGTGATGGATGCACAGAGGGATCCAGTGCAGTGTCTGGGCAGGCAGTGACAGGATACACAGGGATCCAGTGCAGTGTCTGGCAGGCAGTGATGGATACACAGGGATCCAGTGCAGCCTCCAGGCAGGCAGGTGAGGAACACACATACCACACACACACTGGCAGCTGACTCCCACACTGTCACTGGAGGGGCTCTGGATGTTGGGTTGGGCATGCCTACATCCCCCAAAATGTCTGTCTGTGTGGTAATGCATGTGTAGGTGGATGGAAACTTCTTGGGAAATCAATTGCCTGGTGAATTCTCCCCACTAGTGGTAACAATCCAGGCACAAGTCGAGGTCTGCCATGGTCGGCCTGGGTCCATCTCAGCAGGGCCCTGCTGGCCACTCCTGCAGTACTTACAGCAGGATGTGGCTTTTAAATGCACATCCGGGCTCCTGCGGGGGTGGGGGTGGGAAATAACTCCTGTGTGTTCAGGGGGCCGCCTTCTTCCATTTGGGTTTATTCTGTTCCACAACATCCAACAGTGAGGAATGCAAGTTTTCAGATCACGGCCCAGAAGCCCTCGGGGTTGCATTTGCCAAGTGTCTCACCCGGCACTGACTGGCTTCAGCCTTTTTCCCCCCTCTCCCTTACATCCACCTCTCTCCCGCTCCTGTTTTTCTCCCTTTCTGCAATGCTAATGATATTGTTTGTTCCCAATGCCACACAAAAAAAAGCACAAGATAATCACCCAGGCATTAGTCATCATTAAGCTGGTGATAAAAACAAAAAAAATGCTAAAGTGCTGTTCCCAGGATGGGTGTCGTGGCTGCGATGAATGGTGTTTATCACTAATGTGAGTTTGAGAGCTCTGTCATGGCCAGCGGTACCCAGACCTGGGGTGGGGGGTGAACAGGCATGGTTGCAGGTGTATCCCACTCATAAGGTAGAAGAGGTGAGCGCGTATAGCACACAGGTTAACCTGTCCTCCTGAAATGATCCCATGTCATTACTGGATTTGTCATTAAAGAATCATATTTATTCCAGGGTGCTGTCACCTTCTTTAGAGCTGTCACCCATCCCTTGTCTCGAATCTGTCTCTGGGAGCCGCCCTCAGAAGTCCCTGGAGCCTGGGAGGAGCTCTGGGCAGGGAGGTGGGACTGCTCGCTCTGAACCCTCAGATTTGAGCGTGGCTGCAGGGAGGACCAGGTTGGAGCTGGAGTGGGAGGAGTACAGGTGCATTTGGAGAGAAACTGTGCCCGTGGGCGCTGGTCATTCCTGGCGTGGGAGGTGTCAGAGTGGACATGGCCGGCCTTGGCCCCTTTTTCGGATGCTTTCAGTTGCCATGCATGTTAGGAATGTCTGCAGGCAGTGGAACATCTGGCCCACAAGGACTTGAACTCCAAGGGGCTATGGTTTCCACCGCGGGGAGGAGCGGGTGGAGCTGACCGTGGCTCCCTGCCTTTCTTCCTGTGGTCTCAGCCATCATGGAGCCCTGTCTGTGCGGGGCTGAGGGCTGGAAGAAGTGGGGGTAGTAGCTCCCTCT
This sequence comes from Dipodomys ordii, assembly GCF_000151885.1. NCBI lineage: Eukaryota > Metazoa > Chordata > Mammalia > Rodentia > Heteromyidae > Dipodomys > Dipodomys ordii. The sequence goes on from NW_012267303.1 coordinate 2,352,390, forward strand.
GTGGCGGGGAAGAGCCTGTGAAGGCAGTGGCCCTGCCACCCGCTGCTGGATGGATGCACAGAGCCTTTGCTTGGCTTTGTGGAGCCAATTGGTTATTCCCAACCAATGCAATACCGGATGTCTCTGTTTACCAACACTGAGAGGCACCTGGTGCCCAGCTCTCCCTTTCCCAGAGCTCCATGCATCTATCTGAAAGCTTGTGCTCAGCCTGGGCAGGCCAGTCACCACCATCTCCCACCGTTGTCCTCCCACCGTCCCCCACAACTTTGCCTCCTGGCCTCTCCTGCCCGGTTCTGTCCTGAGATGAAGGATTCTGCAAAGAAGGCAGGCCGGGAAGGGGAGCAGGGGTAGGGT
>NW_012267303.1:2353788-2378180 GCF_000151885.1 Dipodomys ordii
GCTCTGAGTGGCCGCCATTGGACTTAGAGACATGTCTGCGCATGCTCGTTGGGCCGGGGTGGCGAGTGTGCATGCTCCGTGGAGCTTGGTGGCAAGTGTGCATGCTCATTGGGCATGCGCCTAAAGCTGGGATGGAGAGTGCACATGCTCCCTCGGCCGGGGTGGAGAGTGCACATGCTTTCTGGGCACGCTCCCAAGGCTAGGATGCTCGCTGGGCCAGGGTGGCCCTTTAAGGCCCTGCCTCCAAGCTGGAGCTCCGCCCGTCCCCTGGCTCTGGCTCTGGCCCACAGCCATCTTGTCAAGGATCCTTAGCCAGTCTGCTCTGTCCCCACGGGGCTCCACGGGGCTCTCAGGACAGGAGTCTGTGCTCTGGTCACCCCAGCAGCATGTCGGGGGTGGGGGAGTGGGCTGCACGGGGTGAAGGCCAGGGCCCCGGGGCTGGGTCCGACCATCCTCCCAGGGATGCTGGGTTTGCTCATTTTTAAAAGCAGATGTTCCTGTCACCAAAAATCAGAAGGCAGGAGGAGGGGAAGGGGGAGGGGGAAAAGGGGAGGAGGAAGAGGGGTGGAGGGAGGGAGGTGAGCGCTCAGCCTCACTCTGTCTTTTGCCTGCACCAGACAGGAGATTCTCAGGAGCAGCTGGGAGGCCCGGCCTGCAGAGCTGAAGGTCTGCTTCTCCCCACTTCCTCAGGGGAGACTCCACAGAGAGACTCCTGTCCTGTGAGTCACCTGACAGTTCCCATGAGTCCACTCCTCAGTGGACAGGGGAAGTGACAGGGGAAGCCGGTGCAGGCCTTGCTTGCTTACCTCCCAGTGACAGGGCTCCACCGTCTCAGGCTGCCTTGAACACAGGGGACCCGGGGACCCAGGCCCCCACCAGCTGTGGGCTGTGGCCCAGCCTGAGGTGGACAGTTCTCCCTGGGGTTCACAGCCTGCAGGTGTTGGATGAAAGCCAGTCTCAGCGATGACAGGGCAGGGTTGTGCCTCACCACAGCTTCCTCTGCTCAGGACACTTCTGCAGCCACGCCTCTGGCTGGGCACTCACGGGAAGGTCTGGAGACAATACCTGTGGTCTCCGATGGCTGGAAGAGTCTGTGGTCATCTGTTGGCCCTGTGGTGGGACCAGGGTTGCAGTCCAGAGTGGCACCACCAGGTTAGTGGAGCGGCTGGTCAGGGCCATGTGGACCGGGCTCCACAGGGGCCGAAGCAGTGGAAGGACTTCCTGGTGTCCTTCTGCTGAGGGAGCACCCTGGAGTCCGGGTGGGGGGCTTGGCCTTGCCAAGCATGGGGGGGTGCTCTCAGGGCTCCACCTCCTCAGGAGACCCGGGGAATCTGATCTCTCCAGCTCAGCGCCCTTCCCTTGTCCTTACTGCCCTGCTCTGTTCACCACCACCATCTCCATCCATCCACGCCTCATCACCTTCCCTGCCCTCGGCCGCCTCCTCTCCCTCGTCAACCCCGTCTCCCTCCTCATCTTCCTCCTCCTCTCCATCAGCTTCCTCATCCTCATCGCCTTTATCTTCACGATCATCATTGTTGTCTTTCCATTACCGTTACTTTATCATCACCTTTTGCCACACCACCACCATCATCACCATCTTCCTTCTCCTCATTGTCTTCATCACTGTCCATCTTCCTCCTCATCACCGTCTCCACTTCTCCATCCTCATCCTCACCATCACCTTCCTCATCACCGTAACTATCGCCATATTTCTCATCGTCACTGTTCTCTTCCTCACCTCCATGACCAGAATCATCTCCGTCATCATTTTCATCATAACCTCCCTCACTATTACAGCCATTGCCTTCGTCACCCGTACCACCATTATCACCATCCTCCTCGTACCACCACCACCCACCCTCTTCATCAACAGTTTTGGACTTCATCATCACCCGTCATTATCACCATTCCTTCTCTGTCATCTTGGACATCCTCATCTTCATTGTCACCATCATCATCAGAACCCCCAGGTAGACTCCTATGTCTTGCTTGGCTCCTGCCCTGGGTTGGTTGGTCTTGATTCTTTCTGGGATTCTGTTCTTCCCTGGTGGCAGGGGCAGGGAGTCCCCGCTCCACCCATCCTGCTGCACGGGAGCCCAGAGTTGGTCTGGCGGCCCTTGGTGGATAGCTTCTCTGTGGGATTCCTGCCTACAAGGTCTAGGGGAAGGGGGTTCAGTGGGGTGGGGGGGGCTTTCCATTGGTACCAGACCCTCCTTCCCTCTCAGGCCCACCTTACCACCAGCTGCCCCACCAGTTCTGAAACTGGGTCATTGCTCTCTCCTGGGTGGTTCAACCCATTTGGAAGGGGGTCAAGGATTGTGCCAAGTTCTCTGAGGGCTGGCGTGCAGGCCACACCACCCCAACAACCAAAGCCCACCCCCGTCCCTCTGCAGCGTGGTGTCCACCCACAGTCAGACCCTGAGCGAGCCTGGCAGCTGCGGCCCTTCCCAGCTCCTGTAGCATCTACTTGCCCACATGGTCCTCCCTAGTTGAACTGCTGAAGATCTTTTGTTTGTTTGTTTGTTTATGCCACCACAGAGGCCATCTGGGCTGCCTCTGGTCGGGGTGATTGTGAACAAAGCTGCTGCACACATTCATGCACAGGTTTTGTGGGAACATAAGCCCCGGGGTCTCCCAGGATCATATTTTTTTTTTGATGTATGGGAAATAAATAGCCCAGCTTGTGTTGTGCGGTGCTCTGTGTGGTGACAAAAATGAGTTTCATTGCTGAAACCTTTCTACCTAGCCGTGTGCAAACTGGGAAAGGGGTAGAACCTTTCTACCTAGCCGTGTGCAAACTGGGAAAGGGTAGGATGTAATTCCCCAGTGCCTGGCCCTTGGGCCTAGGCCGGACTGCAAGAAGGGAACTGTAACAGCCGCGCTGTGTTCCTGGCCTTACTTGGTGCATGTTCCAACCTCCCTCCTAAAGGCCCCATGGTTGCTCCGAGGACTTTGCCAGCTGGAGAGCTCAGGACCAGTCGCCTCTGCTCTCAGGACCACAACACAGGCACCTTGGCCAGCGTCTCCTCGGCACGCTGGACGACAGGTGCCTGGGATGAGGGCCTCGGCTCTCAGGTCACCACTCCACGGAGCATGGGCTCTGAGCAGTGGGGTCCCCTTGGGATCTGGGAGCAGCCTGAGCCCTTGCACATGGGGCTCACGGAGGCTCCTGCGGGCTCCTCCTGCCCGCGGGGGACCCACTGCACTGCGGTTCCAACGAGACGCGTCCCTCCTTTTCTGTCTCCCCTCGGCTCTTCCTGTCCACTTGGTCCCTGCCAGGCTGATGTCCAGTGCCCTCTCTCTGCCTCAGCCTCTTGGACTTGAGTGGACTTCCCATCCTCTGGGGGCTGGAGATGGCACAGGTGGCTGGGCTCCTATCGGAGTTTCTTACTCAGTAGATAGCTCCGAGACTCCAGAGCCTGAGTTGTAATGCAGCCCACAGTTTGCTGCTGCTGATGCTGCTGCTGACCAGGGCCACTTAACGTCCTGACCCTGCAGATGGGCGGCGGAAAGGGCCTGGCCTGCCTCTGTTACCCCTTCCCTGCTGGGGGCAGGTGGGCAAGACACCCCAGGATATGGGGGCCTCTTTATGTTTGCTTCCTGTGCCTGCGTGACTCAGAGAAAAAGGGCATCTAGTCAGAGGGGTCCCCTCAGTCCCTCTTCACAGACGGGGACACAGGGACCCACCCTGTGACCGTGCCCCTCCCCTCCTCCTGCAGGGAGCTAGGCTTGTGAGGACTGGAGCTCACAGCCAGCCTCTGTCTTGCTGCCATAATGTCCTCTTTGGGGCTATGCGGTCTGTGCCATTAGGAGGCTCTCTTGCCCTCTCCTGGTGTTCCTGATCCGTCATCCTTGACTGACTCCAGAAGCTTCTTGGTGGGTAGAGTGGCAGTAGGTGCTGCTACTGAGCCTTCCAGAGTCACTGGTACAGAGGCCTGTGTCCTGCAAGTGGGAAGTGTCACATGGGCTGTTTGCTCTCGCTGTCTCTACATATTGGCCTTGCTTAGGCTGGCGCTGTCCCAGAGCACCTGGAAGTACACCGGGATTGCCCCCTCCTTCCTGGTCCCCACCAGGAGAGACAATGTCCTGTGAACTCATTTGCATGCTGATCACGCTGGCATTGTGTATCTGGGAGTTTTTTTATCGTGAGAAGAAAGAGATAATCATGTTGGTATAGACTGAATAGACTTGAAAAGATTGCAAGATGGCACTTCCATTGGAAGAGGGGAATTAGTTTAAAAATATGCTGTCAAAATATGTTGTTCTAAATGCTGAGTTGATGGTTCTTTTGTTTTGCTTTGTTTCTTGAATGTGTCATTAGGAAAAAACTAGCGGTGACATCAACTGTGAGGGGACTGCAGCCGTCCGGGAGGGAAGAGAGGTAGAGCTGTCCTGGGAATGTTTACAGATTACTTTCCTTCCTGTAAATACGATCTCTACCTCTGGATGCTACCGTCTTAACTTTGGTAGAAATCAGATAGGAATTTTAGGAGGAATCAGACCTGGGGCACTGAATCTTTGGCAGAGTGGCCCCAGCCTCTTCCCCTCCCTGCTGGGGCTACGTCCAGCCTTGGGCATGTGCCCTCACCCTGTGTCAAAGGAGCATCACAAGTTCTGAAGGGTGACATCCAGGCAAAAGACACCTGGTCCATCTCAGGAAATAGACACCCAGACAGGACCTGGTGCTCAGACAGGAAATGAGGGTGTCCAGGCAAGAAACAAGTATTCTAGGCAGAAGATGGGGGTTCTAATTAGAAGAGAGTGTGTCCAGGCAGCTAACAGCAGTCAGATAAGTAGTGGTCTCCAGGCAGTGACCAGGCAGCTGATGACCAGGCAGCTGATGACCAGGCAGGTGATGATGATCAGGCAGGTGATGATGACCAGGCAGGTGATGACCAGGCAGGTGATGACCAGGCAGGTGATGACCAGGCAGGTGATGATAACCAGGCAGGTGATGACCAGGCAGGTGATGGTGATCAGGCAGGTGATGATGACCAGGCAGGTGATGACCAGGCAGGTGATGATGACCAGGCAGGTGATGACCAGGCAGGTGATGATGATTCAGGCAGGTGATGACCAGGCAGGTGATGACCAGGCAGGTGATGGTGATCAGGCAGATGATGATGACCAGGCAGGTGATGACCAGGCAGGTGATGATGATCAGTAAGGTGATGATGACCAGGCAGGTGATGATGATCAGTAAGGTGATGATGACCAGGCAGGTGATGTCTAGGCAGGTGATGATCAGGCAGGTGATGATCAGTCAGATGATGATGATCAATCAGGTGATAACCAGGCAGGTGATGTCTAGGAAGGTGATGATCAGACAGGTTATGACCAGGCAGATGATGACCAGGCAGGTGATGTTCAGGCAGGTGATGATGACCAGGCAGGTGATGATGACCAGGCAGGTGATGTCTAGGAAGGTGATGATCAGACAGGTTATGACCAGGCAGGTGATGATCAGGCAGGTGATGATCAGGCAGGTGATGATGACCAGGCAGGTGATGATCAGGCAGGTGATGATCAGGCAGGTGATGACCAGGCAGGTGATGATGACCAGGCAGGTGATGATCAGGCAGGTGATGATGATCAGGCAGGTGATGATGACCAGGCAGGTGATGATCAGGAAGGTGATGACCAGGCAGGTGATGATCAGGCAGGTGATGATCAGACAGGTTATGACCAGGCAGGTGATGATCAGACAGGTGATGATGATCAGGCAGGTTATGATGATCAGGCAGGTGATGACCAGGCAGGTGATGATGACCAGGCAGGTGATGATCAGGCAGGTGATAACCAGGCAGATGATGATGACTATGCAGGTGATGATGACCAGGCAGGTGATGATGACCAGGCAGGTGATGATGATCAGGCAGGTGATGTCTAGAAAGGTGATGATCAGACAGGTTATGACCAGGCAGATGATGACCAGGCAGGTAATGTTCAGGCAGGTGATGATGACCAGGCAGGTGATGATCAGGCAGGTGATGATGACCAGGCAGGTGATGATGACCAGGCAGGTTATGATGATCAGGCAGGTGATGATGACCAGGCAGGTTATGATGATCAGGCAGGTGATGATCAGGCAGGTGATGACCAGGCAGGTGATGATGATCAGGCAGGTGATGATGACCAGGCAGGTGATGATCAGGAAGGTGATGACCAGGCAGGTGATGATGATCAGGCAGGTGATGATGATCAGGCAGGTGATGATGACCAGGCAGGTGATGATCAGGAAGGTGATGACCAGGCAGGTGATGACCAGGCAGGTGATGATCAGGCAGGTGATGATGATCAGGCAGGTGATGATGACCAGGCAGGTGATGACCAGGCAGGTGATGATCAGGCAGGTGATGATGACCAGGCAGGTGATGATGATCAGGCAGGTGATGATCAGGCAGGTGATGATGACCAGGCAGGTGATGATCAGGCAGGTGTTGACCAGGCTGGTGATGACCAGGCAGGTGATGATCAGACAGATGATGTCTAGGCAGGTGGTGACCAGGCAGAAGATAATGGATCTCTCCCAGGCTAGGATGTGGCAGAGTTGGATTTTCTATGCAGATGTGCTTTTGGTTTGGGCTTGGGGCAGGAGGAGGCACAAGGGATTCCCGTCCCTTGGCCTCCTGTCACTGACGGGTGATTATGCTTCTTTGTCCCAGCAAGCCTGGTGGCAACAGAAGGTACCTGCAGGCAGGGCTGTCCAGGGGAGGGCTGGCCACCCAGGCCCGCATGGCCGGCCGGTCCTCCTCCTGGAGGCCTATGAAGACAGGTGGCACCCATGCAGTGGTGTGTCCTGGGCCCACTGGCCCTCGTGGGACCCGTGGGGCCTGTCCACTGTCGGGTGGGCTGAGGCCTTGTCTTTGCGGCCCTCCCTCCTGGTGGGTGACCTGCAGAGCCAGCCCTGTCTCCATAGCAGCACAAGGAGCAGGGGAGGGCTCCATCTACACATCTGCACGCAGCGGGACTTTGGCATCCGTCCGTCTTTCCTGCTTCTCCTGTGGCATCCACCCGCACGGTCCAACGCGTGGAGCAGTCGGGCATTGTTGAGCAGATGCCTGTCACTGCAGCGTCTTCCTGAGGACATACATGATGGGCTAGCCCCCTCCGTCAGCCGGACCTGGTCAACACAGCCAGAATGCCCCAGAAGCCTGGCATCCACTGCACCCCCAGGCTGCGGGCCAGGGTCCTTCCCCAGGGCATCACATCAGGCTGCTCTCCGGTCCTGGCTGATCAGAGGAGACCTGATGCAGGGGTTGTGGATAGCCTAGCCCACAGAGATGAACTGAAGCAGGGGTCAACCACAACCTTCTATTTCCTCTCTTTCTTGGGCTGAGATAAGAGGCCTGGCCTTCAACTGTCCTCCTGTCCAGTTGTCCTTACCACTAGAATCTTCTACCTTTGGACCAAGATTCCAGGTCACCGGGTCCCAACCTTCCTCCTGCTGGACCTTCAGTGGACCGTGGCAGAGTTTCCAGAGATGAAGATAAGGCGAGGAGAAGCACCCCTGGTGGACATAGATCCAAGGGCCCAGAACCAGAGAGACAGATCCCCTGGTGTCAGGGTGCCTGTGTGACTCCCAAGAACTGTCGGCCCTCGGGGCTCCAGAACAGCCTGTCTACTTGATGCTCTTCACTGGCGAGAATAGCCATCCTCATGGTGTCCAGGGATTGTGCTTGTGATGTGTCCAGTGGCCGTCCTCATGATGTGCCCAGTGGCCATCCTTGTGGTGTGCCCAGGGAGTTGGCAGGAGTGTGTCTAGGTATCCAGTGGCCACCAAAGAGCCCAGTGTGTTTCCAGTCCAGGAATGTGGTTCCCTGTTGGGCCATGCCCATTCTGGGGGTCCCCTTGTCTCTTCCCAGAGCTTGGATATACAGGTACAGGGGGCTGGGCCCAGAGCCTGGGTGCTGGGCTCCGGATAGAGGTGCCCACTGCGGGTGTGCAGAGTGTGGTGAGAACCCGAGGCAGGGTACAGCATCTGCTCTCTCTCTCTCTCTCTCTCTCTTGCAAAGCAAGACCCTGGCTTAGACCAGTCCTGTACCGATTTGGGACCTAGAAATCGTCCAGTCCTTTTGGTGCCCAGCCCGCAGGTCTAGCTGGCTGACCGGTGCTGGCTGGTCTGTGTGTTCACGGGCAGCTGGTGCAGCCTCCAGGCTTGCATCTCATGGCTCACCCGTGAGCCAGGCTCCAGTCCAGACTCTGCCTCCTCACCTCTATGTGAGATGACATCCCACCGGTGAGAGTCTGGAGCCTGAGCGTCTCAGGACACCGGGGAAGAGGAAGGCAGTGTAGGCACCCCGAGGACTCTGGGTCCCCAGAATGCCTGTCGGGGAGATGATCCCAAAGAAGAGGATCAATGGCCCCCCAGGCCATGCTTCTCAGGGCAGTGTGAGTCCCTGTGTGGGACTTCCAGGCTGGGTGGGGCCCCGGCCACAGCAGGCCCAGAAGGCTGAGCTGCTCCTGGCACCCACGTGGAGCCATTCTTGCATGGTTGCGGTGGGGCGGGACGGGGGTGGGGGACAGCATCCCCGCCCCTCCTCCAGCAGGGAATCTCGAATCGTCTTCCTTTCACTCCAGAAGGAGGGGCTCCCTGCTTTTCAGGCTCACAGGAAAGATATAACAGTTTGGAAAGTTTATCTACAGAGATTATGCAAATATCGTCAGAGCCTGGGGCTGTCCGGCAAGATTATGGGGACCAGAGTCTAATCTTGGGAGTATTTGCCTCATCAGATTGACTCAGCTGGCTCTTCAGGAGGTCAGGCCCGCCCTGCCGCCCTGGGGGGGCCTCTGGCCACCTCCCACCTTTTGGGCAAGGCTTCCACTTTGGAAACACACTATTTTCTTAGGACACCCTTTCTCTGTGTGCGCCTCCTGGTGGCTTGCGTAGTCAACGGTGCTCACTGCCTTCCTGGAGAGGCCCCAAGTTTTTGGCTTGATGTCTGAGTGATGGGTTTGGGGGAGCGTTACTGGCAATGTCACTGGGGGGTCACTCCTGCCTGAGGAGGAGGGCGGAGCTGGAAGTAAGGTACAAACAGCAAAAGCTAACATTCGATTCACAGCAAGTGTCCCGCCAGGGTCATGTGTCTGCCTTGTGAGGCCCCATTAGCTCCAGCTCCTGCCCAGTCTCAGTGAAGAGAGGGAGGGAGGAGGAGGAAGCACACAGAGAGTGGTCAGGCCCGGCAAAGGCAGAGGGCATGTGTCTGCGCCTCGCTCCTTCAGCTGGTAAGGAGCCATTGGCAGGAGCTATCTGAGAACCCTGCATGTGTTCTCAGGCCCAGAGCCCCTGCACCAAGGTGTGGCTGGCCAGAAGAGAGCAGGATGCACTAGGCCTAAGAGATGAGCCTTTGTCGCTCTCCCACATCCTTTCCCTTCCCCACCTGTTCTTCTGGCTCAGCAGAGAAGCCAGTGTACTGAATGGAAGTGAGGTTGAAGCAGAGTTGCTGCAGGCTTGTTGGGCAGGCTGAAAGCAGAGCAGGGCTGTGGGCCACGGCCCATGTGGCCAGGGACGGGGCCAGGGCCGAGGCATGCCCACTCCTTCCCTGGCTGGCCTTCAGGGATGTTCATTCTGGGGAGGCTGGGCAGCTCTGCCTGGCGCGGGGACGGCGAGCGCGCTGCCTGCCGCACACCCTGTCCAGGGACCATGGGGTCAGGAAGGGGCCCGCTCTGCGACTCCCCGGCAGGTCCACAGAGAGCTGCCTGGCAGCAGGCTGGGCGCATGCGGGAACAGCAGGGCCTATGTGGCGGTGGGACTGTGGGGAGCCATGAGGTGGGCCGGTGGGGCCCTGGGAGAGGCATGTAGGAGCTAGGCTTCTGGGCCTGTACCTGAGGCTGGACAGGACCGATTTTGTGCATCACCCAGGCCTTCCACTGCCCCTGTACCCATGGGCCCCTCTAGAGCATGGCACCTAATCCGCCTGCCTCACACAGGACCCCTCCCTAGAGGCAGGGCCCGGACTCCAGCGGTGCCAGGCACCCCAACCAGAATCTAGACTGGTGGCGCTGTCCATGTGTGCCATGTGTAGGACTCAGAGTAGGGTACCGACAGGCGTAGGTGGAGACGCCAGCCACACCATTATGTATGAGGTGTAGAGTGACCCTTGTGTGTCACAGGGAATGTAAGAGACATTCTCCCATACAACAATATAACCCATTGTGATTTTCATGGAAGAGCTAGACCGAGACCCGAAGGGCGTAGGTAAACTCCATGCCCAGGAGAGCATCTGATTCCCACGTTCCATGGTGTGCACACCTCCTGTGCATGTGAGGCTGATAGATGTGTGCATTTGTGTGTGATGTGTGTTAACACACACCTTCTGCAGTGCACATTCATGCACGCATACATAAAAGATAACATTCGTGCAGTAAGTACATCCTTTACCATGCTCACCTCCCCCCACAAACATACACATACATGTGCACACACACACACACACACACACACACTGTTTGCCAAGCCTCCACCATGGGGATGACCAGCTGCTCTCTGACCTAGGCCAACCTAGCACTAGCAATACTTTTCATCCTCAACTTGATTTTCTACTCTGACTATGAACTTGGCAGAGTCAACTGCCTGTATGTAGGTATGAGACTATATCTTGGTATATCCTCTGTGCATGCATGCCTGCACACACATATATCCACGGGTCCTCTGGGTGCATGCCTGCACATACACACACCCTTCGTGTGCACTCTTGTACATACATTTATCTTCTGTGTGCATGCCTATGTGCATGCACACATGCATCCTCTGAGTGTATATGCATGTGCACACACACACACATGCACACACGTCAGTGAATTAGCGAGGTCTTGGAAACTTGCCAGGCAGGCTCAAGGAGAATGCCAGCAGCCCCGGGTTTCTTGTGGAGCAACACAGAGTGGGAATTTGTCTGTCAGAAAGCTTTTCCTCAGTCAAATCTGGAAACAAGTGGATTTCCTTTGTTCACCAACAAGTTATATGTCCGTAAGCTCCCGCCGGGGCAGTGCCCATCCGGCTGACAGCGTGTCGGTGCGGGGAGCCGTGGCGGCCGGCGCGCCGCACGCCGGCGAGGTGGACATATGGCTCTGCACCGCCTTGATGCGCTGTCAGGGGCGCAAGGCGAGGCTTGTTTTGCCAAACGCCGCACTGTGGAGGAACAAGGACTCCAACCTGGTTATCAAAATTTGACATTTTGAAACTGCCTGAGGAGTTTTTAACTGTTAGGTTTCCATGTCAACTGCTCGCCGGCTTCCTCTGCGCTCAGCTTCCGGCCTGGCACCCTGTGCCTCGGAGGACAGAGCGTCTTTGTGTGTGGCAGCTGAGCGGCTCATGACAGCGCTTCCCGAGGCCCCGGATGTCTGTCCTGCATGGAGAGGCATCTGATGGGGGCCAGCAAGGACTCACAGAAGCCAGGCCAGAGGTGCTGACATGCCGCTCCCTGGGGACAGGGTGCCATCGGACCTGGGAGGGACTGGTGCCTGCCCGAGGAACTGCATGGTGCACTGGCAAGGGTGGATGTCCCCCCAAAGTACAGCCCAGCCTGGCTTCCAGCGTAGCAGGGACCAGGAGCCTATGGCTGGAGCCAGACTGCTGCATGCTTGCTCTGAGGGCAAGCTCTCGCAGGCCCTAATACCCTGGTGATGCTGTGGGCGTGGCCACTGCTAGACCATCCCTTGGGGCCTGAACATGAGCTTCCCCTAGCCAAAGAGCTTTGGCATGGGGAAGTGGGTCTGCTGTGGGAGCCCTGGGGGCACCAGCCCCCCATCCCCCTCTCCCATTAGCCTGGGGCCAGGAAGCAGGAAGAAGGTGGGATTCAAATTTCAGGCCAGTGCTGACCCGCTAGGCTGGCCTGGCTGCGCCTCAGGCAGGTACTGAGGAGGGTCACGTGGGGCCCGCAGGGTGACTGAACAGGCTTTAGCAAGGAGCTCCCGGAGGGCAGGGAGCAAAGGCCACTGCGTGCTTGCCAAAGACAGGCTCTGAGCAACAGGTGCTCAGCTGGGCCACGCGCCTGGAGATGCACCTGGGCTACGTCACCGCTCACCAGGCCTGAAGGCTAGCCTCCCAAACAACCCCGCTGCCTGCCTCCCCCAGGCCCCCAGGCTGAGCAAGACCTCCGTAGGATGGGTGCAGGCGGGGCCTGGAGCACCCCTGTTCTGAGACGCTCAGGTCAAGGCACTCTGGAAATCTGAGTCGCTGATGGAGTCAGAGTCCAGAAGAGCGGTGGTAGACACGGGCAGGCTCCCTTCTTGTGGCCCTGGGTCAGTGGCAGGTCTGGGGTGCAGTGGGCAGCGGATCTTATAGACATGCTCTTAGAGCCTGTATGGCCCATCATGCGTCCCTCTTGCTGGAAGATGTGTTCTTAGAGCCAGGCATCTGTTTCGGTACTTTAGGGACCTAAGAAAAGTTCTTACATCTTCACAGACAGTCAGGCCACTCCAGGGTGCACAGGGACAGAGTTGGGGGACCAGGACTGAGCAGGCCTAGAATGCAATGTCCCTGGACATGGAGATGACCAGCTGAGCCCAGGCCCTGCCTGCACGCTGGCTGCCCATGGGTCAGTGTGATTTGGGGTCATTAGATTCTAGCTGGTAACTCTTCCACCTCGCAATTCCGTGAAACCCACTGTGTTGTGTCTGGAGTGGTGGGGGGAATGGGGTGGCCTCAGGGTATGACAGCCAGCCACCGCCCCCTCCATGCTGCCTGACCCTCCATGCTGCCTGACCCTCCATGCTGCCTGACGTACGTTCCTAGTTTCTATGACAGAGAGCATCAGGTTTCTTGCGCGTGGGTCTGAGGGCTGTCTGGGAACGGACTCCATGCGGCAGGCAGGTCAGCTGGGCGGGGCCCCTGGCTGCCTGGGCTCAAGTGTTGTCTACACGTCACTGCCATTTTGTACCTCCTGTCTTCTGGGTGTCGTCCTGTCATCATAAGTCACAGACACCTGAGACGCCACATGGCTCCGTTAGTGCTCTGTGTGGATATAGCAGTGACATTCCTTTGGTCAAAGGAGGTCACTGGGCTGGTCCCATGCCAGAAAGTCAGGGTCGCAGTCCTGCCTCTCTTCAGGGGTGACTGGGCTGCACGAGGGACCGGCGGTGGGCAGGACAGCCTGGATGGACCCACAGAGAGCGGCTACATTTGGGTCGCTTTTATCTCTTAGTTTCTTATGTCTGTTTTTCCCCCCTTTTAAAAAAATACAATTTTATTATGATTAAGGCGTTGTACAGCGAGGCTATCACTTCACAATTCTGGTGATGCGTACGTTTCTCTTGGACAACGTCACCCCTTCCTTTTCTTTCCCCCAGCTTTCCCCTCCCCCACCCAACCCTTATCTATGGTAGGCGTATGGTCTATACAGCGCGCAGTGGGGTATATGTTCACCTGCTGCTTTTGTGAAGGGAGGAATCGCAGCAGGCGTGGCTGGGTCTGGGGACTCTGGGCTAGTGCTGCGTCTTCCTCTCCCTGCTCCAACCAGGCCGCGCTAGAGCCCACTGAATAAAGCACCATGGGGCCTTTCTGCTGGCCTGCCCAGTGATTGCCCTTTTCAGACCTTGCTTTCTTGGTGAATAATGCCATTTCTCTGTCCAGCAGTGGCTGCTGGCTCTATGGAAACGAAGAGAAACTTGTTCAGCCAGGACCCTGGAGAGGTGGACTCCCAAATTGGTTTATTTGCTGGGTAATCAGAGGTGGAGAGAACATGGTCAGGGAACATGGCTGGGTCTGCAAAGGGAACGCGGGCGGGGGGGGGGGGGGGGGGCTGCCGGAGCTGTTCTCAATGTTTTCTGGATAGGAAAAGTACTTTCATTTGCCTCTTGTCACTCGTAGTGAAAGCAAGAGAATTACTGTGTTGACTTGTCCGACAGACAGACTTACCTTAGACGGTGCAGCTCATCCCGGCGACTTTGCTTTTCTATTTTCTGGATTGTGTTAAGCGGCGTGGTGGAGGGGAGCCTGGCGTGGGCTGGGAGGTCATCAGGAAGACAGTCATGTACCGAGGCAGGGCTCACGGCTCTGCCCTGGGGGCGGCCATGGGAGGGTGGTGAGCAAGTCACAGGTATGTAAATCCATCTGTGATTTATAATGCAGCCCTTGATAGCCTCAAGGTGGTGTCGGGCCTTAGCTGGTCACAGCAAGTCACTCCTAGGAGGTGACATTTTAGGACAACACTGGACAATAATAATGAGAGAGATGGAGAAGCTTCCAAGCTCCAGGCTGCCCAGCGGACGTAAGATCAACCTCCCCACGGCGCTGGAGCGGCACAGGCCCCGGCCCTGGGCCTGGACAGGTGGGTGGGAGGACAGCTGGAGGGAGGAAGGACTCCAGGGCCGCTGCGGGATGCTGGATTGGGAGGTGGTGCTTCTCCTCCCTCTCGGCCTGGCCTCCCCAAAGCTTCCACTCCCCTGGGAACCGAGCACCGGAAACCCCCAGCCAGGAGGCCCTGGTGGTTGGTGTCTGCGTCACTGAATCTAGCCTAAAATCAGACGGCCCCTTGGTTCCAAACACCCAGAGGAATGTCCGGGTCCCAGACCTTGTCCTGCCCAGGCCTCCTTTGGCTGACCCTTTCCCACCCTGCCCCTGCTGCCCAAAGCCAGGCTGTGCCCTCTCCTGGGGGTCAGGCAGGTGGAAAGGCTTCCTAGCTGGACACTTACAGGCCTTGAATCAACAACTGCAGGTGGGGAGCGGCCAGAATTTCCGGCCATGACTCTTGGGGTCGGGAGTGGGGGGGGGATGGTTAGAATTCTGAGTCTATGACTGTTGGGGGTGGGGGAGGGTGGTTAGAATTCCCAGCCCAGGACTGACTGTGGGTCACGTCTGCTCGGGAATCTGGTGAACATTGGGGTGAGGGGATGGGGTTGCTTGGAGCTGAGAGACCCCATACCCTTGAGAAAGCTGGCCCACACGGTCTGCTCCCTGCTCCCTGCTCCTTTGGTTGACTGAGGCTCTTACATCCTCCATCCGCAAAGTCTCCCGGCTCCACCCTTGGCCTGCGGAGTCACCGCCCGCGCTCCAGGTTAGATGCCCCATTCCCGATCTGAGCCAAGAAGCTCCAGAGTGCCGCCTTGCAGCAGGCCTCCCCGGCCGTCCTGTCAAACCTCCTCCCGTCCTCAAAGCCCGGTTCACCACCCAGTCTTTCCATCCTTTCTCCAGGTGCCTCCCTAAAATAATCTCACAGTTCACCCACTCTTCCTCCTTTGCATGCCGACGTGATTCTGAACGTCGTCCCTAACGAACTGCCACACGCTGATTGCTTAGAGGAAGTTTGGTGGTGCTCGGTGCCGTGGAGTGATTATTTCCAAGTTTGCCTGTTAGGCCATCCTTCATCACCAGTAATGCAAATGGCTGCTCTTGAGAAGATGGCCAGGCTGCCGCAACCCCAAGGGAGCTTCCTGATAGCCCCGGACTCTCACAGCCTGGAGAACGGCTTGCAAAGGAGAACTGAGGGCTGAGGACACCAGGTCCAGCCAACACTACAGGGGTCCAGGGCATGTCTGAACGATCAGGAGACCCAAGACCCTGTAATCCCAGGGACCCGCAGACCCTCCCGCCTCCTCCTACCTGCAGGGTGTGCACAGAACCTAGGATTTCATTTTTTTCCGACCTTTTTGGAGGCTACGTGTCTCAGTGAAGTCAACTCTGTGCTCAAGACAGGCTGCCAGGCCTGCTTTTCACCAGGAGGGAGACGCAGGCAAATCCCACGCACACCTGTGTGTCAGAGGTGGCAGGTGGCCCTCCAGGGCTGCTTTGAGAGGATGGATGGAGGGGGAAGAGGCGTTCCTGGAAGAGGCCTGTGTGGAGGACTGTCTTCCTTCTCATGCGGAGTCGCTCCTCACCTGTCCTCTGGGCACAGGTCCTGGACTCGGGGGCTTTGCTCTAAGCCTAGAGACTTGGTGGGCTAGAACTGACCCCAGCATCTGCCAGGTTTTCAGCCTGAGCTCACCCCAGCCATGTGTGTGCAGGAAGTGGTGACCCACCCTGGTGTCTGGTCATCTGCCCGCAGGACCAGCGTGGGGCTGACTGGGCGCGTTGGCGTGGCTTGGGGAGTGTCTCGCCAGCCATTGGCCCTGAGCCCGGGTGAGGCATCTAGACAGTGCTACCTCTAAGAGGCCTGACATCTCCAGCCTCCCAGCCACGCCCCTGGGTGCTGGAGGCCCCTCCAGAGCCAGCACGAAGACCGTGTGGTGTCTGGACCTGGGCCGGGACTGGGTGCTCCTTCACGCCGTGTAGTCCTGTTAGCTTCTAGAGAGCTGGGAAGAAACCATGAGTGCCCCAATGACTGTCATCATCAGGCTCTGCCGGGCGTGGGGGAGTCAGCCCTGCCTCACCGAGCGCCCCTCCCCCGGGCCGGGAGGGCAGGGCCTGCCCACCCCATCCCACACCCCGATGTGGGGATCCTGGGGCCACCGGCCCGAGAGTGTGCACCCAAACCTGGACAGGGTCTGAGCCCCACTCCAGCCCCACCTCGCGTTCCCCCCAACCCCCCATGCCCAGGTGTGGAGCCCTTGGGCTCTCTCCCCGCCTCAGTTTCCCTGAGAACCAGGTTTGTTGAGTGGCTTTGACTCTTACTGCCAGCCCCAGGAGTAAGCTGGTCTCCTCTCAGGACAGCGGTTAGACCCAAGTCGTATTTTGTAATAACATTTGTGGAACGTAAAGACAAAACCTTCGTGAAAGGATCATAAAGCATCATCATTGCTATGAAGTGGGCCTGAGGGAGGACTGTGACCTTTCAGTCCACTCTGGGGAAAATGTCACCCAGGGAGCGCGGCTTTCCTCCTGGGAGAGCCCCCTCCCACGCTCACGGGATGGCTCCTCCCTCCTGCCCTGTCCCCCCCACGCCCAGGCCGCTTCCCTGGACTGGCCCTGACTCCACCAGCAGCCACAGGAAGCGGGCAGGACCCTCCCAGGGGCCCAGGGAGGATGCAGCATGCACGCAGGCGGGTCAGAGAAGGCAGGGTGCAGAGTTGTGGCCACCCCCAGCCTTGCCCTCCGCTCTGCCCCCATTGCTGGCTGAGTGGGGCTGTGGGGCCTCCTCTCCCCACGGAGCTGGGGATCACTGGCCCCTCACACGGGACACACTGGCATGCCTGCTCAGGGAGGCTCCCAGACTCCGGTCCCCACTCCGATCTGAGTTCCTGGCTTGCTGGGACTCCCTCAGACCCAGTTTGGAGGTGATATCTGACAAGCCATCATTTTATGAAATATGCAGACCTCTGCACCGAATGCTAATTTGGGCTTTATTCAAATGAGCAGTGGCACTGGGAGGTGGGAGCTGTGTTAATTACATTAGCGCCAAGCCAGCTTCCCCAGGGCTCAGGAAGAGCAGGCGCCAGCTGTGTGAGGTGGCTTGCATTTTTTACTCACTTTTTGAAAAAGCCCTGGTGTGCACTGAGCGCGAGCGTTGAGGATTTGCCGTGTCCTGTGAGCTGTTGGCCCGGGGAATGGGGGTGGGTCTCAGTTGTGTGTTTGGGGCAAGGGGAGACGGTCTTGGGGAACTTGTTGAGTTCTAGATCATGCCATAATCTATGGGGTTCAGTTCTAGATCATGCCATTATCTACGGGAAACCCCAACGTGGCAGGTGTGGTTTGGAGCCTTGGGCAGTAGTTTGGTTGACTGTGTACCGGGAAGGGTGGGGGAGGAGGCTAGCTGGAGAAGGGCCGAGGTTCTGAAGCCCTCCCTCCCTCCCTCTCTCTGTCCCTCCCTCTCTCCCTGCCTCCTTCCCTCTCTCCCTCTCCTCTCCCCCCACCCCGCCCCATTTTTCCCTGGTCTTCACATCTGCTTGCTGAAGCCCATCTTTCAACCAACTATGGCCACCATCTTGCCTACGTACCCTGGACCTCAGCCTCTTCTCGTTCCTATTGCTTTTCCTGAAGCGACCTTGTTTGCTGCCCAGCGGCCCACTCAGAGGACGCTGCACCCGCCTCTCCTGACAGGACTGCTTGGAATTTGTTGTCACTGTTGTTGCTTAGCGGCTGTTTGACCCGAGGGGCAGAGCCTGTGGGAGCAGACACCTGTTGGTCTGTAGCCCCCACACCTGGCTGCCTAGGGGACTACAGGTGCATATTGGTGCTGGGTGAATGTCTCTAGAAAGTTCAAGTCTTACTTAGTACCTGGCCATCACCTAGCAATCTTTCTGGAACAGAGTTGGTCTCTGGAAAGTGAATCCCCTGTAGGTGATGGAAGAGGGGAAGGTGCCCAGGTTCTCCGAGTTCCAGGGGCCAGGGCTGGGGGGCTTCTGCGTGAGAGTCATCTGGTCAGGAAGGCTGCAGGTGGGGGGGGGGCTGCGTGTGTAAGGAGGGGCGGGAACAGCAGCTGCGTGTGTAAGGAGGGGCGGGAACAGCAGCCCCGGCCTGTCCCTGCCCCTTTCTCAGCAGACAATCCCTAATCCCAAATCCGTCCGGGAAGATGCACCAGGTCACTGTCCAGCATGGTTGGGCTGACCGGTGGGGAGGGCATGCTGTACATGGGCTGGATCTGTGGCCTCCAGCCGGCTGCTCAGAGGGGCTTCCCTGCAGCTCCTGGGAGTGGGGCCCAGCCTTGGGGCAGGAGGGGAAGAGCTTGGGTTGTGCTAGGGCTGGTGTCCTGTGATGGCTGGGCCTGCCCAGGTGGACGCCTGGGACAGCTGTCAGAGGCCTCGGCCGGCAGCTGGACCGGAGCAGGCCCGGAGCAGGCTCCTGGCCACACTGGAGAGATAGATGTGTGTTTCCCCCATGGCCCGTGTCCGTGTGAGGCCAGTGAGGAGGGTTCACTCCCTTGCCCTCCTCCGCCCCCACAGGGCGCTCCCTCAGCCTTCATGGCTCCCCTCCAGGCCGTTCCCGCAGCTCCCATGTGCAGTACTACACAGGTTCCGCGTCGGTGCCCTGAGGGCTGGGCCAGCGCAATGCCTTCAGCTCGTGTGCCGTGCCACACACAGGCCGCTGCAGACGGGCCACCGCCACCTGCCTCCCTCTTGGCGGTGGGGAGGAGGGCCTGGGTGGCTCTGGTCTCCCTCACGGTGGGCATCTCCCTGCCACGCTAGCTCCTACCCTCCATCCCAGGGATGACAGGCATGGAGATGGTCCTGACTACTGAGCAAGCCATGGACACCGCGGAGCAGCGTCCTCGGGAGGGGGTGGGCCCCAGTGGCAGCCCCGATTCCCTTCCTGGGGTCTCATGGGGAGCTACCAGGGGTCCACGGCCACCAGAGGCCCAGTGGGGATGCCTGCTCCCCGGTGGGCCCTGGCTGAGCCTCTGCCGGGACCCCCCTCCCCCACCCACAGAGCGTGGCTGCCGGCTGCCATCCGCTGTTACTACCGGCTGCCTCCACTGGCTCTGCAAGCCTTGAAAATCGCCAGTTGCCAGACTCAATCTTTGTCTTGTTTGAAAAGAGTTTGTTTTTCCAGATTCTGGCCAAGTCTGTTTTAATCCACCAAAAGAAGAGCTAAGTTTGATAAATAAAAGAAGATTCAAAATGGTAGAGGAAAAAAAAATGTGTTCCCCCCTCCCTCCCAGCCAGCTCCCAGGAGAATACTGCCAAAATTGAAGTGTAGAAACAAAAATAGAAGTGATCAAAATGTCTGATGGTATCTATATTTTCAGAAGAAAAGGCAGAAGCCGCTTTGGGCTGAGCCATGGATGGGAGGATGGACAGGCCGAGCGCCTGACCTCATCTCCCGTGTGCTGAGCAGGTGGACGGCAGAGTTCGAGCCCCACTTCCTCTGGTGGGTGGAGGGCTGCCCTCCACAGGGGGCTTGTCCGTGGTGGCCAGAGGAGGAGATGTCTACAGGAATGTGGGACTTAGACCCCTTGGGGTTTCCTTGGTGCTCTGAGATCCCTGCAGTCTGTCTGCCTGTTTGTCACAGAGGTAGTGAGCCTTTGCCATGAGGTTACCTGGCATGGAGCCCCGAGCCCCTGCCCCAGACCTGCGGGAACCCTGCACCGGAGCAAGGCTGGCATTGCAGCTTCGGGACCGTTTCCATTTTAGAAAGACCTTAGTGATGGCAGTAGCAGTCCTGTTACAGCGTAGATCTGGGTTTCTTGATTTCCTTGTGAGTCAGTGGTTGTGAGTGAAGCCCAGCCCAGCCCAGCAGCCCAGCCCAGCCGTTCCCATTGGGAGCATCAGCCCCCCTGGGCCTGCGGAGTCAAACATTGGGAGCGGGAGGCTCAGTTCCCCCATCTCCCTTTGGAGCAGTTCAACGCCTGCTCAGGTTTGGAAACTTTCTGCTCCTAAGACAGCGTGAGCCCCATGCTATTTGCAGGTGGGAGAGGTTGACAAATGGATGTGGACTGAATTCCCCACAGTGAGCGACCGAGAGGTCTACCAGTGTGGCCTTCACCCACAAGTTCAGCCTCCGGCCGTGCTGTGGAGGGCCCATTCTTCCTTCCTGTGGCTCTGATGTCCTGGGGGTGGAGGCGGTGGCCCCGGGGCCCGGCCCTGCGGGTGTGGGTGAGGCTGTAGGCGAGGCAGGTGGAGACGCCGCTGGGCCTCTGCATCCTGGCATCCTCCTAGACATCCCTCTCTGGTTTTCTTCCTCCCCAGGCAGAGTTAAATGATGGCCGATAGCTTGGAAGGCCGTGGGCTGGCCTCCATGCTCCTGAAAGTCGCCCCTGCTCCGGGCCATCCTCCCTCCGTTCCAGACCGTAGAGAGTGACCCCGGGTGTGACCCTTGGCAATCTTTAAGGCAGCACAGGCTTGGGTCTCGGTGCATTCATTTTTAGAACTTAGCACCTCTCTTGGCAGTGGGTCCCGAGGTCCCCGCTGGAGGAGGCCACCCCGTCCGCTTGGCGGGGGCGGCCACCTGTGGCAAGGTGGGACTGAGCCCATGCTCCGGGCCCCAGCGCGTGTGGGGGCATGCTGGGGTTCTCCCAGCAGAGGTGGGACGGGGCGGGCAGGGGGCGTGGTGGTGACCGCTGCTCCCCATGCAGGCAGCTGACCCCGAGATGGGCATGGCTCCCCACCCCCGCACACCGGGCCACCGCAGGCCACTCGCCAAGCCAGCCCCCGTGGGGAAGGGTTAAAATGCGTATTCTGGGAGAGGGCATCCGGCACCCACACCCCCATCTCTCTCTGAGGCCCTTCAATCTAGTTCCTCACAAGGACCAGCCTGTCGCAGGTTCTTTTTTTTTTTTTTTTTTTTTGGGTCCGGTGGTGGGGCCTGAACTCTGGGCCTGGGTGCTGTCCCTCAGCTCTTCTGCTGAAGGCTAGTGCTCTACCACTTGAGCCACAGCACCACTTCCGGCTTTTTTCTTTTTTCTTCTGTGGTGCTGAGGAATCGAACCCAGGGCCTCAGGCATACAAGGCAAGCGCTCTACCACTGAGCCATCTTCCCAGCCCATGTCTCAGGTTCTTAATAAGTGCGTAGCTCCTTGGTGGACTGAAGGCCATTGTTTCCAGTGAATTCGCCACCTTCCTGGGAAATGAGAGTGTAAGAGGCCACCACAGCCATGGACACCAGCAAGCTGCCTGTCCAAGAGGTGTTCTGCAGGAACCCAGCTGACCTGAAGAAGCATGTTCAGATGGCAAACACAACTCTAGTGGTGTGAAATGACACCGCCCGTTTCCTCGTACATCGCCTCCCACGTGGAAGTGCAAGGAGTAAACACGCATCAGCGCTTCCTCCAGTGGAGCAAGCTGTGGTATCTCGCCAAGTGTGGAGTTCATGATCCCCGTGCTCCGCCTCTGCTCTCTCCAGACCTTCCCTGAGAGCTGCGCATCTGTGTCTGCCGGCCTTGGACACGCAGGCCTTCAGCCCAGGCCCTCCAAGAATGCCGGGAGCCTCAAGACTTGGGGACACAGTCCCCCACCCCCAGATGTACGTGCTGGGCACGTGGGTTTCTAACTGCAGCTCCGTGAGATCTGAACTTCGGTGAAGCGAGTGAATCTGTAGGCACTCCAATAGTGGCCTTAATTTGAATTTAAATATTATTCATTGTATTCAGTGGTGGCATTTGAAGAAGGGGCCACAACAGGAATGCCAGGCTGGCTATGGGAACTCGATGGCGGCGGCACAGTGGCTCTGCTGGCTTTTGTCCAGCGCTGGTGGGTCGTGTTCGTCTGTGTGTGGATGGCAGGGAGGACGCCTTCAGGGAGAGAGCTTTGGGCTCTGGAGCCAGGGTGCTGTGGGTGGAGGACCCTCCTCTACCCAACCCTGTCCCCCGTGTCTGTGAGCGGGGTGCAGAGTGTCAGCCCCAAGGGCAGGGGCGGGGGCCGCGGGCTTCCACAGTGAGGCTCCCGGGGCCCAGCTCCCACACGAGCTCCCTCCGTGCCCCACAACTCGCGTGCAGGTTGGCGTTCACCGGCAGCTCACTGGGCTGTGGTCCAGACTGAGGACACACGGTGAGTCACGCTCCCCGTCCCCATGAGGGGCTGAGTCACGGTCGGCCCACAAGACCACCAGTGCGTGGCAGAAGCCCTAATGCGGTTGCTTGCGCGCAGCAGTCCTCGGCCGGTCCCCGCTCACTGGTGAGCGTCCTCCGTGCCCCTCTCCCGCCAGGACCTCGGTTATGGGCCAGGCTCCATGGGGGCCGGAGAGGCACCAGGAGAGGCCCGGCTCACGCGTGCCCGCCTCGGGGAGCTGGGTGATGGGGCGCGGCTGTGTGAACCGACTCCCAGTAGCTGCGCAGCCAGCACTGGCCTGGGCGCAGGTCCTGTGGTCGGAGTGCCTCCTCCTGCCTCTCCAGACACTGGCACGGGGAGAGCAGGATACATAGGGTGAAGCTGGGTGGGGCTGGGGGCGAGGGCCCGGGTGTCCGGGTGTCCGGAGAGCTGGGGGGCCCTGGAGGGTGGAGGACATTGCACTTGAGGGGCTGACAATTGAGACTGGAAGCTCCAAGTCACAGTCCTGAGCAGGAGTGCCTGTCCCAAAGCACAGAGCAGTCCCCCTACCTGCCAGACCTCCCTTCACTGGGTCCGGACACTGTCGCTTTGCACATGAACAGGCTTTCCCAGGGCCATGGGGCTGGGGCGGCCTGGGGCGGCGGTCCCTCCTTGGGTGACTGATGTCCCCTCGTTTCCATAGGTGCAGTTTCTGGGGTGAGGCCCGGCACGCTGTCCCCCTTCCCCCGTCCTGCCCAGGAGGTCACACACAGTGTCGTGTGAACCCTTCTCCAGTCTCTGAGGACCCCAGGAAAGTTGGGCTCAGCCCCTCGGCCCCCGGCTGTGGGGGTCGGCGCCAACCTCGGGGTCTCGCAGACAGGAGGCCGGCCCGGCAAGGGCGTGTCTACTGGCACAGCCATGTTGCCAAGAGCTTAGCCTCCCTCTCGGGCGCCCTGGTGATCAGACGGGCTGAGCGTGGGGCACTGTGGCAGGTCCAGGTCTTGGTGGGCCAGACCTGACCATTCTCCTGTCCCCACCCAGGACAGGCCCCGAAGGTGATCGGCCGGAGCCCCGGGTGAAGGAGCGGACTCGTCAGCAGCCCGAGCTCTGTCTATGGGGTGCGC
The DNA here is from genome assembly GCF_000151885.1 of Dipodomys ordii. NCBI lineage: Eukaryota > Metazoa > Chordata > Mammalia > Rodentia > Heteromyidae > Dipodomys > Dipodomys ordii. The sequence goes on from NW_012267303.1 coordinate 2,377,185, forward strand.
ACATCACAGGTTCCAGTCCACAGCTCCTTGATATTTGGCGTCAAGTTCGGCCTAGTGTGCAGAGCTGCCAGGCTGCGCTCACCATTTGCCTTGAGCTGTGGGTGAACGGGAAGGGGCAGGGCCTGTGCATCCTTCCTTGCTCCTCTTACTGTGGGCTCTGGGACCCCCCCCCAGTCCCCAGGCCTCTGTGGGGATCTGTGCAAGTGCCCCCCCCCCGCCATCCCTCCCATCTGGGCTGCATGCTGAGCCCTGCCCATCCACTGTGTGGTCCCGCAGAGACCCCACCCTGAAGCCAGGGCACAGAGGATGACCAAACTCTCGGGGTTTGTGGGCCAGTGGAAAGGGTCCTTGCGTGACCCCTTTGTGGACTTCTGGTGTGGTACGGAGGGTGGGAGGGGGCTGCCCCCGGAGCCGTGACAGGCCGGGCACCCACGGTGTGACACACGTGTGAGCATACATCCCAGGTCCCAGCACAGACACGGGAGGCAGCGGCCTCCTCTCCCGAGACCACAGAAGCCAGGCCTTTCCGGCCTAATTGGATCGTTCACCCTCACCCCTGGAGGGATGCAGGCAGACGGGCTGGGCCATCTTTCCCTCGAGTCCCCTGTCGATTAACTCGGCTTACTGGATCCATTGATTTGTTGAGGCTTCGTTTATCACGATGACAGCTGGAAAAACCTTAAGTAAATACTTGTTGTCCTCACGGGCCTGTGGGGTGGGGGGGGGGCGCGGCGAGGGGTCCTGGAGGAGCAGGGCGGATCTGTGCACCCCAGTCTCTGGCTCCCATGGCCCTGGGGGAGGACCGGTGAGCGTGCCCCATCCTGGACCTCCGGGACCCACGGGGGCCACTGCTGCCTTGTTTCCCTTGCAGATGACTGGAAATGAAGGGTAAGGGTTGGCCAAGGGAAAGGCCCAACCCAGTGCATTTGCTTGGTCAAAGCCAGCCTTCTGTCTTAGCATATCCTTCCTTCCTTCCTTCCTTCCTTCCTTCCTTCC
>NW_012267303.1:2379605-2384086 GCF_000151885.1 Dipodomys ordii
CGCATCCTGGGGAGGGGTACACCCCGGGGAGGGCGCATCCTGGGGAGGGGTACACCCCGGGGAGGGCGCATCCTGGGGAGGGGTACACCCCGGGGTGGTGCGGCCTGGGGAGGGGTACACCCCAGGGAGGGCACATCCTGGGGAGGGGTGCATCCTGGGGAGGGTGCATCCTGGGGAGGGGTGCACCCCGGGGAGGGTGCATCCTGGGGAGGGGTGCACCCCGGGGAGGGTGCATCCGGGGATGGGTACACCCCAGGGAGGGTGCATCCCGGGGAGGGGTACACCCCAGGGAGGGGTACACCCCGGGGAGGGCGCATCCTGGGGAGGGGTGTACCCCGGGGAGGGCGCATCCTGGGGGAGGGGTACACCCCAGGGAGGGGTGCATCCGCGGAGGGGTACACCCCGGGAAGAGATGCAGCCCCCTGGCCAAGGTCAGGTCACGAGATCCTTCTGTCCTGGAATAAGGTCAGGGGTGGGCCCGTGGCTGGGGGACACGGCTCGTGGGGTCCCTGTCTTGCTGCTGAAGGGACATCCTGTCCCAAGACCCTCACCTTCTCACAGCTCCTATCTCTTCTGTGGTGTGGTGTGAGGGCCAGCATTCTAGAAGGTTCCCGAGCTCCTATTCCAGGCTCTCAGCGCAGGCAGGCCTGTAGGTCCTGACAGGGGTGGTGTCCATCTGTGCCCAGTGGGGGTCAAGGCCCTGGCCCACCGCCCCTCTCTGTTCAGCATGGTGCCCTCCTCTTGAGAGCACATTAGGGTCCCCCAGCACCGAGTCATCGGTGCCTCCATGCTGGCCCAGGGCTGATGTGCCCAGCTCTGGGTGCTGGCCTGGCCACCGCCCTTCTCCCTCCAGCTGGCCTCCCTCCACGCTCCCGGTGCCAGCATCAAAGCAGGCATGGAAATCCCCCCAAAGTGCAAAGCCAGGTACCAACCACAGCTTCCTTTCATCTGGCTCCAGGTCCCAGAGCCCGGCCTTCAGCGGCTCACAGCCGTCCCCTCCCACCTGGGCCCCTGGGCTGAGCAGGGTTGGCTGAGCCTTTGAAGTACCTGGAGGAGGAAGGATGGGAGCAGGCCTAGTAAGCCGGGGGCCTGGGGTGGAGCCTGGGGGCCTGGGCAGCCACGCTGAATGTGCAGTAACGTTAGTACCTAAGTGCATCATTTTTTCCCTTTAATCAAATATAGGATAGGAAAGAAATGATCAGAATCCCACACAGACAAGGAAGCTTTCCCATTTACTTCTCATTTCTGTAAGGTTTTCTTTTTTTTAAAATCAAAACGATTTATGATTAATGCAGTACATATTAAAAGTTTTAACCTGGTACCTTGGTAAAGTTAAAACTGTTCCCAACATATTACATTTTTAATCACACGAGTTAATTACTCTTTAGGGAGGCTCTGGGAGTTCTGGGAAGGAGAGCATTATGGATTTCAAAGAATGAGACAGAAACTGTCATTTTAATGAGAATGCAAATGAGAACGGTTAAGGTTCAATGAAGGTCATAGCAGCTTAATCATCAAACTATTATGGCCATTTATTGCTAGTAACAAATGAATATTAAAAGCTATTGTTTTAACAGATTAGAACTCCAAATTATTATTATTCCAGAATTTCCCAGGTGTCTGGAGAATAAGAGTTATTAGTGCTGAGGCTCTGTTCAGACCAGGTGGCAGTCCCTGGGTGCTTGGCCCAGCTGTGGGATCCCTGATTGGTGGCCCCACTTGGAGTGAGGCTGCTGAGTGTCCTCCGGCAAGGCTGGACAGTGCCCCTGCATGGCCATGCAGCAGGAGAGGCCTGGCCCCAGAGACTCCCAGGCTGGAGGCAGGAGGATGCTGGCGTGGGGGCCAGCATCAGTAAGACACGGCGGAGACCCCCCCAACCCCGGGGCCACTGCGGCTCAGGCCTGGGCCTGTCTCACTCTCGGGCCAGGGCTAGGCACACTGCGGCCTGGTAAAGCAGGCCGGGTGGGAAGGAAGGAGGGAGGAACGGGTGAACGGGAGGGTGCCAGCCTGGCGGTGTCTGACCCACCCTTGCTGGCCTCTCTTTGGTCTCCTGCAGGACCTCCTTTCCTAGCACAGCGAGCCGAGCTCGCTCTGTGTCCTGACTCCCGGTAAAGGCCCGGATCCTCTCTGGCGAGGACTTCGGCAGAGGGAGACTGGTCCCACGGAGGCATCTTCCGGCCCCTCCTGGTTCTGAGCATCCTCCCGGTTACACGGAGCGGGTTCCAGGGCTCCTCTAGTTTGAGGCACCCACATCCCCATCTCCCATGGGCCTAGGAGAAGGTGGGGCTTTGCCCCGGGGGACCTTGTCCCAGGCCTCCCTGCCACCGCTGCGAGAGTGGTCGGGTGAGGTGGGCCTGCCGTGGCCCTGGCTGGGCGTCCAGGGCTTGCCTGGCACGCAGGACCCCAGGCAGGCAGACCGAGGCCCGGGAGGGAGGCTTTGTGAGGGGCAGAGGCCAGTGCATCCGCCCCTGCACCCTGGGCTGCCGTCCCCTCTGCCGTCCCTCCCTTCCTGCCAGGGTCCTGGCTCTTGGACAGGGTCTGAAAGTGAGCTTGGGACCTAGGATCCTGGCCAAGACCCCCAACTCTGAGGCCGGCTCAAGCTTCCCCGAGCTCGAGAGCCCCTGGGCTGCCATGTTGCTGTGGGCCTGTGGCAGGGGGGCGTCCCTGGCATCGGGGGTCCGGTCTGCCCAGGTGTGTGGGGGGCCGTCTCTCCAGGAGGAGCTGGCACCGCTCCCGGGGCCTCCTGCTGAGCAGGCCTCTGGGTTCGCCAGCCTCCGGGGACAGCACTGTCCTCCCTGCGTCTAGATCCTGCACACCACGGGGAAAAGTAATTAAATGTAATGGATGCAGAAGCTTCCGGAATCACATTATTTAGGAGCTGCGGCGCACACACATACACACACATGCTAAGCTGCAGATAATTAATAGGTTTATGTAAATCAGCCTCTGCCGTGTGTGTGCAACCCGAGGGGCCCTGGCTTCTGGGCCGGTTCCTCCTAGAGCCCCAGTGACGTGTGCAAGGGAAGCCGGGTGGAGACGTGGACCCTGGGCCCAGAGAGGCCTGCAGGGCGGGAGGAGCAGCGGAGGCCGCAGGACCCACCTGGGCTGCCCCGGGTCGCAGCGACCCGCCTTGCCTGGGCCTGCGTGCACCTTCGGTGTCTTCACTGTGAACCCCACCCAGACCGTCAGACCCGGCCTGTACCCTCTCAGGGTCCAGACACTGCACTCCCAGCTGAGGCCGAGGTCCTGGTGGCAGGGGAGGGGGGAGAGGAGGCTGTGGGGTGGGGGAGGCCCATGTCCCTGGAGGCCAGGCGGTGGTGACAATGAGTCCGGGAGGGGTTCCGCCTGCGGCCCGCCTGGGGGCAGGCCGGGCGTGTGGCTGGTGGATGCGGGGCCTGCAGGTCACAGTGCAGCAGCCCTCGGCCCCGCAGGGATGCATCTGACAAAGAGGTTGGGCGTGTGTGCTCTCCCCTCTCCATCGGGAGGCTTGCTCTTTACTCAGGATCACCGGTCAGCTCTGTAGTTGGAGCCAGGAGGTGAAGCCCAAGTGCTTGGTTACCCCCAGAGCCCCGGGCTGGTCAGGCACCCGGGCCCTGCTGTGGTCTGAGGCCTTTCACATGGCTGAAAGAGCCCCAGATCAACGCCACAGCCCCTGTCACGCTCCGTGGTGAGTTCCACCTGGGTCCCTGTGGAGTTTTGCAGCCACACATGGGTCATGCTTACACACTTACTTCATACTTAAACACATAAGACGTGTGGAGGAGCCGGGGAAAGAGCCATGTACCCCCCCACCCCCCATACATGGGCCCTGCCTGCGGTGCTGGAGCTGAGTCCACACAGTGGGGCTCACTCCGCGTCTCCCATGGGGGAACTCGGCCAGGCGGCCGTCGGCCTTGGGGGGGCCCCGGGTGACCGGCCCAGGGTCCCGTGTGATGTGTGTGCTCCCTGTCCGGGTCCCGTGCTGCTGCTGTCCTCACAACAACCCTGCGCCCTGGCTGGGCAGGGCCCAGTGCCACCATGGCTGTGCTCAGGCCGGCCAGGGCCTGCGGGTGGCATGCATGGGGTTTTATGGTTTGCCCTGAGTGGGCCTCTGCCTGTGCTGCCTGCTCTGCCCCGTGTTCCTGTGCTGTGGGGACGGCCAGGTTGGCTCTCAGCCGAACACAGCCTCCATCAGACCCTCCCGGGGACCTGGGGGGGACACAGCCCTGGTTGCAAGAGACAGTCAATTCTCCAGGGAAGCACAAGCAAAGCCTTCTTTCCAGCGGAGGCCTGGAATGAGAGGCTCGAAGATAGAGGCTCAGAAGGAGGTGTTGGGACACAGCAGAGGGCAGGGTGTGCAGGCCCACGGGGGCTTCGGACGGCCCCGGGCCCCACCGTCAGAGTGCAGCAGGACCCCACCACGCAGCTCCTGGGTGCCGACTGCCGGGGCCTCGGGGATGCTGACCTTGGAGGTCCAGAGGCCCACGAGAGTGCAGCCCCCT
>NW_012267303.1:2388226-2392721 GCF_000151885.1 Dipodomys ordii
GGCCGCCCTGCAATCTCTGGTGAGCAGGACACCGCTCTGCGTGGACCGGCATTGCTCTGGGACATTTACTCAGGTGAGGCCTGCCTGTGACTTCCAGACTTCAATTTGGCTACCATGCCTCAGCATGTATATGCAGAGAGCAAGACCACAGTTTGTGTGTGTGTTGCCCTGAGGGCAGGCGGGGCCCTGGCTTGGGGTGAGTGCCGTGGGCCTGGTCCTCCTGGCTCCCTGTGTACCCAGGTGGGGTTTGAACCTTAGGGGCCTCCACGTGGCCTCCACAGGCCTCGCGATTTCCTTCCAGCCTCATTAGAAAAATGCTTTAGGAAGACAATCCCCATGGATCAGACTGTTAGATCTGGCTAAAGTGAGAGCTAATGTGCACAGAGAAAAGATGAGAGTCTAAGAAGAGTGGGAGGTCCTAGTTCAGGGTCAGAGATGAGAGCTGCTGCAACAAGGATGCGCTGGCCTGGGAGGGGGCTGGGCTGGGGCTGGGCTGGGCTGGGGCTGGGCTGGGCTGGGAGGGGCCTGGGAGGGGGTTGGGCTGGGCTGGACTGGGCTGGGGCTGGGCTGGGGCTGGCTGGGCTGGGCTGGGAGGGGGCTGGCAGAGCCAGGGGGGCTGAAGGCAGGAGTACAGGGCCTGTGTCTGCTCCTTCACCTGGCCGTTGGCTCTGTCCTGGGGTCTGAGCCCCTCTCAAGGGCCGCAGGGGTGGCTGGCAGGTCCTTCCAGGAGGAGCTGTGCTCTCTGGGGTGGGCACAGATGGCCCATGCTGAGGGCTGGCCTGGGAAGGCGATGAGCTTGGTACTTGGCATTGGTTCTCGGGAACTCCCAAAGCCGGAGCACCACAGGGAAGACAGAAGGGGGACGGGGAGACAGGACGCTGCATGGCTTCTGTTTTCTGGGGGAACCTGCGGGGTCGCAGTGAAATGCTAGTGTAAGACGTCCAACCCTGACCTGCAAGTGGCTATCTCCATCTGTGGGCGGAGCCGGCCAGCCTGCCCGGCCTGTGCCTCCACTGCCTGAACACAGCCTGAACACAGCGGGAGAAATCACACCCGCCCCTGTGCCTACCCCGAGCCTCAGTCTCCCCTTCCCCTCCCTGACCGCGTTGTCTTTCCTTTTCTCTGGCTCCCGCCTCCTCTCATTTCCTGCTTCCTATGCTAGAGAGGAGACCTGGAGCTCGACTACTACCAGACACCGAGGGCCCCCGAGGCCTGCTGGGGACCTTAGCCCCACACAGGATCAAGGCACAAGCTGGGGCCATGCTCCTGGCTGGCCATCTGGGGCTTCTCTGGCTCCCCAGCAGCAGTGCACCCACCCCAGAGACCCCCCGGGATATGATGCTCCCAGTGCCAGGGATCTACTATGGAAAGGAAGGGGCCAGTAGCCATTGCCTTTGTAATAGGTCAAGGTGCCCCGAGAGTCACATCCGGCCAGGGTCAGGTCACACCAACGTCAGGGCAAGCAGGAGCTGGGGCCTGGAGACCCAGCCGCTTCCCCAGTCCTGGCTCTTTGCTCAGCCCCTGTGGCTGCAGGCTGCCAGCTCAGACACCTCCCCGGCCCTGCCAGGCCCCAGCTCTGCAGCAAGGGAGGCACAGTTTTCTTGGGTAGAGAGGGAGACGGGGTGGGGGCATCTGAGGACGTGCGTGTGGAATGCGGAGGGGACAGAAGAGGAGGCCGTCCGCGGGGCTGTCCTCTGACAACTCTTCATCGCAGCCTGACTCCAGCCCTTTTCTGACCTGGGATGCAAAATGGGCATTCAGAGCAAGCCCCCGACTCAGTGCTTAGAAATAGGTCAGTTAGGGGGAAGTCCCTCTACCTTTGGACCACAAAAGCAAAAACCAAAGCAGGAATTGGCTTCTGGAAGTTCAGCACTAGCTAGGAAGGCTTTCTCAGATTTGTCTTTAAAAGCGGCATTTGAGTCTGACCCACACCTGGTGCTGCGAGTGGAGGAAGGAGGGGGTGGGGATGTACCTACGGGCCTGCCAGAAGGATCAGACCATGGACAGCAAACCCACCCCCTCAGTCCCATCCTCCCCTCCGGCTGCTCTGAACCACACAGCGCCTCACCTCACCCTTGTCTGCAGCCTGTGGCTGCCACAGCACACCCAGCCTCCTGCCTCTGACTGTGACGGTGTACCTGTTAACCCGCCTCCCCCCACCCACCCCTGCTCTGCCAGTCCCCAGGGACCACCATCCACTCCTCGAGTATCAGATTGACTTTATTACACTCAGCAAATGAGTGAGATCATGCCGTGTTTCTCTGCGCTCAGATGATTTCACTTAATATAGTGTCTGCCAGGCTCTTTCATTTCATCCCAAGTGGCAGCATTTCATCCTTTGTAAAGGATGAATAATATTCCATTTTGTGTACACACACATACACACACACACACACACACACACACACACTTCCTTCATCCATTCATCTATCCATGAGCATTGGAGGTTTCTGTATCATAGCGGTTGTGAATGGTGCCAGGGTACACATGAGCAGACATTTCCTTGACCAGCCGATGGCGTTTCCTTTGGGCACACACCCAGATGTGGGCTAGCCAGCCCACAGGATAGAGCTGGGCTTTGTTTTGTGAGAGATCTCCGTGCTGGTCTCTATCATGATTGCACTAACACACATGCTGGAAATCAGATTTAAAATAAAAGGGCTGAACTCACCCCTCCTCGTCCCCGAGGGGTGTGAGGCCGGCCCAGAGGCAGAGCCAGGCCCTGGCCCCTCCCTGTGTGTGGGTGCTGAGGCCCCATCGCTCCCCACTCCAGCTTTTGCCCTCCTCCCTTAGGTCTTTGCAGGACCCAGTGGCTGAGCCTGTTTTGCAGGGCTAAGGGTCTGTGCAGAGCTGGGCTGGTGATCACGAGGCGGCCCAGGCCCTGCTCAGCATAGCTTCATGGTGTCTTGCCCACCACGGCCCCGTGGTGCCAGCAGGAGGAGGGGACCCGCTCGAGAGGCCCTGCAGATGGGCCCCAGGTCTCTGTGCAGTGCGGACATGGAGTGGCCATGTGTGCCAGGCCACCGCCCTCGGGGCTGTGCACAATGTCTCAGTGACACTCACCTCTTATCACCCGAGGGCAGAACTGAGTGGGTGGCTGAAGGCTGAGGAGAGCAGAGCAGCGAGTGCTCACGGGGTCGGGCTTGTCCATGCAAACATTGTGTGTGCATGTGTGTGAGAGTGCACGTGTGTGTGCACAAGGCAGGACTCCCATGGTGGCTTGTGCCACCAGTACTGGCGTGTGAGGAACTCACATGCGTCCCCTGATGGGGGACCTCCCCATGCATGGAATGCCCCCCATGCACACCCAGAGGGAGTAGCAGCGGTGTGCATTTGCACACGCCTAACACATGCATGTGTGCACAGCACACTAAGCTCATGCATAGATAGCGCACACAGGGACACACGCTAGACACGTATTGCACTGGGCACGTGAGTGCTCAAGCTCATGCGGTGCGCACACCTCCGCAGACCTGCCTGCACATGCTCACACCCACACGTGCACATGCATGTCTTAACACCTCCATTTAGCTCACCTGCCTGTGTTCTGCTCTTGCAAGCAGCCTGAACCCATGGACCTGGCACACAGCATGTCCTGGGCCCGGCACGTCTGTCTGTCTGTCTGTCAGCAACAGCCCTGGACCACCTTTACCCCAGCACCTCTGGTGGAGGTCCATCTGCCAGGTGCAGCCCAGGGTGTGGCCTGGGCCGCCTGTTCTCAGGATGGAGTGGGTGCTCTGCTGCTCAGGGAGGAGCTGTTCAGAGGCAAGGTCTGCAGAGGAAGCGGGGTCAGGGGTCGTGGAGGGACCCGGGACATCTGTAGCCAGGGCACACTTGCACCTACGGGAGCCGTGGGACAAGGGTGTGTGTAAGCGCATGCCAGTGTGTGTGTGTGCGTGTGTGTGTGTGTGTGTGTGCGTGCGTGTGTGTGCGTGCGTTAGTGTGTTTGAGTGCTTCAGTGAGTGTGGTAGTAATATGATGGTGTGTGTGTGTTTGAATGTGGTGTGTATGAGTTAGTCTGTGTGTATGTGTAAGGGTGTATGTTTGCCTGAGTGTGGGAGGCTGTGGAGGCAAGCACGTCTGAGCGTGGGCGGCAGCTGTGTGATGGGTGTGCACCACGGGCTCAGCGGTCCTGCGTGGAGTGTCCACGCCGATCACAGCCAGGGCCGGCTCCAGCGTGCCTGGCCCGGCGCTGGCTCTTACACACACAAGCTGGGTCTGCTCTCCGTCTACCCTCCCACCAGCCAGGACAGGAGGCACGCAGCTTCTCTACGCTCCAGACTGGGGACACGCATCCCAGCCCGCCAGGCATGGCCCACACGCCTTCAACCGTCTCCAGACAGAGCGCCTGCTGTCTCCCCCTCGGGCCCCTCTCCTGCCCTCAGCCCAGACTGCGCCTCCCCACTGTCCACAGGAGTCCTCCCCCCTCCTGCTCACTGTCCACCAGGAGTCCTTCCCTCCCCTCACTGTCTACCAGGAGTCCTCCCCACTGTCC
>NW_012267303.1:2392771-2396323 GCF_000151885.1 Dipodomys ordii
CCCCCCCCGGGGGAGGGCTCTGGGGGAAGGACACCCAACACGGCTTGTGTGCCAGTGGCAGGCAGGTGCATAGGGCTGAGCTGGGTGCCCTGCAGTCCGTAGGCCGGAGCCCTCTGCCGCAGCACTGGGGAGGGAGATTGCGCCGGGAAGTCTGAGCGCGATGAGTGCATTCGTGAGGCCCTTAGAGGGGACCCTCACCGACCTGTGACCTCATGAGAAGTGACAGGTCACAGGGACCACGGGCTAGGACAGAGTGAGAAGGCGCTTCCTGCAAGCTAGAGGAGAGAGGCCTCATCCTCTGCTCTCCTTGTGAATAAGGAAACCCGCCCCATGCTGTTTGTGCCTCCTTGGCTGTGGCACCCTGCGGTGGCAGCCCTGGACCAGCTCTCCCTGAGGGGCAGGGGTGGTCATAGCAGGGAGCCAGCCCCAGAGATGGGGCAGGACGCCGGCCTGGTGCAGGCCTGTCAGACACTTCACACGACCCTCCTCGCCACGGCCGGATGGCTCACCCATGCTGGGCACCTGCCCTCAGAGCAGAGCTGACCTCTAACCTCTACGGTCCGGTCCCCACGGGGCCTGGCCTGCCCCGTTCCTCTCGGCAGGGGCCTCTGTGGGCACCGGTGGTGCTGGTCTCCCTCCCGGCCTGCCCTCGCCACCTTCCACCCCGGAGGTGCGGTGCGCGCTCCAAGGAGCAGGGAAGGTGACGGGAACTCCCAGATGGATCACAAAGGGAGCCTGTGCCAATTCATTCGTATTCCATGCCGCGGTCGCCACATCCCAATGTAGTCATTATTGCGTTTGTGCTCTCTGTAGCTGCATTGTAATGGGAGCTTATGTTCAATTTGCTGGGAGCCAGCAAATCGCCGTCTGCCTTTCCTCCACACACCCTCATTTGTTGCTTGCCCTAGGTGTTTCTTAAAGTCTGGGGTTTTACACATAGACAAATTAAATCTTGTTTTCCAGTGCGTCCCCCTCCGAGCTGACATAATGTGTTTTAATAGCCACCAACCCTCTTGGGGTCTTGGAGCTCGCCGTCATCTGCATTTTCAAGCAGCGGATTATTTACAGGGACATGTCCTCCACGCCAGTAATGAAGCCGGCGGAGGGAGCGGGCCCCGTGTGGGGCCGCGCCGTCTCTCCCACCACGGGCAGCCTCCGAGCGGCAGCGGCAATACTGGTGGCTATTTCCGAGAGGCCTCTCTTTGTCCCTGCATTTGTTCATTCATTCCACCAACTTGTCCTGGCATCTTTCCTGGAGGGCTCCTGTCAGGAGATACAGGCAGGTGGGTGAGCTCCAATAAAAAGTGAATCAGAGGCAAGGAGGGGCTGGGGAAGAGCTGAGAATGTGGCTCAAGGCTAGAATTCTAGGAGGATGAGAGCTGAGGATCGTGTTCAAAGCCAGCCCGGACAGGAAAGTCCTTGAAACTCTTACCTCCAGTGAAACACAAAAAGCTGCAAGTGGAGGTGTGGCTCCAGTGCTAGCCTTGAGTAAAGAAAGGTTGGGAAGTACCCAGGCCCGAGTTCAAGCCCCGGCCTGGCACACACACACACACACACATACATACACGCACACGCACACACACACGCACACACACATATGTACACGGACACACACACACGCCCAGATGAGTGAGTCCTAGCTCTCAGCAGAAGGCCCGTTTCCTCTCACCGGCTCTGCGTTAGTTCACTTGCTGGGCTGGGTCAGCAATGGCCGGAAGACCTGTCCCTGGGCTCTCTCGGGGTGGGGACTCAGAGGTTCATTGGCATCTGTGTGGCCCAATGAACTCCCAGTGTTTGAGTGCTTGGGTCCTGATCGCTGGAGTTCACACTAGGAAGCTCAGGAGCCTGGAGGAGCAAGTGTATCAACGAAACAAAGGTGCTGTCCTGGCCCAGTGAATCTGGTGTCTCACAGGAGCCGAAGCCCGGACCTGGCCAGGCCAGGGCAGCCGGGCCCCGGAAGGAGGAACACGAGGCGTCTTCGGGTTGCAGTCAGCAAACCCCGAGATCTGTGCTAGGCTGTGATGTCTTGAGAGTCATCCTTGCTTACTTCTGGTGTCAGGCAGTGAGCAGGTTCCAGTGGGTTTCCCGCAGATTCCTGTCCTGTGCCGTCCTCTCTACCTGGACTGGGCTCCTGGGGGATACAAGTTGTGTGGACGAGGCCAGGGTGGAGCTGTGGGGAGGGCATGGGGGGGCAGGGTGCTCATGCAGACGTGGAAAGCCTCGAGGTTCATAAGGCAAAGGTGCCCATCGCCTGTCCTGTCGGGAAGGCCACCTGACCCCAGAGAGGCGGCACTGGTGACATCACACTGGAGAGGTGCATGCATTGCTCTGTGGTCCTGGTGTGACTGGAGGCACGCTCGCCCCACACAGAGGCCTAGGGATTTCCTTCCTGATTGAAGTGGGAGCTCGGGGTGCGTGGTAGATCTGTCAGAGACTCTGGAGAGCAAAGCCAGACCCATGCCCAAGTCCCTGGGGACATCCCTGGAGCTCTGGGACATGAGTGTGACCGGCTTCCCGGGGCTCCAGCTCAGAGTCCCCTGCTCCAGCTCTGTCTCCTGCCGGGTGCTGTTGGGGTCCGAGCATGCTGATGTCTGGACATTTGCCAGCGGCTTCCAGGTCACGGGGTACAGATGATTCATTCCCACTGCAACACGGGTATGATCGAAAATGCTGTTAGAAAGTTCCAGATGCCGGCAGTCAGTAGGGAACTACTTCACAAACAGAGCTCCCCTGTGGACTTTAAAATCAGTAAGCCATTTCTGACAGGACAGAGCGGCCATGGCCACGAGCTTTGACCTCCGTCGGAAGTGGAGGCCTCTGCCCAGCCACGCTGCCTGTGGCCGTCCCTGGCCGTGCTGCTGCCCTGGGAAGATGACACAGTCGTTTCCACCCACTGAGCGTGGCTTGGGAGGGAGCGAGGGCAAGGCCCAGCTCATGGCTCAGGTGCCACCAAAGTGAAGATCTTGGGGTGCTCTGTGCCTCAGTTTCCTTTTCTGTGGATTCAGATTGGCACCTTCAACACGGGGCTGCGACGGGGCCTGGGGCTGTCACGTGTGCTGGGACCAGCGACTGGCTCCTAGTGAGTGCTGAATAAATGTGGCTTTATTTACCACCACAGTTGCATTCATGTCCCCAACCCCCTCCTAGAAACCAGAGGATACTGCCCAGAGCCGTGTCCAGTGCCGTTGGCCTGGCCTGTCCTCCTGGGACACAGAAGGGACATCGTGACTGGGGACATAGGGCCAGGATTTGTTCCTGTCAGAGCCACCACCAGCCTTGGAACTCTCCCAAATCTTCCAGGAAAGAGCTCTGTCCATTTGTCCCTCCATAAGCCGTGCTGGCCTGATAGGCAGACAGACAGCTGGCCCCCGGCATAGTCCTCTGTCTAACACATACTCAGGGCAGAGGGGCTGATGCCTCTTCTCCGCAGTTGTGGGAGGGAAGTCCACACCAATGTCGAGAACGAGCGAAATGACAGGGGCATCGGCTGCTTTGCTGCCAGTCCCGAGGCCAGAGCTGTGCCCAGGAGCATGGTGCCCAGAGACCACAGAC
>NW_012267303.1:2403768-2409220 GCF_000151885.1 Dipodomys ordii
CCTGCTCACTGTCCACCAGGAGTCCTTCCCTCCCCTCACTGTCTACCAGGAGTCCTCCCCACTGTCCACAGGAGTCCTCCCCCCTCCTGCTCACTATCCACCAGGAGTCCTTCCCTCCCCTCACTGTCCACAGGAGTCCTCCCACTGTCCACAGGAGTCCTCCCCTCCCCTGCTTACTCTCCACCAGGAGTTCTCCCCACTGTCCACAGGAGTCCTCCCCTCTCCTGCTCACTGTCCACCTGGAGTCCTCCCCACTGTCCACAGGAGTCCTCCCCCTCCTGCTCACTGTCCACAGGAGTCCTCCCCACTGTCCACAGGAGTCCTCCCCTCTCCTCACTGTCCACCAGGAGTCCTCCCCATTGTCCACCAGGAGTCCTCTCCACTGTCCACAAGGAGTCCTCCCCTCTCCTGTCAGTATCCACCAGGAGTCCTCCCCTCTCCTCTCCACTGTCCACTAAGAGTCCTTCCTTTCCTTCCCAGTGTCGACCAGGAGTCCTCCCCTCTCCTCCCCACTGTCTACCAGGAGTCCTCTCCACTGCCCACAGGAGTCCTCCCCTCTGCTCACTGCCCACCAGGAGTCCTCCCCTCTCCTCCCCACTGTCCACTAAGAGACCTCCCTCTCCTCCCTAGTGTCAACCAGGAGTCCTCACTCTGAGCTGGTGCTCCCTGGGATGCCAGGCCTGCGTCTGCCTCCCACTGGGCTGGGCTGTGGCCTGCCCATGCCGATGTGCCCCCCTTTCACATGTGGATCTGGGGGTATCCATGGGCCCCTCCCCGAGCCCCTCTTGTGCTGGACCTGGGGCTGTGGGAGGAGCTTCATCCACACTGCTGGGTGCCGAGCTCTCCCATTCTGTGCTGCCCTGCTGGGCTGGCCCGAGTCCTACCCTGTCAGGGTCTCCCCTCCCCCGCATACTTTTAGGACCCTTTGCCGGCCCCATCTCCCTGGCCTCCATTTGTCGGCCCAGACCTCATCTCTTCTCAGCCTGCTCTCTGCCCAGCCTTTGTTCAGACCACAGCCGGGTAGAGGCTTCCCCGCTGGCCCAGGCCCTGGTCTCCTATCCCTGAAGACTTCCCACTGCCCACCTGCCAGCTCTCAGATGCCAGCGGATGCTGCCGTAGGTGCCTGAGGTCGAACCCCAGCTCAGTCCCAGACCCGAGTCCCATTCTGCCCATCCTTCTTCCCCATGGTCAGACCCGGCATGGGCTTCTGGCACTTGCAATGACCTCTGCCCAGCTAAGTCCTCCAGCCACTGTCCCCAGGGGAGCCAGTGCTCCTTCTCATGGCAAGAGCTCTCCCCCGTCCCTACTGGAGGGGTCAGTGCCAGAGCCCCCTCCAGAGATCTCAAGGTTGTTGGCACTGGCGGCTTTCCTCTGCTGAGCACTGCCCAGGTGGCAGGGCAGGTGGCCGCCGAGAGGGGTGTCCACTCACCCATCCTTGTCCAACGGCCTTCGGTTGGCAGTGTGCGTACGTCCACGCCTATTTCCACAGTATAGTGCCTTTGAAACACACATGCTCATGCATCTCATACTCTTCTGTCAGTGCAATGTCATTACATTGTACGGATTAAGCACACTTTTTATGTACCAATCTCATGACTCTGTGTTTGCTCAAATCACAGAACATCGGTCCTTCTGGTTTCTATCTCTTTAATTTTTTTAAATATTTGAATAAGCTGTGTGTCGGTGGCTCACGCCTGTCATCCTAGCTACTCAGGAGGCTGAGATCTGAGGATTACAGTTCAAATCCAGCCTGGGCAGGAAAATCTGTGAGATTTTTATCTCCAGTTAACCACCATAAAACCAGAAGTGGCACTGTGGCTCAAGTGGTAGAGCACTTGCCTTGAGCTGAAGAGCTGAGGGACAGTGCCCAGGCCCAGAGTCCAAGCCCCATGACCACCACCAACAACAACAAAAAACGAACAGTTTTGAATAAGTATGATGATGTTCAGCTCATAGTTAGATTTGTATTTTGTGACTCATCAGCTTTGGTCGGCTTCTTTTTACTTTCTTTCTGTTGAAACAAACTCCTTTTATCATTCTACCCTCCTGTTCATTGACTCCTATGTGCGGATGCATTTGTATCTGTATGTACACGTGCATGTGTGTGTGGAGGCCGGCATTATATCGCTTGAGCCACACATCCAGCCCGTTTTGCTGTTGTCATTTTGAGAGAAGGTCTTGCTTTTCACCCAGGCTGACACAGATCTCAACCTTCCTATTTTATCTTCCCATTCCTGCCACAGTTGGGATGTGGCCAACAGTGTGTGACCATGGCCAGCAGTTGGGCTGGGCTCTTATGGATGTAACCATCATCCTCATCTCTGCCTCCTGAGTAGCCAGGATGATAGACGTCATCCACGCCACCAGCTGGACGAATGTTTTCAATAATCGAGGTTTAGCCACTTGCATTTGCCTGCCTGCTATAATTAATTTTCTGGGCTTTGTTTTCATACTGACTTTAAAACTTGGAAAGAAACAAATGACATTTACGGTTCTATTCCATAAGTGATGTTTACCAGAGAAAAGATTTGTGACTGCAACTGTGCAGAGACTTGGATTTTACTGTACCAATTTCCCCCCCAGCTGAAGGAGTGTCTGTGTGCATATTCTTCACAGGTCCCCATGCTTCTCAGAAGTCAGGAAAACCACCTTTCATTCTGCGTCTCCATGCCCAATTTCCCGACTCCTTTCTCTGGTGGAAGGTCAGCTGGGCCAGCTCTCCGTGTACAGTGTGTGATTGGCTGCACCCTCTGGGACATTCTGGCCGCCATGTCTTTTCCCACCAGAAAGCAGAGACACTACTGGGCTGGCTAGTGGAAGCCAGCATACTGAGTGAACACCCGAATTCCTGCTCTTCCACTTGGTAGAAGAGGACTGTTTGGGCTTTTGTTGGTTGTTTTTTCCATAGGGTATTACAGGATAATATTCTAGAATGCTCCTCTGGCCAGTACCTCCTAAGTGTTGGGGCCACAGGTGTGTACCACTGTACCCTGCACCCCGCACCCCTGTGCCCTTTGTAACCTTGTCCAGCCCTGTTGATGTTTTCATTTCGAAACAGTTTGAGATAAGTTTCTTGGATTGTGTCTATCTCAGATCTGCCCATTAGGCCTTCTGCGGAAGCCTGAAGAACCCATCTCAGAATAAACAGAAAGGTTTAAGATGACTAAGAATATCAGTTACATTACAATGTAGTTACCCCATGCTACAAGCCCTCTTTTGATTCAGGAACGAGTTTGCTTCTTTATTCAAGCACTGCGCTGGAGTTCAGTGGTTGGATGGCTGTAAGTGGGAAGCTAACGACAGACATAGCAGGGGACAGAGATCCTGGAAGGACTGTCATGTGAAAGGAAAGCCCTGTGATTGCTGCTGGCGGGAAGTGCAGCTTACAGTCCCACCATTGTCTTTACTGCCCAGAATGCCTCACTGAAAGAGAACTCTTAAATTATGATCAGAGATGTGTTGAAAAGCATACACCTACTGGACGCCTGCGCTTCAGACAGTGTGGGGACCGTCCTCAGGCAGCGAGCTCTGTCTGGACAGCCTCTAGCTTGGCTCTCTGCTACACGGCTGACAGCAGCCCTCTCTGGGGGTGAAGGGGACAGGTTGCACGTGCCCTAGGTGAGCAGCCTTCCCGGGCCTCCCCTCTGGTGCCCTCGGTGCTGTCCCCGGGGACATGCACATCCTCGTGGCCCTCGTGGCTTCTGTCCAGCACGCAGACCCGGGATCTTCTTGGCTTCTCAGGCCTGCTGGCTCTTACCCTTCTTCCTTTGCTGCACGACCATGTTTTTAGTATTTATTTTTGTGCCAGTCCTGGGGCATGAACTCACAGGCTGGGTGCTGCTGTCCCTGAGCTTTGGTGC
Source organism: Dipodomys ordii (assembly GCF_000151885.1). NCBI lineage: Eukaryota > Metazoa > Chordata > Mammalia > Rodentia > Heteromyidae > Dipodomys > Dipodomys ordii. The sequence continues at coordinate 2,407,629 of NW_012267303.1, forward strand.
TCAAAGCTGGTGCTCTAACACTTGAGTCCCACCTCCACTTCCGGCTTTTTAGTTTAGTCTCATGGACTTTCCTCTGATCCCCAGGATCTCAGCCTCCTGAGTAGCTGGGATTTTAGATGGGAACCACCAGCGCTGGGCTCACATATTTAAAGGGCCTTTCTCTTTATTTTCATGGGCCCCTGGTTTCTCCCCAGAGCTCTGTGCTGGCCCCAGCCACTCAGGAGTGCATGCGGCCATCTTGAGTTACCAGGGCACTATAGCCCTCTTTGGTCTACACATGAGCCGGCCTTCTGAGTGCCAGATACAGGGTCCTCCACAGTTTACCTGCGTTTTCCTTTAAGGGCCATGCTGGCCCTCCCCAGCAGGAGGTCTTGGGATGCTTCTGGCCTTTCCACCTGGGCAAGCCAGGCCTGCCCACCCCACCTGAAGGCTATGATGGCGCCACACCTCATATGGGCACCTTCTTTTTCTTCCTGCTCTTCAATTTTCTGCATAGAGAGATCATCCAAGTGGTTTGTTGTTCTAAATGTCCCCCTAAGTGAATTCAAGCTATGGTTCAGTTTTCAAGATTTCAAATAATGTGCACCTGAATGGGGCCACAGCTGCTGTGGGAGGTGAGTCTCCACTCTGACAGGTCCCTCTGGGCCAGGCCTGTGTGTGTGTAATGAGCTCCAGGAGACCCTGAGCTTGGCCAGGAGGTGAGCAGGTCAGTGACCTTGGAAGAGGTCAGACTTGGTTAACTGAGCAGGATGGGGATCCAGAGGGCTGCTGCCCGACAGCTTTGCCAAATGGCGTGTAGGGTGGGCAGGTGGGGCCCTAGATGCAGGTGGGCAGGGTGGGGCCCTTGTGGGACGTGGGGGCTGCCCAGGGGGAGAGGATGCCCAGCCCTTCCCAGGGCAGGCCCTGAGCTGCTCACCTGCCTGGCTGGCACCGTGGTTCTCACTAGCACCTGTCCTAGGGGTCGGGCCGGTGACGGGAGCCAGAGCTGCTCTTGGGCCCTGGCTGCCCCTCCTCTGGCTGGGTGTGGGCCCAGAGGTGTTTCTCACCAGGCAGGCAGTGCTGAGCTGGGTTGCAAGTCCTGGCTCTGCCTTTGACCTGCTGATGAACATCGCAGTGCTGGTTGCTGGTCGACTTGTCTGGGGGCGGGGGGGGGGGCGGGGGGGCCTCCCTTTCCCAGAAGGCACAGGGAGAAGCTGCCTCCCCTGACCCCTGGGAGTCTTCTGGTCTGCACACACGGAAGGGCAGAGAAAGGCACGGAAGGGAGCAGGCGGGTGGCAGGGTCTGGTCTTCCTCCAAAGCCCTTTCCTGGGCCTTTGCGATTAAATGCTGAAGAATGAATGAATGAATGAATGCACCCATGCATGCATGCCTGGCGGCCTCGCCTGCACGCCCCCTTCCAGCAGGATACCGCCCCACCCCCCTCGCTCGGGCTGCCGGAACCGGGAGGAATATTATTGAGGAACGAGCACCCGGCCTCCCTGGAGGGGAAACAGAGGCAGCGGGAGGCGGGCCCCCACTTGGTGCTTCCGAGCAGACCTTGGCACCGGCCGGCCGAGGGGGGCACTGGGAGGACCGGGGCGGGCAGGCCGCTT
>NW_012267303.1:2410855-2417510 GCF_000151885.1 Dipodomys ordii
GGGGGGGACACAGGGCGTCCCCGTGGTGGGGCCCAGAGGGCATTTTCTGGCCAGGTCCGGGACCCGCAGGCCAGGCCCGGGAGCCCGCGTCCAGCTCCGCACCACGGCCCCCTTCTGTCTGGGCCCCCAGTCTGCCTGGCTCTAGCTCTGGGGCCGTCCGAGCCCTTGGCCGGCCGGGAGGACAGAGCCTGGTCCTAGCCCTCCACCGGGGAGCACGGCGGCGCATTCCTGGAAACTTCCTGGCCCACCGTGCCTCCTCCCTGCCCGCCATGTGCAGGGACTGGGACCCGGGCGGACCCCCTGCCTGCCGTGCCCCCCGGAATGGCACTGGGTGCACGCAGCGGCCTGCAGGCCAAGGGGAACCCCCGGCCCCGGGGAGCCCTGTGGCCCCTGTACTGCGCTGGCTCCACGTAGCTTTTGGTTCCTGGGGAGGAAGGCTTGCGCCAGTCCCCGTTTTCCTGCGGACTGGGAGCAGGTGCAGGTGGGAGCCGCGTAGGCTCTGCTCTGGGGCCCTCTGAGCTGTGTCCTGTCTTGATTTGGGGTCTGGAAGGCCAGCGCCGGAGGAGGGAGCCGGAGAGGAGGCTGTTGTGAGTTTGCTGTTGGCTGAGGCCTGCTCGCCTCCTCTGTCCAGCTGGAGGCCAGTGCTTCCGCAGGTCAGTGACCTACTTCATGGGTGGGTGGCCCTGCCTCCGGACAGTGGTCCTCTTCAGCTCCGGCTTCTGCTGAAGCCGTCTCCCCGGGACAGCCTCTCTGCGCTGGGGGTCCGTCAAGCAGTGTGCTGGGGCTCCGGGAATGGGGCTTGTGTGGGGCACAAGTTCCCAGGGTTCTGTTCCCCTCTGGCGTCAGATTCGGGAGGGAGTTGTGTGTGAACATTTCAGAGCTTCTTGGAGATTGCCTGCGTCCACCTGAGTCATGGAGTTTGGGCTCTGAAACATGGTAGAGAACAGGCCGTCTGGAGGCAGATGACCGGAGGTAGGGGTGGGGGTGGGGGTCTTCAGCCCTGCCCCGCAGGAATTCACTGTCTCTGGTGGAGTATCACTGCTCTACAACTCTGGCTAAGAGGAAACGTTCGCATCTTGGGTGTCGGGTCAGAGGTAGAGCAGGTGGCGTGTACTGGTAATCATACTCATGGGGCAGAGCGTCTCCTGAGTGGTCTTGGTGTATCCCTTTCCCAAAGCTTTGACGTGGCAGCACGGGCAGCGTGAGTGAGGGAAAGGCAGGACACAGCCAGCAGGGTGAGAGGACTCTGCCAGGGCCTGGGCAGCTTTGAGCCCACACTGTAGGAACAGCCCTCACACACCTTCACGTTCACCCCAACCGGCCACCACACTCCAGTACCCTTTGCTGCAGCCTGTGGACGATGAGGAAGGGCAGAGCCCGGTCCGTGCTGACGCGATCTCTGCCCTTGAGGTCAGGAGCCCCGGGGATGGCCCTGGGGGCCTGGATTGAGAAGCCGTGCATTCCCAGGGGAGACACAGGGCCCTTCTTGGAGGATGGGGCTGGGTTGCGGGCATGTCGAGGGAGTGTGGAGGGGCGGGGCAGCTGGGACAATTGTGACTTGTTGCCGGGACCGAGTGGGAAAGAGCTGTTTAAATAGCCATTTCCATGAATCTGGGTTTTTCAGGGGTGAAGAATGGGGGACCCAGGGAGCCCTTTTTTCCACACTTCCCCTTTTGTGTGGAGATACAGGCTGCCCGTGGCTAATCCGTCCCCCTCTGGCTGGTCTGTCTTCCAGCTATTTCCCAGATGAATAGGGCTGTGAACCCAGGGAGAAGGGAATTGTGGTCCTAATTGTACCTCTGCCTTGGCCAATCTCTGTAAGCACAAGTCCTGCCCACCAGGCTGCCTGGCCCCAGCAGCCAGAGAGAGGGTTTGGGGGGAGCTTGGCCAGTGTGTGGGGTCCAGGGATCAGAAGAGCCTGGTCCACACTTTGCAGTGGCCGTTCTCTGCGGAGGGCAGCTGTTCCCCTCCGAGTGGGGTGTGGATGTACCAGCTTTTCTGAGCTAGAACAGGTGGGCGCTGGGGTGGGCGTCTTAGAAACCTGGCTTAGAATCCAGCCACTTCATGAACACACAGAAGACGCGTGGAGTGGAGGGAGCGGGGATCCGCTGTGTGTGATCTTACAACACAACCGAAGGCAGCAGCTGGAATTACAAATTCCCATCTCTCTCTTCCCCCATATTTTTCTCAAAGTCTTTGATTCTCTTGGACCAGGGTATTGCAACTCGCATCCACCGCTTTGGTGTGGAGACTGCTCATCACAGGAGGAATGGAGCAGTACTACAAAGAGCAGAGAGATGCACAGGCCAGGCCGAGAAGCAGCCCAGGCAGGCTCCCCGTGGCCCAGAGGTGTCTTGCCTCTGGGACCCAGCAGCCCTTCTGGATGGCAGCCACAACCCCGCGCCTTCCCCTTCAGCTGTGGACCCGAGGGTTAACTTGACTCTGTCAGTCCCTTTGATGGCCATGAGAGTGTTCCACGGGCAGAGCGTGCTATTAGAGAGCCTCTTTAGCAGTTGAATATTGAGAGCTCGTGGGGGAGATGCATGTCTGCAGCCGGCTGACCCGGCATGATGTCCCCACACTTTGAATCCCAGCTACTTCCAGAGTCTGCCAGCGAGGCCATCTTCACCGCTGCTCAGTGGGCAGACTGTCGGTGGAGTAGGCAGTACACTTGCTTAGCTTCCTATTTTGAAATCAAGCGTTATTCTGTGAACTCGCGTGTCCGGGAAGGAGAGGCACAGATAACCTGGCGAAGGCATATAGCGGCAGTGTGCTAATTGTTAACAGCTCTGTGCAGCCACGTTCATTTGGTTTTTCCAAGATTACCAGCCGACATTTGGTTGGCTCACAGATCTGTTACAGCAATCAGTTCACTTTACAAAATAGACAAAGAACTTAGGAGACAGTATTGTTCCTGAACCTAAAGCCTGCAGAACATAATTCGCATGGTAACGGTGCACTTGTTCCCAGATGATGTGGTGATGGGCAGGGGCCTGTGCGGGACAATTCTGGTTGGTGAGGTCCTGGTAGACTCCTCTGAGCTGTTCAGAAAAGCGAGGTTGTTTTTGGTGGAGGCTGGAGGCTGTGCCCACACCAGGTTAGAGCCTGTGATGAAGAGAGGAGGAGGAGGAGGGAGCAGTGGAGCTCAGGCCTTTGTGTCTAACTGAAGACGAGTTCAGTAACCCTCTCCAAAATTCCCACCATCCCTTCGGGCTGCACATACTCACCGCTCCGGACAGGATGCAGGGATCTGGCCCTGGCACCCTGGCTGAGGAGTTTCTGGGCCGCCTGTAGAGGAGGCTTGGCTTTGTCCAGAAGGCCCTGGACCTCCCTGGCATAGCCTGCTCGATGGTCCACAGGGCCCGGCAGCCCTCTTAGGAGTACAGGGGAAGGACAGGGCACAGAGCATCCAGTGCAGAGGCACAGGGATCCAGCCTTTCCCCTAACCCACCCTCGACTGCTGGGAGGCCAGCGGCGTGTGAATGGCCGCCAGGGAGGGGTGGAATTGGAAGGGCGTTAAAATAACCAGCTGCTTTATCATCATTTACTATCATTTCTGGTGTGACACCGAATCTAAATAAAACCCACACTCACTGTAATGGGACTCTCAGCTGCAGAGTGTCTGACAACTGTAAATGTGAAGGCAGGAAGGGCTCGGGGATGGAGCAGGCAGCAGACGCCGGCTCACCACAGTGGGCTCTGCGTAGGGCTGATTCCAGCCAGAGCACAGGGCCACAAAGGCCCTCGAGAGAGGGTGCAGGGCGACCAGGGGGTTGGAAAATCTGAACTCACCATCCACCTGGGAGCTAGACGGGCCTGTCTTCCCTCTGCATGGTGGGAAACTCCTCTGTCTCTCATGTTCCTGCTTTGAACTTGAGTGAAGAGACTTTCAGACCCTTTTCGATCAGGGTCTGGATGTTCGTGGTTTCTGCCCATCTCTGGGCACACAGCACAGGGTGCAGCACTGGGCAGAGGTGCCACTGGGGTAAGAGGACTGGTGACCTTGGACCTGAGAGAGCAGTTGCTCCACCCAGTACAGGAACTGAGGGCCTAGGAGAAGGCAGCGTGTGGTCTGTCCTCAAGGAATGATGCCAATATTGTGTGTGCGTGTGTGTACGTTATGAATATGATTATTCATAATTAAATGCTGATAGGTATTAATACTGTGTGTGTAATCTACCTAAGACATAAAGTTTATGGACATATATAATGAACTTAATTTAAAATATAGCCGATAGCCATGTAATGAATGAGCAGAGGATGTGTGGGATGGCTGGGGGCTGATGCGGGAAGCAGTTACTTCGTCTCATTGACATAGAAGGAAGTCACTGTGTAACATGTAAATGCCAATGGGCTGCTGTGGCTCAGACATATATGAAGTACATGCTGTGGCCCGTGGAGATGTGCGGGCCTGCTGTTAGTACGGGGTCTGTCCAGCAAGTGGGTTTGGGTTTCACGGGCTGCGGCCCCGTCCGTTGGCATAGGCAAGCTCTGGGGGCTTGATTGTGCCTGCTGCTGAACCCACCAGGGCTGGGGAGCCACGTGCTCCAGGTGCTGGTGCCGTAGCCATGGCTGTCCAGATGATGTGTGGACCCTGCACCCTCATAACACAGCACATACCAAGTACATGACACACGTGTGGACAGCACACACAGCACGCACCAAATACAGGACACACGTGTGGACAGCACACACGGATACACACATACAGCACGCACCAAATACAGGACACACATGTGGACAGCACACATGGATACACACATACAGCACGCACCAAATACAGGACACACATGTGGACAGTGCACACACCAAGTACATGACACACGTGTGGACAGCACACACAGATACACACATACAGCATGCACCAAATACAGGATGCAAGTGTGGACAGTGCACACACCAAATACATGACACACGCATGGACAGCACACACGGATGCACACATACAGCACACACCAAATACTGGATGCATGTGTGGACAGCATACACGGATACAAACATATACACAGCACATACCAAGTATAGGACACATGTAGAGATAGCACACACCAAATACATAATACACGTGTGGACAGCACACATGGATACACACATATACACAACACGCACCAAATACAGGAAACACATATAGACAGTGCACACCAAATACATGACACACATGTGGACAGCACACACGGATACACACATATACACAGCATGTACCAAATACACGACACACGTGTGGACAGCACATGGATACACACATATACACAGCATGTATCAAATACATGACACACGTGTGGACAGCACACATGGATGCATACATATACACACCACACACCAAGTACAGGACACACGTATAGACAGCACACACCAAATACATGACACATGTGTGGACAGCACACACGGATGCACACATACAGCATGCACCAAATACAGGATGCATGTGTGGACAGCACACATGGATACACACAGCACACACCAAGTACAGGACACACGTATAGATAGCACACACCAAATACATGATATACATGTGGACAGCACACATGGATACACATATATACACAACACACTCCAAATACAGGAAACACATATAGACAGCACACACCAAATACATGACACACGTGTAGACAGCACACACGGATACAGACATATACACAGCACGTACCAAATGCAGGATACATGTATAGAGAGTGTACATGGACATGCATGTACACAACATGCACCAAATACATGACACACGTATAGACAGTGCACATGGACACACACATGTACACAACATGCACCAAATACATGACACACATATAGACAGTGCACATGGACACACACATGTACACAACATGCACCAAATACATGACACACATATAGACAGTGCACATGGACACATGCATATACACAACATGCACCAAAACATGACACATGTATAGACAGTGCACATGGACACACACATATACACAACATGCACCAAAAACATGACACACGTATAGACAGTGCACATGGACACACACATATACACAACATGCACCAAATACATGACACACGTATAGACAGTGCACATGGACACACATGTACACAACATGCACCAAATACATGACACACGTATAGACAGTGCACATGGACACACGCATGTACACAGCCTGCACCAAATACATGACACACGTATAGACAGTGCACATGGACACACACATGTACACAGCATGCACCAAATACATGACACACGTATAGACAGTGCACATGGACACACGCATGTACACAACATGCACCAAATACATGACACACGTATAGACAGTGCACATGGACACACGCATGTACACAACATGCACCAAATACATGACACATGTATAGACAGTGCACATGGACACACACATGTACACAACATGCACCAAATACATGACACACGTATAGACAGTGCACATGGACACACATGTACAGGACGCACACCGAATACAGGACTCATAGTGCACTTGGCTACACACATATACACAGCACACACCAAATACATGACACACATATGGACAGCACACACCAAATACATGACACACATATGGACAGCACATACCAAATACATGACACACATATACACAGCACACACCAAATACATGACACACATATGGACAGCACACATCAAATACATGACACACATATACACAGTGCACAGTAGATACATATAGATAGC
>NW_012267303.1:2419835-2430974 GCF_000151885.1 Dipodomys ordii
GTCAGCTGGGGGAGGCCCTGGTCTCAGTGGACGTGGCGTCAGCTGGGGGAGGCCCTGGTCTCAGTGGATGGACGTGGTGTCAGCTGGGGGAGGCCCTGGTCTCAGTGGATGTGGCATCAGCTGGAGGAGGCCTGGCTCTCAGGGTGGCTGGAAGGGGTGGGAATTCAGTCTGTGCTGGAGTGGTGGACTAGACTCTGGCTGTGTAGCCATGACTCCTCTGCCCTGAGCAGAGCTGTGTAAAACACCAGAACCCACCTGTCCATCTACCAGCCAGTCCCTGTGAGCTTTTGGACAGGGGGCTGGGCCAGGGGCCCTGTTCCGGAGGAGCTGGGCTGACCTTGTGGGCTGGGTGGGCAGAGTGTCTCTCCAGGTCTCTCCTGCTTCCTGCCTGTGTCCTAGGACGGGCTGCGTAAGGTGGCAGCTGCATAATACAGTTGGGACTCTCCTTCTAAGGCTGGTGGTCTGGACCATGCCCAAGGTGACCTTGGAGCCTTCCTCCAGCACATGGTTGCTTGGTCACCTCAGTGTGGCCGGAAGTGGGAGGCGGGCCCAACCCCCACTTGCAGAGGTCTGAGGGTGCTGTGCAGCAGTACCAGGTCTCTTCTTGCCCCGAGAACAGCACCTTTGGAGCAGACTGGGGACCTAGATGAGGCCATCCCCTCCTGCCCGTGACTCCCGACGTTCGGGGTGACCCAGAGGGTGGAGTAGATCTCCTGCGGCACCTGCTGTCTACTGATGGGCTGGCCAGGCAGGGTGTGCTGGCATTGGGGGAGGCTGGGGCCTGTGATTCGCCTCTCCGGACCAGCCGAACTTCCCAGGTGGGCCCTGTGCAGATGGAGCCTCCCGTCAGTCCTTGCTGGAACACCAGTGCCATGCCTCCCCTTGGCCCGGCCTCTCCAGTGGTTGGCGCTCTCCTGGGGCCGGGCAGCAGCGGGCTGAGTGCTCCGGGCTGCCCCGAGCCAGGCTCTGCCTGAGCTGGCGGCTCTTGACAGGGCTGGGGTTTCCAGGGGGACTGGATGTTCTTTAGGGATGGTGTTTGCTTTGAGGGGAGGGGAGGGAGGGTCAGGAGGTGGGGCAGGGGCAGCAAGGCCAGGCTGAGTGTGGAGAGGGCCTGGAAGGCCCTCCACCCCCTCACCAGGCTCCCAGTCTACCTTCCCCAAGAGCGATTGTTCCACGGCTCTGCCCTTGAGGAGATTCAAGGACAGAGGCCTGAGGCCAGAACTTGTACCCCCGGTGAGCAGCCCAGTGCCCTCTTCTGCTGGCTCCGGCTGTCTGTACCCCAGGAAGAGGGATCCATGTGTGGGGCTAAGGCAGAATGTCACCCCTCAAACGGACATCCCATGTGGGGCTGGAAGTGAGCCCCGTGGGCTGGGACTGGCCATCTCTGGTTCCCAGGTTGGGGCCTGGGGCTCTGATATTGGGGACCTGTGCCTTTGGTGCTGCCCTTGGATGACGACTTCCTCTCCCCAGGGGGGCAGGGCAGAGAAGCTTCTGGAAGGTTCAGGTTAGGGTGAGCGAAATGTCTGATTGCTGTGAAGACACAGTGCCGTGGTTCGGGAGCCTGTGGGGAGACTCGTCCCAGGACGGGCCTGCGGGCTGCGGCCAGGCCCTCGTGACCGGCCCAGGTATATATAGAAGAGGTCACACAGACTTTAAGATACACACGCTTTCCAAAGCCAGCTTCTGCCTCGGAGAGGGTGGATTTTATTAGCCAATTACCTCCCTTCCCCGATTGCAGGGCAGCCTAGCAGGCCCTCTGATTCGCCTCACTGATAGAGCTCAGACCTCCTTATAAATAAACCCGCCTTGGCAGCACCTTGCCTTGCGTCCTCGGACCGCCTGTCCCCGGGGAACGCCTGCACAGTGACAGCCTCCTGCTGGTCCTGCCCGTTACCGTGGGGACAGCCCTGACAGACATGCCGGCCTCCGGTTGGCATGCACGCATGGCGTGCCAGCTGTGTGCCAGGCGGGACTGTGTCCTGGAGGAAGGGAGGCGCTGGCTGTGGAGTTGGGGCTCCGTGGGTGGCCCGGGTGAGAAGATGGAGGGGGGCCTGTGTTGGTGCACCATGAGAAGCGGGGGCCCCATGTGTCAGGCGGGAGTCCCCAAGCACAAGCGTACCCTAGAACTGAAAATGTACTCCATTTGGAAAGTGTCTGTGCAGATATCATGACAATCTGCAGGGGAGATACTCCTACCTAGGTTGCACCCCAAATCCGAGCCAGTCCTGTGAGAGCAGAGGTAAAGTATCTGCACACACAGGGCAGGTGGTTCGTGAAGACCCAGGCAGAGGCTGGCGTGCCGCCACGCTGGAGGGCAGGGCCTGTCTGAGGCCTTCGGAGGGAAGAGTGTGTCCGAGAGGCACCTCGGCCCAGGCTCCGAGCCTCCGAGCCTCCAGCTGGTGAGAGGAGAGACGTTGGCTGTGTGACTCGGTAGGCCTGTGGTACCATGGAGCGCACCCAGGAAAGCTTGCGGTATGCACAGGGGCAGACCCTCAGCCACGACAGGCTCCGGCCACCTGTGTGTGCACCTGTGCGGTCCCCAGGCAGCCCGGCCGGGTGGGGACGGAGCCTAGGGTTTGTCTCCCAGCCTCCATCTCAAGAAGGGCTTCAGGGGCAGGCAGACTCTCACCAGGAAGTGAAGATGGAGTTCGTCTCTGGGAAGACGCATTCCACAGAGAGCTGGGGTTTAAGGCGGGAGCTGCTTCTGTTGGAGACTGGGTTTGGGGTGCACGTCCCAGGAATTCTTAGACTCCTCCATCATAAATTGAGCATTCCCTAAATCGAGGGCACGCACCGCTGTTGGCCCTCGAGATGGTTTTATGCGGGATGCGGAAGGGCGTTTTTCATTTTAATGGCTGTGTATTTACTTTTATGGTTACCTTCTATTTATGGCGACGGTGCTGGCTCTATTTACAGGGTGATGGAAAGTGTCTGTTTCACACTAACGTGATGCACGGATGCAGGAAAGTCACAGGAGTTGTGAGATGACAGGTTTGGGAGGCATTGTGCTGGTGAGGACACGTTTACTGAGCACCTACTAAGTACCTGGCTAAGCCAAGGCTAGGACAGAGAGGCAGGCTGGGCCAGGTAGGGCAGCTGGATGTGGTGGGCTCCAGGTCTGTGGCTGCTGGGCGGGCACTGGGAAGCCTGGGATGGTGCCCAGTCATTTGCACAGGAGTAGGTATCCTGGGTGAGCTGAGAGGGTCCACGTGGCCCTGCCGTAGATACACAGTGCGATGCGGAGTGTCTGTGTCCTGAGGCTACTCTGATAAGTGGTCGCACACTGGACACCTGAATAATCACAGGCTGGAGGTCAGAAGTCAGAGATCCATGTGTCAGTAGGGATGTACCTTCCTGGGCTTGGGGGAGATTCTGTCCTGAACCCAACACCCACCCCCCAGCCCCTACTGTCCTTGGCCTTCCTAGCTCATGGCCTCACCTCTAGTCTCGGACCCTGTCTCCTCTCTTAGGAGGACGACCGACCTTTGCGTGTGTGCCCACCTGAATCCCAGCTGATCTCATCTGCGTGTTCTGTATTGTGATCCAATTGAGCTGTGTCCTAAGGTTGGTTGGGGTGGACATGCCTCTGGGGCCACTGGCTAGCCCACCACATGGGAGTGGGGAAGCAACGTGCCTCCGGCTCCGGCCTGAGTTCCCGTCTGCACTGGGGTCCCGGGGTCCTGGGGTCCCCTTGGTCCGCAACTGTGGGTCTCTGGTCTCTGTGATGGCCTGTGGGAGGGGCTACAGCCGCCTGAGCCCCCAGGACCTGGCACTGCCAGCTCTGGGCATGTGGTCTTTGGGTGCCGCTCTGACACTGGCCTGGGCCCTCTGCCCTCCTTGGCCTATTATCTAGGGGCAGAGGCAAGAGGCCACCCCGCGCCCAGGCCCAGCATGGGTCCTTGGGGAGCCTGCTGGCGTGCGTCCATCTGAAAGTGCATGTTCCTTTCCTTTTTGTTTCTCCAAAGAAAATAGTGAAAAGCAGTTTGACATTTGTACCTGCCTCCCCAAAGGCACTTTTGATTCTGATTAGAGTAGACTGTGGCCAATTTAGCAGTTACCTGGCATGTTATTAAAAGTGTGCTCCTAGTGTTTACTCGTTTTATTTGTGATTTGTTCTTAATGCATTAATTCACGTTAATTGAAACTGAGATATTTCTCTTTTCCATTAAGTCTGTGGCTTGGCACTGAGAGCCCAATGCTACGTTCTGTGCATTGAATTATTTTGTCTCCTCTGCCCACAGGGAACCTGGCGGTGAGCGGCCGCTGTGCGTGTGATCCTCTCCGGGCCTCTGCAGTCAGTCAGGGCTTGGAGAATGGGGGAGGGCTTGCTGGGACTCCACACTGGGCCCAGATCACCCCTCCCGACCACCGGACACCAAGACAGCCATGCAGGGATTAGGGCAAGAAAGGCCAAGAGGAGGCTGTGCCAAGGCTCGGGGGTCTGACCAGGATGGGGAACAGACAAAAACAAGAACAGGAGGCGTCCGGGCACCGGTGGCTCCCGTGTGTAATTCAAGCTACTCAGGAGGCTGAGATCTGAGGATCACCGTTTGAAGCCAGCTTGGTTAGGAAAGTCCATGAGGCTCTTACCTCCAGTTAACCACCAAAACACTGGGCGTGCAGGTGTGGCTCAAGTGGTGGAGTGCCAGACTTGAGTACAAAGCTCAGGGACAGCACCCAGACCCTCAGTTCAAGTCCCACCACCTCCACCAAAAACAAAACAAACAAAAATACTAAGAGGCAGAGTGCTGGTCTGATTGGACTTAACCCCAGAATTATGGCCATGAGGCCTGGCGGGGTGGTGAAGCCATGGTCCGGGATGTCCCTGTCCTGAGAGAGCTCCTGCTGAGATGGGGGGGCGCTGGAAGGGTCCCCAGAGACTCACAAGGACCACTTTTGGCCACCCTGGCCCCGGAGGCTGGGGCCTGAGAGACGGGTGTCATTCCCATGAGTGGTAGTGACCTGTGGGTCGCAGGCACCCTGTGCAGGTGAGCTCCTGCAGCTCGTCCGTCCCTGTGGTCCCCAATGTCCGTCCCTGTGCCCCTCACACAGGCACAGTGGCCTTGGGACCTGCGGCCCCCACTGTGGAGAAGCAGCCCTCCTCTTAGCGTATGTGACCCTGGGCTTGTGCTCCAACCTCCTCCCGGGCCGCTGTGATGATGCAGGCCCAGCAGGCCGGGTCCTCACGGAGAGCTGGACTGTGTGTGTGCCTGCTCCTCCCTCGGTGGCCCTGTCCTGGACCGGCCTCTCCCATTGCTGCCTTCTGATCCCACTTGGACAGAAGTGTCTCCACTCTGTGGCCCCGATGCCTGTACGTTCCTCTCTCAGCAGCCTGTCTGGCTTCGAGTGGCCATGTGGGTGCTGCTACTCCTACTTGTACCCCTGGATTTCAGTCCCCACTGCCCGCCTTCCTGCACCAAGCCAGGGCAGAAGCAGTGTCATAGAGCCACAGGAGAGAAAGGCCAGTCTGAGGGCTTGGTGGCCGCAGCCCCAACTGGCCTTCCTGGGCCTCTGCCTCCCTGTCTGCCCCCTGCGTACTGTCCTGGCCGGGGTCTCTGGGATGGCCAGGACTGGCCTCTGAGATTGTGAAGCAGGGACTGGACCGCACAGGGGGCGTTGCCCTCAGGCAATGCAGGCCCGCACTGAAGTTACTTCGTTATTTCCCAATTGCCCGAGTCCTTAGACTATGAAAAGGCCAGAAAACCAAAGGCCCTGACCACGGTGCTGGGCCTGGAAGGTGCCTGCTCTCTGCCCATGGGGTGATGCTTGTGTCTCTCCTTATTCTGGGGTGGTGCGGCGGGGGGGCTGCACAAGGCTGATCTACCCTAAGACACAAGGGAGGCTGGCCAGCCTTGGGGTAGAGTGCTCAGCAAGCCCTTACTGACTCTGAGGGTCTCACCCAGCGTGGGTTAGACGTGGGGTCAGGGACTGGCGGGGCCTTGGGACGCGCGTGCAGGAAGCCGCTGGATGTGTTCCCAGCTGTGAGCACGCTTGAGCTTGCACACAGGTGCTCATGAGCTTGCGCACATGGCTGGAGCCCTCTACAGAGGTGGGCAGGGCCCAGGGCCTCGGCCTTGGTGCAGTTGACCTCAGCGCAGGTGCTCGGTCCGTGTTCTGCACGAGGAGGGCACAGCAGTACAGATAGTGGAAGGATGGGCGGGCGGATTTGACAGGCTCCCGGTGTGGAGCAGTGGCTTGTCCAGCCCGGTGCCCCAGTTGTCTGTGCAGTATGAGAGCAGAGGGGCTGGACAGGAGCCGGCTCTTGTCTGTCCCATGAGTACCTAGCAGGCAATGCCCTGCCTGGCGGTCTCTGCACATCCACGGCTCCCAGTCCCCAGAGGCAGGTGGAGTCCCGTGTTGGGCAGTTCTGGATCTATGTGTTTCTTGGTGACCCCCGCGTCTCGCTTTGGAATCAAGGCCTTGAGTCTAACTGCAGCCCTGGACCTGCTCTGCCTCTGCAGCCGCCACGTCTGGGGCATTCTCTATACACCTTCCCTGGGGCATCTCCCCGGGGGGGGGGGCTGGCGCAGGGGTGCGGCTGCCACTCTCAGTTATCCCTGTCCTTAATGGTGCCCTGCTCCTTCCAGCCAGGTCCTGGGTGGCTACGATCACAGCCAGGTACCCAGATAGTTTTCTGGGAGCTGGTGGAGCTGAGGTAGAGGCCAGTTCCTGTCCCACAGAAGAGGCTAAGAGGTAGGCACATGTGCTGGTTTGGTTAGTAAGTGCTGCTGCTGACAGTCGAAGCAGCCTGGCTGCGCAAGGGAGTGTGGGAGCCCTTGTGTGGAGCTGGTAGAGCTAGCTCGGGGCAGGCTCGGGGTGCTCCCATGAACCTCGGTGGGGGAGAGGTCACTCACCCATGCCTGTATGTAGGGGAGCAGGGCAGTGGGGGACCTGGGCAGCAGACCGGTGCCCAGCACACATCCTGTGGGCCACATCGCCCTTCCAGGAGCTGGTCCCATCCACAGTGGAGGTCCCTGTGCTGTTTAATTAGTGTGTGTGTAGGGCCACGCCAACATCTTTGTGCTTTAATCCTTTAAGAACTGAGATTGTCTCAGCTCCGGCTGAGTTACAAGCAGAATAAATTAAAACTTCTCGTACATGAGATCTTGTAGCCTTATTAAGTGGCAAGATTATGCAAAAAAAAAATCGTTAAGTATGATAATGCAACTTGCCGTGTGATTTGTAAGAGGACATTCATTATCTCTCATTCTGCTCTACTTAAGCCCCATTGCAGGGGAATTAGTGGTATTACTGTTTAAATCTTAACTTTTGTGTTACACAGGCATGTTCCAAAGCTTTGAAATGTATCTGAAAGCGTGCCTGGATTGCACAGATTTGAAGAGATTGAGCAGGAGGGTTTCAAAGTGGGGCTCATCTGGAGAAATTGTACCAGTGGACTGTCTCATTTAATTAGAGACCTAGCTGGAGGAAGAGGTTCCTGCCCGGAACCCAGCCACTGAGGAGGTGGAGTTAGGATTTGAAGCCAGTCTGTGAGGGGAAAAAGAAAAGTTTGAGAGACTTCAGCTCAACCAATAAAAGGTGCTGAGTGAAGTGGCTCTTGTCTGTCAGCCCAGTTCCTACTTAAAAAATAACTATTAAAAAATAGCTAAAGACAAAGGCCAGGGGCCTGGCTCCACTGCTAGAGTCCCTGCTACCAGATGCCCAACCCCCAGTTCAAACTCCAGTTCTGTGCCACCCCCTCCCCCAAGGAAAGAAAAAAGGAGAAAGAAGCCCCGAAAGCACGAATGCTGCTTGGCAGGAGCTTATCAGGGAGCTGCTGCACAATAGCACCAAAAAGAGTCAGAGACGCTGGAGTGAGGGGGAGAGGCCCCGCCCGCCCCTCTGGAGACACCGCCTGCCGCTGGTCTGCAGCCTCAGCGGACAGGCAGGAATGTGCATCCACTGTCACTGCCTGCCACTGACAGGCAATGGGGGCAATTTTAGGGTTACAGAAAACCTAAGCAGACACTGGGGAGAATTGCCTGTTCTCCACACCCCCTAGTGTGCACTGGCACAGCTCACATGACCCCCAGTGTCCCCTGTCACAGGCTCACACGATCCCCAATGTCCCCTGTCACAGGTATCCATGACCCCCAGTGTCCCCGGTCACAGGCTCACTGTCCCCTGTCACAGGCTCCCATGACCCCCAGTGTCCCCTGTCACAGGCTCCCATGACCCCCAGTGTCCCCTGTCACAGGCTCCCATGACCCCCAGTGTCCCCCGTCACAGGCTCACATGACCCCCAGTGTCCCCCGTCACAGGCTCTCATGACCCCCAGTGTCCCCTGTCACAGGCTCACTGTCCCCTGTCACAGGCTCACACGACCCCCAGTGTCCCCTGTCACAGGCTCACATGACCCGCAGTGTCCCCCGTCACAGGTATCCATGACCCGCAGTGTCCCCTGTCACAGGCTCACACAACCCCCAGTGTCCTCTGGGCCCTCGGGCAGTGTGCATTGGTTCCCTGGCCTCTGGGTGCAGCGCGGCCTGTGGGTTTGGACACACGTCCTGACTTGCGTCCGCGGTGACCACATCACCCGCCTGAGTTGTCACGTGGGGCGGCGGCCCTGCCCGGCTCCTCCATGCTGAGGTCTCCATGCTTAGGTTGGGCTGCTGTGCCTGCCCGGGCTGCGGCTTGTGACTGCTCAGTTTCCAGAGCTCCGAGCCCTGTGCTGTTGGTGTCCTGACCTCAGGGAGACTGTGTGTCTTTCGCTGTGAGTGCTCTCCGCCTGGCTGGCCTGCCTGCCTTGAGGTGCATCTTGGAGTCTCCTGGTGCAGGGCTGGTGGCAGAGGCAGGAAGGGACTGGAGGCTTGCTCCCCAGTGACCGGGGCTCTTCTTATGCTGCTCTTCGTAAAGCGGTCTTTATAACCTATGCACAGAAAGAGGGGAGACCCAGCCTTTTATCTTGTAATCTGTCTATATTAACACAAACAGGTGTCAGGTGACAATTTTCCTTGCAAAGCCAGTGGAGTTCTCTTCTGGCTTTGAGAGGATGTCCTGTGCCTGGCCCCTGCTCGTCCCCAGCGCTCCTGCGGGACTGCCTGCCTGCCGCCACCTCCCCGATTCACTGCCCCACCACCTGGGCCTCTCGTCCCTGCTGCCGTGCTGTGTCCCGGCCGCTGCACTCCCTGGCTGGTCTCTGTGGAAGGCCACCCCATGTCTGCACCTGTCCCCACCTCCCTCCTTCCTCCTAGAAGGCCTCGGTGGATTTCCAACCCACAGTTCATAGGCTGGGGTGGGGACAGGTGGTAGACAGGCTAGGGGATGGCCAAGTTTAGTTTCCACACCCAGGCAATGTTCCTCCTGGGAGGAAGGGAGCAGGAGGAGAGAGTCACTCAGGAGGGACACAGAGGTGATGCTAGCCGGCCAGTCACACGCACATGGCTGAAGGTGCCAACCAGTGGACCAGGACACTGACTAGAGGGAATGTCAGAGGCCCTGGCCCTCCATCCCCGGCCAGGCCTAGCCAGGTCTTATCAAAGAACCCAAGGGCAGGGTGTGGCCAGAGGGAGTGATGACAGCACCGACTGGCTCCTGGGTGTGAGGCGCTCAGCGGAGGCCGCGTGGAGTGCAGATGTTTCAGGTTCAGGCTCAGGGGCTCAGTCTTCATCCCCCTGGCCTTGGATTGTTCGGCTGGGGCCCGATGCATTACAGCAGGACATCTGTTTTGCCCGAAGTGCACAGATTGAAACGTTCAATCCATCCACACCCACAAACCGCTTGACCAAACATCTTGTTTTCACAGCCCAGCCGGGAGGCAGGAGTGAAGGGCTGGCAGTGTTCGAGACTCTGGGATCAGTGGCACAGGGCTCGAGGGAGGCCGTCCGGGGAGAGATATCCCTGCCTGGTGCCGGTGCCAGGAGCCTGGCCATCCCCAGCCTGGCAGTGGCCGGGACCTCAGGCAGCAGCACGGGAGGCTGCCCTGGGAGGCAGCAGTGTGGGAGGCTGCTGGCCTTCATGTGTGGCCGGGCTGGCAGGGCTGTGCTGTTTTCTCGCACACGCTGCCACGTTTGTGGGTTTCTCACACTAGCTAGTCCTCCAACTCCAGACATCGACTGTCACTTGTGTCATACAGCTTAATTCAACGCTGTATCACACACCACAGGAGCCAGGGCAGACCCCCTCCTGCAAGCCAGGCTCCATGCACAGCCACCCCCCAGAGAGGCTGACCACCCAGCCCAGGTTGCCAGCTACACCGCTGACCAAGTGGCTGTGATCCCAGTCCCGCCCTCCCAGACCCTCTTGGCAGAAGTCCTGAGGACTCAGGAAACACTACCTGGCGTTTGCCAGCTTATGACAGATGGCCAGCCCATCAAAGAAGAGGTAGGTGACAGTGCCCAGCCCCCTGGGGCACCCAGCGCTCTGGGCCGCACCCTTCCGGCCCTGCGATGTCCCCGTCCCAAAGCTCCTGGAACCCTGTATCTCAAGAGTTTTACAGAGGGCTCGCGATGTGGCCTGATGGTTGCCTCACTAACCGCTCCCCTCCCTGGAGTTGGAGTCCCATGGCTGGAAATCCCGTCCATCCTTCCTGCCTTACTGTCTGCCTGCAGTCATCCCACCCCTTTGGCTGAGGGAAGACATCTCCATCCTGGAGATCAGAAGGGTTTTGGAGCTCTTTGCCAGCAACTGGGGCAGATATGGAGGCACTATGGTCTGTGTGTCCCAGAGGCCTGCAGGGCAGCCTGGTCAGTGGGCAGTCCTGGCCTAGTCCTGGCCTGGACAGCCTGGACAGCCTCTGCAGATGTGGCTCAGAGTGGACGGAGGGTGCATGAGCCTGGCAGCTTGGGGAAGCCGTGGCTGGCGTGGTCCCCGGTCCTCCGTGGGCCTGGCGGCGTGGGGGAGCCGTGGCTGGTGTGGTCCCCGGTCCTCCGTGGGCCTGGCGGCGTGGGGGAGCCGTGGCTGGCGTGGTCCCCGGTCCTCCGTGGGCCTGGCAGCGTGGGGGAGCCGTGGCTGGCGTGGTCCCCGGTCCTCCGGGGGCCTGGGCTGGCGGCATGGGGGAGCCGTGGCTGGCGTGGTCCCCGGTCCTCCGGGAGCCTGGCAGCGTGGGGAGCTGTGGCTGGCGTGGTCCCCGGTCCTCTGTGAGCCTGGTGGCTTGGGGGAGCCGTGGCTGGCGTGGTCCCCGGTCCTCCAGGAGCCTGG
>NW_012267303.1:2431184-2458499 GCF_000151885.1 Dipodomys ordii
CCGGGGGCCTGGCGGCGTGGGGGAGCCGTGGCTGGCGTGGTCCCCGGTCCTCCGGGGGCCTGGCGGCGTGGGGGAGCCGTGGCTGGCGTGGTCCCCGGTCCTCCTACCTGTGCCTCCTACACAGAAGGCATGTCAGGCATTGAGTCTATTTCTATAATTAGGGCCTGCCTCTCTTACCCAAGAGCACATACACTGGATGTAAAATTAGCTCAGGGAGCCGAGTGGGAGCTTGGATTGCCGTATCTGGTCACTATCGCCGCAGGACCCCCCACGGGGGTGAGGGGGGTGGGTAGTGCTAACTTTAGTCTGTAAGCAGCACGTGGTCAGCTTCAGGGAGCGCAGAGGCCCGCGTGGGCTCTGGGTTCACGGCGTTCTGCGTGTGAATGGGGCCCTCCCTCCCTGGAGCGCAGCTGGCGGCTGGAGAGAGGCAGCAGCACCGAGGTGACTCAGTCCAGTGAGTGAATGAGCCACACGGGGAGCACAGGAGGACTCCGTCCCTTCCCCACACACCGCTTGACAGCAGCCCCCTGAGGGCTCCCCTGCCTGCACACTGAGGCCCAGGAAGCCCAAGCCCCGATTCCAGAGATGTGTCTGACCCTGGGGAGGGGGAGGGAACGGAGGGCCAAAGGACAGGGGTCGTCAGGGAGGGAGGTGGTGGAGAGCAGAAGGACAGGGGCCCACAGGGAGGGAAGGGGTCCCCATGAAGACGGTGGCACCCTTGGAGGTGGTGGGTGTTTCAGGTGCAGCTGGAGTCTGCCCTGGGGTCTCCATGGGTGCTGCCTGAGCCCCGTGGAAGGTGCCGGAACCTGGGTGAATCGGTGCTGATTCCGAGACTGGGAAGAAGTGGGTTTGTGGAGTGTTCACGGGATTCCGGTGCCTCTGGTGTGTTTATACATTCACATCAAGATCTGTAGCAGGAGGGAGTGCTCCCGTGAACGTGTGCCAGGAGGTTCGCAGCGGCTGCCCGGGCCGTGGGATGATAGGGTAATTTATTTCCTTTCTTCTCTGATTTTCTTCTTTTTGTGTAGAAATATGTTTACCGCTGTATGCAGGAATGCATTATTAAAAGCACTTGCCTCCGCCTGCTCCCCTTGCCAGTCAGGAGCAGCAATGGTGTCGAGTTCCACATGCTTCCTCTGCCCAGCCTTCCACCTGGGGCCGGAGTACACGGACCGGCTCCCGGGGGGGGCAGGGGACATGCGGTTGTGTGAAGACTCCTGCCCCGAGTGTCCGCGGGGTCGCGGGCGGATCCACGGGAGCTCTGCCTCTTGTCTTCACACTGGTTCGGTGTCCCATCTCCTGGAGGCCACTCTGTATGAGCGGAGGAAGGTTGGCCTTGTCCACCAGGCTCAGAGGGGTGGACACTCTCCCCCTCTGGCCCACCTGCCCCACTGCCCTGCCCCGTCCCGGGCCTTCCTCCCAAGGCTCTGTGAGCTGCCCTGGCCAGGCGGAGGAGGGACGCGATGCTGTGCGGCCTACAACGGGGCTGGGGCTTCACCTCAGGAGTGCAGCACACTCTTGGTGATGATTGCAGCCACCCAGACTACGTTGTCGGGGTGTGGCTGCGGTAGTGAGAGCAGGCCCCAGTGAGGATGCCCGCCTAAGCCCCGTGTCCCTCCCCAGCCCCAGACTGGACACTAACGTCCCCAGAAGAGCCCTTTCCAAGGTGCCCAGGAGGCAGGCCGGCCCCTGGGGACAGCTCCCTGGACAGGGCCCTGGGACCTAGGGTATGAGCTCCAGCTGGCCCAGGTCGCTCTCCTGGCCTCCACTCAAATCCACAGCGCCCCTGCCTCCTTCCTCCAACACGGGGTCCCCCAAGGAGAGCAGAGCTCTTGCTATGCGATAGGAAGATGTGTGCCTAGGCTTAGGAGGGTCAAGGGGGCCGATCCCACTCCGGTGCACTGTCTGTGAACCGACAGGGGTCTGAGCTTGCCAGGTGGGGCGGGCGGGGCTGTGAATTCTCCACACTGGGCAGCCGCGGTAGTGCGCGTCCTGCTCACCCCTGAGCTGTGTGTCCAGTGCAGAGGCCTCTAGGCCCCAGGACGCACCTCAGGCCTCTGAGGGCCTCTGGGCTCAGGGTGGCAGCCGGAGCAGGTCATCCTCATGGGTCCCGTGGGTGACCTGTAGGATGACCTGGGAAAACCCTCAGGGAGTGCTCATCTTCTCTGATGAAGGGAACGTCCTCACATTTCCTGGCGGAAGTAGCTGTGTTTGAGGATCACATCACTATCGCTTGATTGCAGTGCCTAAGTGGGAAAGAAAATGGCCTTGGTAACCGCCAACCAGCAAGTGGCCTGGCCTGGGCCAGGTATTGTCTGTGACATGGACAGGGGCAGTTGTGGAAGACGTGGAGAATTCAGGGGGGGCACTCACGGGTCTGAGAATCTGACAGGTGTACCCCCGGTGTCTGGTGATACCGGGCCGTCCTGGACTTTTGACTGCATCTCTCTGATCTCTGTCTTCATCTACACAGCTGCCTTCGCCATGTCTGTGCACCTCTTGATGTGTGTGTGTACACACACGTGCATGTGCGTGCACACATGTGAGCATGTGTGCATGTCTGCTCGCTCTGGGGCTTGAACTCATGGTCTTGTGCTCTCTCTTAGCTTTGTCCTCAACATTGGTGCTCTACCACTTGAGCCACACCCCCAATTCCAGCTTTCTGTTGATTAATAATTGAAGATGGAGTTTCTCAGTTTGCCTTCCTTGGCTGGCTTTGATCTGGCTGAGGCTCCTAAGTAGCTAGGATTACAGGCATGAGCCACTGGCTCTGGGCTTGACTCTTCGTTATAAGGTGGCCAGTTTCCCAGCCCAAGCCCCACCCTAGAGGCTCCACCATGACTCACTCACATCGGCCGAGACTGTTTCCAGTCAGGGGTCCCAGAGGTGCGAGCTTCAGCATACAGTTTTGAGGTGCAAAACTAGATGCAATGGAGGGGTTGTTTGGCTTTGTGGGGAGCTAGGCCTGAGGTCCGCTGCTGCAGGAGCTCTGTCCGGAGAGACCTGCTGGGAAGCCCACGGCCAACAGCTGCCCGGCCATGGCTGTGCCAGGGAGAAGCCTGGGGATGGGTGGTTTTGGGGACGAGCACTCCTGAAGAGAAACGAAGGACAGAGCCGAGCGGTGAGCCTGCATCTTGGCACCTGCGCTTTATACGTAATGAGGGCTTTTGTGCCTGTTTTTCATAATTCTTTGTCTTTGTGGAGTCGGGCCGTTCTCTGCGTTCGCTGAAGAATACAGGCTGAAAAGCTGTAGGCTCCCGTCCTCACGCCCGCCACCGCTGTATGAATAAATAAAGGTCCCCGGGGAAGCACTCTCGCACATGATGAACTTCAGCATAATCAAATTAGCACCCCATGAGGGCCAAGGGCATCGTGGGCCTGCAGCAAGGGGGACGGAGGGTGGGCAGGCCGGGGGGAGCTGGGGCAGGGGCAGGGTAGCTTCTGGGGCAGGGTCTCCTCCTGGGAGAAGAAGGAGCCACCAAGATGCCTGCCCCCTGCAGGTGTGCCGGGCCTCTCCCTGCTGGAAAGGCCAGGTCAGCCGCAGTGCCCCTGCTGCTCCAGTGTGTGTGGCCCTGGCTGTTGCTCTGGCCTAGCCCGGGGGGCGGAGAGCTCTGCGTCAGGGCTTGCCCCCCCGTCCCCGTGAGCACCCAGCTCTGCTGTTGTGGCCTCCCTCCTTTTTGTTGACTCGCCTTCCTCGGGTGAATCTTTCACACCTGGTTGCTCACTATTAGAATCCGTCCGCTTGGCATTATTAGCCAACCTGTGTTTCAGGTCAGACTGAACTACAGACAGAGCAGCAGCCTCTAGAATTTTCTGTTCTTTTAGGTCCAGAATTTGTTCCTGGGCATCTGCGACTCAGCGCCTGGCTGATGTTGGGGTAGAGGGTGTTGGGGTGCTGTGGATGTAGCCCAGTGGTGCCCATTCCGGCTCTTCCTCCCTTCCCAGAGCTCACTGGAGCCTGTGCGGGTCTCTGCCCTGTGTCCCATGCCTGTGGAGCTGCTGTGGAGTGGGGTCCTGATTGTGTCCATGTGGATGGAAGCTCTCTGCTTCCCATGCTGCCCCCGCGCCCCCCCCCCCGGCTTAGCGTTCCTCGCTCTTCAGTGAAGTCTCTTCCAGGGGAGATGCTGTTCCAGGAGGTAGAGCAGCATCGTGGGAGACTGAGCCTTGGAGGTGGGACGGACACCCTGCCCCGTGGGAGGCTGCCCCACACCTGGGCTGCAGCCTCTTCGCTTGGTCTCAGAGGGGGTCCCTGAGGGGCGAGAGCTGCATCTTCTCTGAGCTGCCGGAGGGACTACCAGGCCTTCTGGACGGACATAGTCACACGTGCCCCGTCACCCCGCACGGAGTCACCACAGCTCACGTGAGTCAGGACAAGGCCGTGACTGCGGGTGGAGGCCGGTGCTCATGGTTTCCCGACCTCCCGGGATGCACCCAGGCCCAGGCCTGCATGCGGTGTGAGCAGGGACAGGAATGTGCCTTGTTCTGCCTGGTTCTGATCCATTAGAACAGTTCCCGGTGTGCCGCACGGCTGGGTGCGGGGCAGCCCGCGTGGGGCTCTCCCGGGCCTCCCTGTGACCCACGCCCCCTGACTGCAGGGTGCGGGTAAGGACGCCCTGGATGCAGCTCCGGGCCGTTTCCAGTTCTCATCAAACTTCAGGAAAACACCATGATCCCAAGGAGTGGTGCTGGGTGCTGGGTGTAGCTCACATCCTCCCTGGAGACCACTCGAGTCTCTAAGCCTGACACGGACATGTGCGAGACAGCCCACTGCAGCATGTCCCTACGTGTCCCAGGGTGGACGCGTGGAGTGGGCTGTGTGCAGGCGTGGGTGGACGCGTGGAGTGGGCTGTGTGCAGGGGTGGGTGGACGCGTGGAGTGGGTTCTGTGTGGGGTGGGTGGACGCGTGGAGTGGGCTGTGTGCAGGGGTGGGTGGACGCGTGGAGTGGGCTGTGTGCAGGGGTGGGTGGACGCGTGGAGTGGGTTCTGTGTGGGGTGGGTGGATACATGGAGTGGGTTCTGTACAGAGATTAGTGGACACATAGAGCAGGCCTCTGGTTTGAGCGGTGGAGTGTGGAGCAGGTCTCTGGTTGGGCCTGTGTCAGGTGTGTGAAGTTGCTGCCTATGAAGAGCAGCTCTGTGTCTGGCCAGTGGGTGGGTGCCCTGGGCACCTGGCTCAGGAGGCCCAGGTGTGCTGAGCACCGCCACACGCACACACAGACCTAGGATGCACACACGGTGCTGGACCCCATCCCCAACTTGAAGGAGCATGGGCTGGGGCTTGGCGTCAGTCTGCTAACCGGGAGTGGGAAATGCCGAGCTTCCAGCATGCCGTGTGTCCATGCAGGTGGCTTGCCTGGCTGGGGCCAGAAGCTCCAAGAAGCATTTGGGACAGCCAGGTACTGTGCACATTCCGCTGCTGTGTTCCTGGTCCATGGGAAAGGGGTTCCGGGCCTCAGGAGCCACCTTGGAATCTTAGTTCATGACCGCCCATGTCCCTGTGCCTCAGCTTTCCCACAAAGGTGTGATCACTGCTCCCTAGAGAGTCTCGGACCCAGGTGGAGGCTGGAACAGCACAGGGCACCCCGGGGTCCGGTCAAGGAGTCACGTCGTAGAGGAGGAGGGACCCCTGCAAAGTGTGCCACACCTTGAGTCAGCTGTGAGGACTCTCCACATCCTGGCTGGGAAGAGAAAGAAGCCTGTGCATCCTCAGAGCCTGGCCGGCCCCTGTGCCAGGCACAAAGCCGGCTCCAGGCGGCCGTGCCCCCGGGGCTCAGCCCCAGTGTCCAGGCACACAGGGTCTCTGGGAGGTCCCTGCTAGAGGGCAGGGACAGAATTCCTCAGGGCGGCAGACGGGTGGAGCCCGCAGGGAGCCCTGTGCTTGGCAGGGGAGGCCGGGGTGGAACGTTTTCTGCCACACTTGCCCCTCGTGTGAACAGTTGGCAATCTTTGTAGGACCAGATCCTCAGCCTGAAATCACAGTTGACTCCCAGTGCACTCCTGCTCACGCCGACTGGTGCTCATTTACCTCTTCATGTGTCATCAGAAGCAAGAGTGAGATATTTGCGCAGGCCAATCATAGTTTACACTCCGTGTAAATCTTATGGAACTTAAAGGGGGTTGGATCCCACATTTACCTTCTGGTCTGTGCTGTCTGTCCGGAGGGGATCACGGGCAGCGTGGAGTAGGAGATCCTAAATGGATCCTGGAAGAATGGATCCTGCCTTCCCAGCGGTAGCTCTTCTGGGATAGTGCGTCCTCCCCACACGGCCATGGTGGGTCCCCCGGGATGTCAGGTCCCCCACGATGGCAGGGTTCCCTGGGTTTGTAGTGGGTGTCACAGAGCTGTGTCTAGTTTTGCAGGACCACCTGTGTCCTTGGTGGCCCAGGAGATTCCTGTGTCACTTCTAGCAGCTGTCTGTGGGCTTGGGTCCAGCTTCTGCCCTCCCTTTGAGTCAGTGTGAAGGCTGCGAGAAGGGCTGCTGGGGTCTGTGCTCACGGCTGGCTCCCGCCTGCACTTCTGAGAAGGGATGAAGCCGGCCACAGTGGTGCCAACACTGGACGTCCTGATCTCTAACACTGCATTGGGGAGGTTGTCTTGGTGTCACTCGGCTGCCGAGTGTCATCCCAGTGTGTCCTGGCTAGTTACCCAGGGGTGTCTCCCTCTGCAGAGTTGAACGTCCCCATGGGCTCCCAGATGGGCTTCCAGGCAGCACAGACCACTGGGTCCAGCACTGTCTCCTCCCTAGTTATGAAATTTCACATGTGCTCAGAGAGGATGGGACGTATGTGCCCATCCTTCCATGTTTATGTTGTGTGGGAACTCCATAACTGCTTAAACCACCGCCAAACTCGCTCCATTCATAGATGCATCTTCAGACACATGTACACAGCACTGCGCACATTCACGCCGTCTTCCGCACGCTGTGTCATAGGTGGCATATTTTCAGATCTTTAGATACATCCCTGCACTCCGGGATCCGAGCGTATGGGGAGGCCCACTTGTCTTTGCTGGAGACTCATAGATTTTACCTGCTGTGAGTCACAGACAGAGCAGATGGCTTCTGGGTAAAAGGGCAAGCTCTCTGCCCAGGAGAAGCCCTGGCAAGACAGAGCAGAGCTTGGGGTCACATTTCAAGTCCCTGTGCTGTGTCCACTAGAACTGTACCATCCACAGATTTGCTTTGGGGGACTTACATTCGTCCCTCTGAAGTCAGCATACATCGAGCCGTCTGCAGAAACCCCGTGAGGAGCCTCTGCCTTTGCCTCTTGCAAACAGGAGCCTCTGTGGTTTCCTCCAGGCTGGGTGGACCGAGGGTTCAGGCCAGCCTCTGTGCCTGCTGGCAGGGTAAGGCTGGAGCAGGTGTGTGCCTGTGGACGGTCAGCTGGTGGGCCTGGAAGTCCAAGGCAGTTGGCCTTGGAGCTCTGGAGGAGAAGGAATGGCCTCAAGGTGCTCTATACCCATTTCAGCCTTGTGTGGGAGAGGTCTCCCCATTTATCCTCAACATTTCCACCTCTTAGGTCGTATCGGAGTATGGTGGAGGTCACACCCTCTCCCTCCTAGCTTCTGGAGGGGCTGTGCTCTGGTGGGGTGGACAGGTGTGTGTCTCCCCAGGTGACAGAAGATGGAAATGGTGATTAGAGGGCTTAATTAGCAAGAGTTTTCAGGCTGTACCTTCATGCCAGCAGCACTAATGGAAACCACTATTTGACTGCTACAGCAGGTGGAGGGGAGAAATGTCATCCCCAGGTAGCAGGTGGGGTGAGCAGTCGCCCAGGATGATGGAGCATCTGGGGCCTACCTTGCCCTCCACAGCCCTTCTTGACTGTGTTGGAGGCAGAGTCCTGGGGTTGTGCTCAGGGCTGGGGGGAGGTGGGGCACCAGGCTGGGAGGTTACTGGAAACCCAGCACTGCCCCCAGAGTGTGTGTGGGAGGGTCCCTCTGCACCAGGAGTGGTCTGCCCGGGGTGAGTGAGGCACAGCTGCTGCAGAAGGCTGCAGGCTTCGCGTGGAAGGGTCGGCGCAGTTAGGACCATTTCTGGCGTTTTCTGGCCAAGTCATGATTAACCACAAGGCCCAGCTGTTAATAGCACAAACCATTCCGGCAAGTTCTGCCGTCATTTCTGAGTGGCTGTTGGAGAAGCTGGAGAAACCCTGGGAGATGAGACAGACCCCGAGCTGTGCCACAGTGGTCCGTCTGTGTGAGCCGAGGGCTGGGTGTTTGGAAGAAGCCCCAGAGCCCAGTGTCGAGGCTTTCTCCGCTGGCAGTGTGTCTGGACGTCCACACCAGTGAGGCCCAGTGGGTCCGCAGCCAGTGCTGTGGGAACGGGGACCCCGAGCCCTTGGCAGGAGTAACACCACCTCGGTATAAAGAGCCCCGCTGACCTTGCTGTGAGTGCCCCGTTTGCAGCTAGGTCATCAGAGCCTCCGGCAAATGGCAGAGCTAAGACTTCTCTGTCGTCTTTGGGTGGAGCGGCCAGGCTGTCTAGAAATAGGGAAACATTGCAAGAAGCTCTGGGCTTGTGATTGTGGGAGTATCGTCTCTATTCTCTCCAGACTGTTTGCCCAGTGGGCTGCAGCATACCCAGGGAGCCTGGCCTCCGAGCCCCCTTCTGTCTGATTCCTGCGCTTCACACGCTGGCCCAGACAGCATGGCTGCTTCCCAGACCTAAAACACACATGCAGGGGCGTGGCGTGGCATGGTGCCTTCTCTGAGCTTCTCCAAGTCTTCATATTTAACCTTTGCAGGCTAAATTGGATTAGAAAAATGGCTATCCATGCAGTTTTGAAACAAGAGACCTCGTAAATACTTTATTGGAACACGTCGGGATTTACTTGCTCATAAACCTGGCTGGACAGCTTCTCCTGACTTATGGACGACTGATTGGCTCCGTGTAATGTTCATCACTGGTAAACAGGTGCCTGGACCAGCCAGGAGGCCTGCAGGGCACCATGCACAGCTGGTTTTTGTAACTCTGCAGTGTCTGTCCCTGGTCCTGTGGCTGTGGAGGAGCAAGCCGCTGGCTTCCAGAACCATCTGTGACTGGATGGTGGGGGAGGGGGCTTGGAGAATGTTCTTGCTTTAAGAAGCTCATTCACCTCATTCTCTTCTCCCTTTGGCTTCCGACCACCTGTAGAGACCCTCAAGGAGCCGTGGGGGACCAGAGGTGCTGGTTTCTGGGGAAGGCTGGGAAGACTCAGGGCGGGCAGACAGGCCCTTTACTGTGGAGGGAGAGGGTGGTTGGTGGCTGGTGGGCATGGTGGCTATGGTCCTTTCTCTGGGGCTGTGGTGCCTCTGGCTTCCGCATCCTCACCAGCAGGATGCCTGCTGGTCTTCATTCTCCTGGGTGGAGCCAGGGCTGTTCTACCTCTGCCCACATCGCAGGCAGGGCCAGCCCCCGAGCAGCGCGGCCTCCTGTCTTCCTCACAGCTTCTGTGCGGGGTTCTGCTCGTGAGGGGCAGAGCTGGGTGGAGACCCCTGGCCCCGGGTCAGGCTGATCCGCCAAGAGGAGGGTGAGCCAGGCTCTGCTGCCTCTCCCACCGTCCCTAGGCCTCACTGCCTTGCTGTCATTTGCAAGAGTTTCCCGACTTGTCCTTTTCCCCAGTCCTCACACAGAGAGGATTTGGGCTTGCCACAGATAGATAGAGCCTGAGATGCAGGGCTCAGGGCCTGAGCCAGTCTAAACCCCACAGGCCCTGCAGTCCCCGGCCCCCCACCCCCCACCAGCTGCCTGTCCCAGCCTGTCAGCTCCTTAGGGCCCAGAGCTCCTCCTCCATTCCAGCAATGGCTGCTGCATGGACCTGGGCCCTGCCTCTCTCGGGAAGCGGCCCCCAATAGAGCCGGCAGGAAGGGGTGGCGGCAGACCCCGTGTGTCTCGGTGCCTCTCACACTCCACCTCAGTAGGCCAAGAGTGTCTTCATGTGTGGGAAGTGGGCTGAAGCGTGGCCGTCCCTAAGCGGGCTGGGCAGAGCGTGGCTTTAGATGGACAGAGTGGGTTTCGAGCCTCACAGGCCCTTATCAGGAGAAGCGGCGCCGCAGGCCAGTGGCGCTCTGGGCAGGAGGCTCTCCTTCCCATGTGCCCACGTGCCTAATGCGGGATCCCCAGGTGGGCGCAGTGGTTGGGTGCGCCTGCCTCACCGGCTGGGTGCCCGCTCCTGTCCCTGATGACCTCTCTGGTGACCCCCGCCCCTCCCTCCTCGCCGTCCCACCTCTCCTGCAGTGTCCCGGGACCCCAGCCCATCACTGTCCCCTGCCTCGCCCACGTCCGTGGGTCTGTCTGCGAGCCTTCCCCATCTCCCCTGCCCCGAGCTTTGCTTTCGTTTCCCACGTAGTTGCAAATGGATGCACATATTTTGACTTCATTATCTCAACATGGCCCAATTTGGATTTAGACTTTTCTGATGCTCATAAAATCTGGGAGGTGGTTTTTAATCAGTTAGTTCTGCTGCCACCGCCTCCTCAGAAAAGGGAACACTGTCCCTTGTTCTCCTGTTTTTGTTATTTTTTGCTGAGAACAATTTAATTTCATCTCCGAACGGGAGTTGCGGAGCCCTGTTCTTTGCTTTCCGGTGGGCGTTCTCCTGCTACCCTGCCTCCCTCCCCCAACGCATGTCCTGGGGCTCGGTCCCTCAAGGCCAGATCTGTGTTTCCCCATGAATATCCCTTTCTTCTAGGGTTTGACGGTTGATGCAGTACACGGCTGTTTACCCAATGTCTCTGTGGAGCAGTTCTACTGTGTCAGGTCCAGGTAGATGAAGATACTTGGGAGTGGCTCTAACCCTGAGCACGTGAGAGTCAGCTGCTCTCTCCCTCCCTCCCTCTCTCCCTCCGCCTGTCCCATCATCCGGCCACTCACCTTCCCATCTACCCAGCCATCTGCCTCTTGACCCACGTGTCTACCTGCCCATCACCCATCCAGTCACCTATCCGTCTTCCATGGTCTGTTCATTGTCCACACGCCCACTTACGCACGGATCTCTCCACTCATTGGCCCAACCATCCATTCACCCAACTGTCATTCCACTTAACCCACCCGTCTATCCACCCATCATCCATTCATTCATCTGTCTACCCGTGTAGCATGCATTTATCCACCCATCCATCCCGCACCCAGACACATTTTGGATATTCATCTATGGCAGCTTCTGAGGCATTGATACTAAGGTGGGCTGGCCTCAGTGAGTTCATTGTGCTGGGGTACTGGATGCAGGGTGACGGATGCCACTTTTCAGAGGGTGGTTGGGGAAACCAGTTGAGGTGTCTGTTCTCCCAAGGTCTTGGAACAAGCATCAACTCAATCTTTCCAACACAGCTTCCTACTTTCTCCCCCCTTAGCAGCAGAAGCCAATCGCATCTTTCAAAACAGCACCCTAGAGCGAGCTAGAGTATATCAGATCCTGGGTGAAGCACTCTGCCAGTTTCAAGAGAATGACCTTGAAACCAAGCAGTGATTGTTCCAAGTTCAGAAACTCCAACATTCTCACTGACTGCTCTGTGCCCCAGATACTTTCCTTCCATCACGGCCTGAGGTGAGGAGACACCTGAAGTGGCGAATGACCACTTAGACACATGGGTTTAGGACTTGCACACCTACCAGCCTGTGTCTTGGCACTTATGTTTATTAAAGAAAAATGCAGTACCAGCGCTGGGTTTGTCAGCATCCTCTAAAGGATCTGAAGCAGCACGCTACATGGATATCTACGCACACACAAACACATACATGCGTGATTATAAAGAGGAATCAGTTTACATTATTGTACGCTAGAGAGCCAGAGAACCCAGGACGGCTACATGCCTCCGGCAGTCCAGGGATGGGGGTTGACGCTCCCTGGTGTAACGTTGGTGGCAGTGAGTGGTAGTCACTGGTGTGAATCTGTGTTCGAGGGCTGACGATGCTGGGGTCCCCTTCAGTGGGCGATGGCCTCGACCACAGATGCTGGCTCTGGAGGAAGGGCGTTTGCGTGGCTGGACTCCCGAGTGGCCCTTTCTTTTCCCACCTTTATTCCAACTGACTCCCAGCCCATGGGGTGGGGCTGCCCTCATCCAGGTCTCTCCAGCTCCCTGCTGTCACGCCTGGAATCGCCCTCACAGACTCACAGAAGCATGCACTGCTAAGCGCCCAGATGAGTCTCAGTCCAGTCAAAGTGACATTCACGATTTGCTATCCCAGGTCTCCTCTTGGCGAGGACCCTTGCTGCAGGTGGAGGCGGAGCTCCGGCCCCTCTCTCCCAGTGCACCCGGAGAGGTGGGGATATCTGTGGGGAGGGAGTGTGAGGGGATGACCGGGAGAAAGCCCCTGCCCTGTCAGAGAGGGGAGACAGGCAAGCCCAGATGACAAGGAGCTGAGAATTCTCGATGACGGGTCGTAGCCCTCCATTTCCCATTGCTGCAATACCCGAGCCCGGATGATGTATACAAAGGGAGGTCTCTCCATCTTATGGTTTCGGTAACCTCTGAAAGGGCCTGGTGGATGCATCCTGGTGGGCACCTGTGCAGAGCCGTCACACGGATAGCTAGGAAGCCACAGAGAAACTTGCAGGCCATAGTTGCTCTTGGCCATCACCGCACTCCCGTGGGAACTACCTGGGCTTCCACCAGCCCTGCCTTCAGCCCCTCCACGCCGGTTCTCCCAATGACCTCGCCACCACTTCTCCCCAGGTGGCTTCCTGCAGGACCTCCACCGCGGGCATCTCCCGGAGACTAGCTCCTGGCACGCGTGAGCCCCAAGCGAGCAGAGAGCCGCTAGGCAGGGTACTTTGCTGACACCTGGGATGGTGGCCGTGCGGGAGGCTGGTTGAAAAGGCGTGGGGGGCCCGGCCAGGCAGGGTGAAGGCGAGGTCCTGGACACCACGGTGTGGTGCTGTGAGGCACGGGACAGTCGGAGCGGAAGTGAAGTGCAGGACAGAGGATGGGAGGGATCTACCACTGCCGCCGCCTGCCATCCAGCACGGGACTGAGGCCGGTGGATGGGGCCGCCATCTCAGCCGGAGGATGGGGCAGGGCTGATGGTGCAGGAGCATTTGTTGTCTTCCTTCAGCTGCTTGTCTGTGGCCGGGGCCTGGCTGCAAACGTGGGCCTGCCTCACCACAGCCACAGCACCATGTCCCAGCCAGCAGGCGTGGACTGGATCCTGGGTCCTTCGTAAACTCACTCTGCCCTGTTCTTGGTGTGGCACTCAGCAGCAGCAGGTGTCCTCTCTAGCCTGGGCAATTACCAGCAGAAGGTGGGCCCAGCCCCACCCCAGCATGCCCTGGAAGGAAGTTGTATAGGCCCAGCCCCACCCCAGCATGCCCTGGACGCCGTGTGGGCCCAGCCCCACCTAGCATGCCCTGGATGCCGTGTGGGGTCCACAGCGAGTTCTGTCTGCAGCTGTCGCCTTTGACCTTGGAAGACGTCCTGGTGGCCACAAGCAGGGTGTTCTGCAGGGCCGTGCCAGCTCCCTGCAGCCTGTTGCTCTGCCCTGCAAGGACAGCCAGGTGCTTGCGGTGGGTGGCTGCTCAGCAGGAGGCCTGACAGGTGTCTTTGGAACAGAGATGACGCAGCCGAGTCTCCAGGTGAGGAGAAGAGGAAGAGGTAGTGTGTTGCTGAGCACAAGGCCGATGTGAACTTCCCAGGGCTCAGCATCTTTCTTGGAAAACCTGGGACAGGTGCGAGGTAGGAACAGGCCAGCGGGTCTGGGCACGCTCCATTTAACTGTATCTGCTGCTGGCACAGTCCTCTGAGAGGCAGCTGCTGAGCTCCTCGGCACGGGCTCCGCCAGGGCCGTCATCCTGCGTGTCTTCCTGGATTTTAAATAGACCTGACTCTTGTTTTTGGGGGGGACAGGAGGGAAAGTCTTAGGTTTATAGACAGTTTGTAGAGATGGTTCGGAGACCCTCCACACGGCCTACACCCACTTTGCTCGTGGGAAGGAAGAGGCTGGAGTGCAGTCCCGTTGTCACCCATAAAGAACCAGCATTGTCCTGCTGTCACTTCTAGAAGCTCAGGTTACTCTGGACTGCTTGCTTTGCATCTCACATCCTCTTCTACCCATGGTAACACGAGTGTTCAGTTGGCCCAGTTCCTCGGCTCTTCCCGCATGGGTGAGGCTCTGGGGGGTCTCTCAGCCTTTCTTGGTCTTCGAGGATCTCAATGCTGTCTTGATCTGCTCTGGTCTGTGTGTTGGAATCCATCTGATAGCTTTCCTATGGTTAGACCAGAGGTACGAAGTTTAGGGCTGGAAGATTCCGGATCTAAACCCTTCTCACATCTAACTGAGGGTTGCACCGTCCCTGTGGCTTATTTGGCCATGACCCCCTGTGTGAGATGAGAGCAGCCCAGAATTCTCCATGCCTACATTCTCTTTTTCCATTCTGTGTCACAGCACAGCCCACACTGAAGGGCCCCGTTGGAGGTGGAGTCTTTACCCAAATGCTTTGGAATCCTCTGGGAGATTTGTCTTCTGTGTTAATTGACTCCATTATTTGCTTAGGGGCTTGTGGCACTCTGCATTTGGGGTTATCATCCACTATTGCTGCCTTTATTCGCTCTCCCTCTTTAGAGTCTGCCCAGTGGCTCTAATGTCTCTGGCACAGGCATCGTGGTTTTGCTGGTTTCTCTTCTCCTCTGACACAACCAGGAGCTCCAGGCTCAACCTGTCCACTTTCTGCCCAGGTCCTATGGGCAGCCATTTTCCCAAGAGCCCTGGTTCCTTTCTAGCTGCGTGACATGGGGAGCCGAGGTCTGGGGGTTGCAAGGTTGCCAGTGGTGTGCCGCCACTCCGACACCCTTGTGACTGCCAGAACAAGGGGTTCGTTCGTGTGTGCACACCGACCAAGGCGTGCACATGTCTGTAAGTGGGTAACAGCCGGTGTTGCGTTATGTCATGCGTGAGCTCAAATGGACCCCTCTACCTTACCCCCTCCGCACAAGTCACTGCACCCCAGTCCTGGCCTGTCCGTGACCTCCCACTGCCACGAGAAGCCCGGCCCCCACCCCTGCCACGCCACATATACCGCAGTGTCAGCACGGCCCAGGTGTCCCCAGGGAAGCCGCTCTTTCACCTCATGTTCAGAGCTCGGGAACAGCTCAGGGGCCCTGCGTCATAGGATCTGTGCCTTCCAGAAGTGCATAGATCAGCACCTTCCTCCTCTGTGCCTCATCCAGGTAACTTCATGCATTTCAAACACAGCGGATGCCCTCCACCATCAGAACTCCTGCTGGGGACCACGGAGCTCGTGGGTGACACATGTTTCTAATTAACATAGATTAAGGCTTAAGGCTAGTCCACTCATGGTGTTACTCCCCTTCCCCCCCCTGCCCCCCCCTCCCCGCCCCATGTCAGATGATTCCAGTATTAATCCCGGGAGGGTTACCCTGTCCTCTATCTATTCATTCCTCCTTCTTTCCTTCAAAACTGGTGACCACTGGCCCTTTTGCTCGCGCTGTGGTTTTGTCTTTTGTAGAGCGTCTCAGGCAGCCTGCAGCCTCTCCATACTGGTCTCACTCGCTTAGCGGTATGCATTCAAGTTTCTGCAGTTTCTTTTTATGGCTTCGTAGCTCAGTTTTTGTTATCATTGAATAACATCCTATTATACGAATGTGCCGAGATCTGTTTACCGGTTTGCCTACAGAAAGACATCTCGGCTGCTTCCGGTTTGGGGAGAATTGTGGCTAAATCGGCTCAAATGCTCACATGCGGCTTTCTGTGTGTGTGTGTGTGTGTGTATGGAACTTTTCAGCTCAATTGGCGAGGCACCTCAGTGTGGTTTTTGGATCGCATGGGAAGAGAATGTTTAGCTTTGTCAGAAGCTGCCAGCTGCCTTCCAAGTGGCTGTGCTGTTTTGCCTTCCCACAGGCAGTGAGTCAGCTGCAGCCCCCCTCAATGCTGCCAGCCGTGGGCACTTTCCTTTTAAGGTTTTGCCATTCTAATAGGTGTGCAGTAGTTCTCGCTGTTTCCTGTGAAGCTTCCCGGTGACTGAGGTCTGGGAGGTAGGTCACATTTTTTTATGCGCTTGTTTGCATTTGGAGGGAAAGTTCTGTTTGAGGTCCTCTACTGTTTTAATTGGGTTGTCTGTGTTCTTACTGTGGTGCTTACAGTGGGTTTTGGTTGTGTTGGTGGTGGATTTGGGGGTTTGGGGTGTGTTTCTTTGGTATATTGTAGATACAGTTCTTCATCAGGTATGTGGTTTGCAAATGTCATCTCCCAATCTGACTGGCCCTGTTATTCTCTTAACAGTATCTTTGCTGCAGAGCAGAAGTTTTTAGTATTAGTGATGTCTGATTTATCACACACTCTCCGTCATGGATTATGTGGTTGGTGTTTTATCCCATATCACGTCACCAAATCCCAAACCCACATGGATTTGTCCCCCATGTTTCTTCACGAAGTCTCGTGATAATGTGTTTTGTATGTGGCTTTCCAGTCCATTTTTGAGTGTCTTTGTGAAGGATGTGACATCTCTGTCTAGATCTTCTTTCCCGCTGGCCCAGCCCAGGTTGACGGTCCATCCCAGCTCGTAGTTGCTCTCAGGCCTGGGTCACGGGTCAGCTGATGGTATTCTCAGGTGTCTGCACCCACTTCTCTTCCTACTGTCCTGTTTCACCCCCTGTGGTTCTGAGGGAAGTTCACAGAAAGGACTCAGAATGAATAGCTCAGTGTTCTTGATCCATTGGTGATGGTAAGTCTCCTGGGCTCCTGAATTTGGTTCTTAGTAAACATAACCCTTCTGAATGGGCTCGGTGCAGCCGAGATGAGGCTTTCAGCCACTATGCCCACGGGATGAGACTGGCTAGTCCTCAGAGAGCTGGCCACAGGCTGGGCAGGTGCGTGGTGGAGCAGGTACATGGCCGGGTGGATGTATGTCAGGTGCATGGCTGAGCAGACCAAGGCTGCCTACAAGTGTTTTGGCTTCCTTTGTTCCTCCTACTGGGCAGGCAGAGAAGCTGGCTCAGAGAGGGTGTCTGTCTGAGTGTGGGGGGCAGAGCTCCAGCCAGGCTGCAGTGCTGTTCCCATAGACTGTGCTGGGATGAGACAAGAAGTAGAATCCTGGCCTGGCCAGGTCTGGCCTACGTGCTCTAGGGGGCCTCAGGGCCAAGGGCAGCTTGGGAAATGGCACACAATGGCCAGGGCATTGGTTGGCTTTATCCCCACTTTGTCTGCTTTGGCCCCTCTTCAGGACCAGGCCACCTCCCCTGGGGGAGGGCCCGCGGGGCTCCTGCCCGCAGCACCGCGTCTCCTGTGTGCTCTCATGCTTTCTGGGCATCTCTCTCACCACGGACTCTGTGCCCTGCTCCATCTGCCTCTGACCCAGCCAAGCACCTGCTTGGAATCAGAATGACCTCTCCCCCTCTCTCCCTAGGCGTGACCTTCATGGAGAAGGAGGTGCCTGGGGCTGGGAAGGTGGCTCAGTGGTAGAGCGCTTGCCTTGCATGCATGAGGCCCTGGGTTCCATTCCTCAGCATCACATAAGCAAAAAGAAAAAAGCCAGAAATGGTGCTGTGGCTCAAGTGGTAGAGCGCTAGCCTTGAGCTGAAGAGCTGAGGGATGGCGCCCAGGCCCAGAGTTCAGGCCCCATGACAGGACCCCCCCCCAAAAAAGGAGGGGCCGTGTGGCCCCTCCCGATTGGCAGTCCTCATTGTACTGTTGGTCTGGTTGACTGTGGGGCCTCCCCAGACCAGAGTCAGGAATGACAGCCTCAGTTACCATTCTCGGTCCCCTAGCCCAGGATTCTTTCTAGAACAGGTCGCCACTACCAGCATCAGTTTTGCATAGCTGGTAGCATTTTCAGGAAATATCAGATAGATTTGTGTTTTTGCCAAAACACAAATGTTAGGTGTTTCCAAGGTTGAAGTGTTAATTAGGCAGAGGCAGTGGCTTTGCTGTGTCCCTTGCTGGGAGGCAAAGACTTACAGTCACAGTACTGAGCAGCAGGTGTCCCCAGGCCCTGGGCAGCAGCTGCACTTCCCCTGAGGTCAACTGGCCTAGGGAGGGGGGACCACCGAGTCTGTGGGGAGCTTCCCACTGCACGGGGAGGCCGATCAGTGAGGTCCTCAGAAAGGACAGGTTGACCTGATCCCACCCAGAGCCTCGCCTGCCAGTCCCTGCCCCCCTCTGCCTCCCTGTCCCTCCCTCTTCCTGTCCCCCCTCCTCCCATTCCTCCCCCTCCCTGCCCCTTCCCTGTCTCTGCTTCCTGTCTCCCTCCTCTGGGCCTTGGTCTTTGCTGCTGGTTGGGTAAAGTACACTTTATTTCCATGTCCTCAGTCCCCCAAAGCAGTTTGAAAGACAGGTGAATCCATTGAAGATCTAAGTGAGGATGTGTTTTATAAAGTGAGTGAGTTGCTAGTCTAGTTACTCTGCAGGGGCTGGTGATGCTGGGTATATTCTGGGTGCCTGTGTGTGTCTGTCAGCACATGCTGGTCACACACAGATGCACATGCACACGCACTAGCGCCCACACACGCACACACACGCATACACACACGCGCGCGCACCATCCCACCTGGCCTCCTTTCCTGCCGTGGCCTCAGCTGCTGTGGCTATGTCCTGTTTCCACTCTGGACAGGCACTATTGAGATAAGCAGAAGGAATACGATCCTGCCGATTCTCCACACCCACAGGGCCGCCCGCCTCCTGACCCTCCTCCTGGCACTGCGCGGGCAGGCATGGCGCGGACAGGCATGGTTCAGGCAGGCACCGGGCGGGCAGGGCACCGTGGGGGGGGCACGGTGTGGGCGGGCACGGCACAGGCAGGGCACCGTGGGGGGGCAGGGTACCAGGTGGGCAGGGCACCTGGGGAGATGCAGGCTGGACCATGCACCTTGCTCTTTGGACCCCAGCAATGACCAGGGAGCCCCGGTTGTCAGGGATCCTGGGGTCGTCCGTGAGGTTCAGGGAGTGGGTCTGGAGGCCACTGGGTGAGGCGCGCGTCTGATTCAGAAGCCGGGGCTCTGCTTGCAGGATGAGCTTGGCTGTTTGTGGCTTGCGGGCTGACACTGTCCCCTCTTCACCCAGTGTCGTTGCCTGGTGGCGTGCGCCCATGCGGGATGCCACAGGATGGGGCGGGACATTCTAGGAAAGGCCACTGCCAAGGGCCTGTTTCCATGGCACCGGGAGAAAGAAGCTTCCTGTCTCCTGGCTGCCACTGTCCCTGCACCGCCTGAGCACTGGTTCCGAGCCAGCCCCCACCACGCTGGGAGAGACTCACGGGAAAAAACGGCCCCACCGGGCCGTGTGCTGACCTCTGCAAAGCCGTAAACTAAGGCGTAATTGTAACTGTGGTGTGGCAAAGGCACTCGGGTTCCCGGCCGGCTCTGGATGGGCCCTGTGGCTGCTGCTGGGCCTGCCAGGCGGGCAGCGCCTCGTGGATAGCCACACCGAGGGAGATGGTCGACTGGGAGCCAGCTAGAGCAGGGACTGCTCACCAGTGGGCGTCTCAGGGCAGCCTCGGCTGCCTGGAGGCCGACAGGGAGCGGGTGCCTGTCTCCTTCACCACCCTCCGTGAAGACCCAGAAGTGAGCAGCAGAGCCAGGCCTCGGGGCAAGGCCCTGGGTCCTGGGTGGGTGAGACCTCTCCCCCCCAGCTCTCAGCCCCAGTTAGAGGCAAGAGCTCCGCTATGGGCTCAGGCCCAGCTCTGGATTCATCTTCCCCGGCCAGACCCCGAGGACTGGCTAGAGGGCGCTCCACGGCATCCTGCTTTGCTCACACGGTTGGTGCGAGGTGGTGGCCCGCCCGCTGGGTGAGGCAGAGGCAGTCGGAGTGTGTGTGCTGTCTTGTCCTTGAGAGCAAATCTCAGCCGGGCAGGGACCCTGGGGACCCCTGCGTCTGGGCAGACCTGGGCTTGGGTCACAGGCAGACCTTACAGCCAGCGTGTCCAGCCAGGGTCCACACACAGCCCCTGGGCAAAGAACAGCTTCTGGTAGGACCGAGATAGAAACATAGGATCCAATTAGGGGCACTGAAAGGTATTTCAGCCTGTGGCTGGGAGAGACAGATCCTTGTCAGTGAGTAATGGTTGTTCTGGGAGGTTCTAGGCCGAGCTACTATAGTGCCAAAGCAGTTAGAGGAGTCCGCAGGCAGAGCCAGTCTGTACTTGGCCTGGAGAAGGCTGGAAGGGGGACATGGGAGGCCGGGGTCCCAGCCACTCCACATGCCCTGTCTCTGCCTCCTCTCTCCTCTCCCCCACCCTAGAGCCCTGCTGCTCCTGACATGCCAGTGAGTGACAGGGCCGTCCATCTTGCCCAGATTGCCTCTGCGGCTCTTTCTTCCTGGCCCTCCCCGCTCAGGCCCCAGGCTCTGTCCAGCCTGTGCACCTGTGGGACCAGTACCTGGCTGGTTTGGGGACACTCTGCACCTGCCCTCTCGGGACTCCACCAGACCAGGTTGGGAACAAGGCCTTGTTCTGCTCATGATTTGAAGCCAGCATCGATGGCCACAGCCTCTCCCCTACC
The DNA here is from genome assembly GCF_000151885.1 of Dipodomys ordii. NCBI lineage: Eukaryota > Metazoa > Chordata > Mammalia > Rodentia > Heteromyidae > Dipodomys > Dipodomys ordii. Next base: position 2,451,610 of record NW_012267303.1, read on the forward strand.
CCTTAGTATGAAACTGCTCTTCTTTCTACCCGATACGAAGCACTCAAACCGCAAAGGGCGCCAAGGCCACCCAGATGCCATGAGTCAGCCCCCCTTCCCTGTCCTTCCCCAAGGCCCTGCAGGAATCACACAGTGCCTTTCATCAACGGGTAAATGAATGAAAATGAGTGCAAGACGAGGGACAGGAGCCCGGCTCTGCCCGCAGCACCTGTATCCCCAGCTATGCCCCCACCACAGCCTGTCAGGGGACACGAAAGATCTGGTGGAGCCGGAACTGCCTGCCGAGCGCTCCAGAGGACCTGGGACACTCTCCCGGCCACCTCCGTTAATTCGGCAGCACGTGGTGGTTTCCATGTTCTGGCTTCTTCTGGCAATGGTTAGTGAAAGATATGGCCTAATGTGCAAATCAGAAGAAATGTAAGCAAACACAATCATGACAACAGAAACATTAGGTCCTCCACTGCCCTCCACTGCTCCACAATTCCTCCCCTAGAGAGAACATCCCCACTTTGGTGGGCCTCTCTCTCTTCTGCTCCTTGGATCCTGGGCCTGCCCTGTCTTCCCATGAGAAGGCTGTCCTTCCCCTGTCATGCAGGCTTCCTTGGTGGCTCTTCTGTGGTATGGCGGCCTAGGGAGACTGGCCTGGCTCACTTTGGTTCAGCCACACGGGGTCCCTGTCTTGTGTTTTCACCAGCCTCCGGCCAAGGGCTGTCCGTGCACTTTTCCTGAGCAGGTGCCTCCAGGAAGCCCCAGGGAGAGTTGACCTGGACCTGCGCTGGGGTCCTCTAATTGAATAATGGATGTCTCTATCACCTGCAGCCTGGCAGGCCTAGTGCGCATCTCTGGACCACACAGCTTGTCCAACACCCTGTGTGCTGGGCTTCGAGAGGGGTCCTTCTAAAGATCTCACTCTTGCTCTGTCTCTCCTCTTGCTGTGGAGCTGATCTTCAGCTCACCTCTGAGGTGCTCCACACCAGAGTTGAGTTTTGCAAGGTATCTCACGTACTTAACTGGCTCTGTGGAAGCCGCACTATGGTGGAGAATTTGATACTGGGATTTAACAGACTTGATTGCGTTAGCACTCAAATATTGAGACTTTTATACTTCATGGGATCTTAAAGAGCGTTTTTCCTGCATTAATCTTTGTACTACATGGCTATAGGATCGGGGATGAAACTGAACACGGATCACTTAATTTGCAAGTGCATTGTGGAACTAGCAGGTTTGAAGTGACGTCGAGAGCTACGATGCAGAGCAGCTTGGCGTAGACAGATGTGTGGACTTGATGCGACCTCCTGCTCATGATGGGACCCCATTCATCCCTGCACCAGGAGGCCTCACCATGCCTGCGGCAGAGGCCAGAGTTGGCTGAGTGTCTGGGGTGGCCAAGCGGGAGTGCGCCATCATCTTCCCAAAGTGACAGGAAAGCAGGGACAGTGCCCTAGGAGGCGTGTAGTGCAGGCCAGGGATAAGCAGGCCCCAGGAGGCAGGGGTGGGAACTCTGGACTTTGGATCCCCACCCTGAGACAGTTCGGGCCAGCCAGGATGGTCAGAGACATTCTTCCTCGTCCTTGTCACTCATGTGCTTCTATGATGAGCTGCCTGCTCCGACTCATGCTCAGAACTTTCACAATGGCCACCTCACAGAGACCGGGACCCACCTAGGACCCAGTCCTTGAGAGGCCAAGGGGAGCTCCTTCCTGATCTTTCAAACAGTTCAGAATTCCTGTGGGTAAAGCCAAGGATAAAGGTCAGGTTGGGGTGTGGGAGCCCAGCCGGGTGCCTGAACCACTGCAGCACTGTGGTTGATGGATGGATGTGTACCCGTGCCGTGTTTTGACCAGGATTGATGTATAGATGTGTGCCCGTGCCGTGTTTTGACCGTGGTTGATAGATGGATGTGTGCCCGTGCCGTGTTTTGGACTCAGGGCATGTCACTCTCACTCCGATTTTTTGTTCACACCTGGTAATCTGCCACTTGACCCGTTTCCACTTCTGGCTTCTTGCGGGAGGTAACTGGAGGTAAGAGTGTCTAAGATGTGTCTACTCAAGCTGCCTCCAAACCTGGGACCTCGGCAGCTGGAGTAGCTCGGATTCTCAGTGTGAGCCACAGACACCCAGCTCAACCAGGATCCTTTCTTTAGAGCAGAAGCCATGGACCGGCTCAAGTAAACAGATGCCCCCCTCCCTGTGTCTGAGCGGCCAGCGCATGAGCCACACGGTTGACTTTTATCTCCCCAAAGACACGGCTATTTCCTGTTGTGCCCCCAGACTCCTGTCCTGGAGGGTAGCTGTGGCAGCGTTGGAGCCAGGCCGTGGAAATCACCTACAGGAGGCATGCTGGTGCTTCAGAGGCTGGGGAATCAGTCTCTGGGAGGTGTGTCCCTCCATCGGCCCCTACGCTGTGCATTTAGAGAGGGCTGCTGAGCTCTATGCAGATGACACCACAGACCTGACCTCCTTAAATGCTCTCCTTTCAGTTCCCAGTGATTAGCAGGTCATGACACAGATTTGAAAATTGCGGGCCTCAGCAGCCTTCCCCTCCCCGGCAGTCTTCACTTTGGTGTCTGTGAGTAGCTGCTGTCCTCCACCCAGCGCCCGCCCTCGTTGACAGGGAGGGAGCTGATCTGAATCCTACGACACCCCACTAAGTCCTTTTGCTTCTGATCCTGGCGGTGTTAGAGGTTCTGGGTTCATTAACCTCTCTTCCCCGTCTTAAGAACCTCGGCTGCTGCCCAGAGGTCCTGGAGCATCCAGCACAGTTCAGAGTAAATGACCAAGTCACACTGGCCACTGACCCAGGGAGACCCCCGGGTGCCCCCAGCCCCACGGGGTCTTCGCCTGAGGCACAAACCGCAGCTCCTCTCCTGTCACACAGGAGAAGTTGTGCCTGTGTCCTTCTCCAGGTGTCCCCCCCTGGCTGGCAGCCTTGTGTGCCCCTGTGGATCACCTGAGGGTTCCACCAATGTGCTTATACTCCTGGGTCTTGTGGCAGCCCTCAGTGGGCAGAGGCGTTACCCGGAGGCCTGCCTAGGAGGGCATGCCCAGCACACAGTGGACCAAGGGTCTGAGGGTACGTCCCCAACCTCATCCAACTTCTGGCTGACCTGGGTCAGGAAGGTGCCAGGTCCCGTCTGTCTGTGCCGGGCTCCTGCTTGGTGCTCGAATCTCCTCGTGGCTTTGGAAAGCATCACCAGGTGTGTTGCCTGCCTCAGACCTGGGCCCTGCTGGCCTTCTGGGTTCCACCTTGTTTTCGTTCTAATCCCAGCACCCTGCTGACACTCACCACAGCTAAATGCCATTCACTGCGTTGGGCCTGTCAGCGTTGATTTGAATCTTTACTCTGTCATCCATCATATCAGGACACCCGTCCAGATTTGTGTCACAGCCTCGTTGGACTAAATAGCCCATCTGTCTGTGCCCAGAGCTGGAGGTAGCCCTGCATATGAGGACCCAGGCTGTGTCCCCCGCCCCCCCCCCGCCGGCCCCCAGGGCCTTCTCCCCATCTGCCCAGGGAGTCCTGGGTGCTGGCTACTGAGCGTGACCTGAGTTCCCATGCTCGGAGGCTGCCAGCCTGGGCTGTGCCCACCTGGAGCCTTGACACCCCTCCCCAGCACCTGTGGGGGGCTGGCTCAGCTTCCTTCGGAGGTGTGTGGCACACTCTGTTTTGGGGGAGGTGATGTCCTCATGTCAGGGGCTGCTTGGCATTCCAAGGACCTGTGTCCAGCCATCCATTGTGCCTAGCCCTGAGCAAAGTGTGCCCGAGACTGGAGCGGACCGGTGGCTATGTGCAGGCTGCCCGCAGTGCCCGCCCTGCCCCGGGGCCACCGGAGTCCCCGAGACCCACAGGTCCCCTGAGGCTGAGTGTGGCAGCCTGGCTCCGTGGCCTGTCCGTGGGGGCCGTGGGGGCCTCTGCCGCACCTTGAGTCCCAGTCAGGTGCACAATGGTAGCTTGTGGGAGAGCCGCAGGAGCAGGGCCGCGGGAGCTGCGCCCGCTGGATGCCGTCCTCAGCCCCCCGCCCTCCTCCTTGGCCCGGCGCCCCTTCCTCACGGTGCCTGGTGTAGCTCCTGGGAGCCAGCACTGGGAGGCTCCAGGAGCCGCCTTCTAACCACTGCTGGCATAGACCAAGGTCCAACCCCCGGCCCGGCCCGCCCGCGCTTCCCACTGACCGTGGCGTGGCGGCTCTCCAGGTGGGCTGGGATCCCCGTATGCTGCCATCCCTGACTGGAGGGAGCCCCCCCATCCCCTGATAGCGTGGCCACGATCCTCAGCACCGCGGCCTGAGGGCCGGCTCACAAAGCAGCACGGAGCGGGCACCCACCCTGTGCTGGGAAGAGCCTGGGGTGAAGGGGGCACGCTGGCAGGAGCGATCGAGAGGCCGGCACGGCCTCTGTCCTCCACAGGGGGCCAGGTTCCCGTTGTTACAGGAGGCTCTTGAGCGTGGCACTGTCTGTATGGTCAGCGGTACGCTCTCACGGTTACTGGTCTGGCCAGGCCACAGTTACCGTCGGAGACAAGACTTAAAGAGGGTCACTCCTGGTTGGAATTCCCTCTCTCACGTGCCCTCTCCTGCAAAGCCTGGGCTGGCTCCAGGTCTCCAGTTCTCCCTGGATCAGGAGAGAGGTGGAGAACAGGGAAGCAGAAGCCAGCAAAGCAGTGCAGGTCAGGGTTGTGGGAGAAACAAGCTCTTCTATGTGCGTGGGTCGGCCTGGAGTGTGTGTGTGTGTGTGTGTGTGTGTGTGTGTGTGTGCGTGCACACGCGCACGCGTTTGTGCATATATGCTGGTGTGGCCAGGTGGGCTGTGTACATCCAGGTATGTACGTCCATGTGTGTCTGTGTGTACGTGGGTGTATACACAGGCCTGAGTGCCCCTGTGCCCAGGTGTACCTGTGTGGCCTGCATGTCTGACAGGTCTTGGCCTCCTGTGTGCTCTGTGTCCATAGCAAGTGCCATGCCATGTGTGCCCCAGTGTGTCTGCATGCTTGTGTGTGTGCACATAGGTGTACACACAGTGGTGTGGATGATGCTTGTGTGGAACTGAGCTTCTACCAGCTGTGATGTCTGAGCTGAGCCTCCACCAGCTGTGATGCGTGGACACCTGGGCCTCCTGCTGGTGCTGGTGCTGTGCCCTGGGCGGCCTTCAGCACCCCTGGGAGGGTCCGGCCTGTGCGTGGACTCCCCGTGCCGCCTTGTGTGGGGATGGAGACGGAGACTCCGCTTGGCGGTGGAGCCCGGGCTCTGTGCAGCCGGTTTTCTCCTGTGACGGGCTGGGGGCTGGGGGAGCGGGAGCCCCGTCCTCTGTGTCTCGCTCTTTCATTTCCGGCCGCAGCTGAGCTGGGCCACGTTTAATTTCCTGTCTGCGGAGGCAGAGCTGACTGGAAAGCATGGGGTGGAGAGAATGCGGGGCCCCACCTGACCCGGCGCTGGCTTTCCGAGTGCTCTCCCCGGCACCCTTGCATGGGTTTTAGACGTCTCCCTGGAGCTGGGTGTCCCTGCCTTTTGCGCCCCTCAGCCGATGGCACTGGGTGGGCCTCGGGCTGGGCTCTGGGCTGTGGGCAGGGTCCGCGGGGCTACGGCTTAGCCACTCAACTTGCCACCACTCCTGTCTTGTAGGTCAGCTGGCCGCCGGCACCTGTGAGATTGTGACCCTGGACCGGGACAGCAGCCAGCCACGGAGGACGATTGCTCGGCAGACGGCGCGCTGTGCATGCAGGAAGGGACAGATCGCGGGGACCACGAGAGCCAGGCCCGCCTGCGTGGACGGTAAGAGCCTGGCATGGAGCAGTCACCAAGGGTGGCATCCTAACAGAGCCATCCCAGAATGACCCCAGGCCCAGACCCCACGTCACCCTCCCCACCTGGTCTTGTCCTCAGGCTGGCACTTCAGCAAGATTGTGCCGTGGGCAGCATGGCTGGCACACACAAGGGCTCTTTGCTCCCTGCCACACCTGGCACTGGTGAAAGGCAGCAGACGCCAGTGTGGTCTCCGGGGACCGTGGAGGGCAGCAGGTGCCAGTGTGGTCTCCGGGGACCGTGGAGGGCAGTGGACGCCAGTGTGGTCTCTGGGGACTGTGGAGGGCAGCAGGTGCCAGTGTGGTCTCTGGGGACCGTGGAGGGCAGCAGGTGCCAGTGTGGTCTCCGGGGACCGTGGAGGGCAGCAGACGCCAGTGTGGTCTCCGGGGACTGTGGAGGGCAGTAGATGCCAGTGTGGTCTCCGGGGACCGTGGAGGGCAGTGGATGTCAGTGTGGTCTCTGGGGACCGTGGAGGGCAGTGGATGCCAGTGTGGTCTCTGGGGACTGTGGAGGGCAGCAGACGCCAGTGTGTTCTCTGGGGACTGTGGAGGGCAGTAGATGCCAGTGTGGTCTCTGGGGACTGTGGAGGGCAGCAGGTGCCAGTGTGGTCTCCGGGGACCGTGGAGGGCAGTGGACGCCAGTGTGGTCTCTGGGGACTGTGGAGGGCAGCAGGTGCCAGTGTGGTCTCTGGGGACCGTGGAGGGCAGCAGGTGCCAGTGTGGTCTCTGGGGACCGTGGAGGGCAGTGGACGCCAGTGTGGTCTCCGGGGACTGTGGAGGGCAGTGGACGCCAGTGTGGTCTCTGGGGACTGTGGAGGGCAGTAGATGCCAGTGTGGTCTCTGGGGACTGTGGAGGGCAGCAGGTGCCAGTGTGGTCTCTGGGGACTGTGGAGGACAGCGGACGCCAGTGTGGTCTCTGGGGACCGTGGAGGGCAGCGGATGCCAGTGTGGTCTCTGGGGACCGTGGAGGGCAGTAGGTGCCAGTGTGGTCTCTGGGGACTGTGGAGGGCAGCGGACGCCAGTGTGGTCTCCGGGGACCGTGGAGGGCAGCAGGTGCCAGTGTGGTCTCTGGGGACTGTGGAGGGCAGCGGATGCA
>NW_012267303.1:2459279-2475043 GCF_000151885.1 Dipodomys ordii
TGTGGTCTCCGGGGACTGTGGAGGGCAGTAGATGCCAGTGTGGTCTCTGGGGACTGTGGAGGGCAGCAGGTGCCAGTGTGGTCTCTGGGGACCGTTGTGGGCAGCAGGTGCCAGTGTGGTCTCCGGGGACCGTGGAGGGCAGCGGACGCCACCGTGGTCTCCGAGGTGCCCTCTTGTCGACCTCATCGGCCTGGGTCCAGCCTGGGCCCTCACTTCCCCAGTCTGCCCATGGGCTCCAGCTCCCCGGGCTCACACCCTGCGGCTTCAGCTGCACAGCTGAGGCTGCACCCCTGCCCTTCTGCCTGGTCCATCTGTGCTACGGGGCCCTAGGTGTGGGCAGCTGGGGAAGGAGGACTGATGGGTGCTAAGCAGAGACCAAAGTGTCCTGTGTGTGCACAGGTGGGTGAGGCATGTGTGTGCACAGGTGGGTGAGGCATTGTGTGTGTGTGCGCACAGGTGAGTGAGGCATTGTGTGTGTGTGTGTGTGTGTGCACAGGTGGGTGAGGCATTGTGTGTGTGTATGTGTGTGTGTGCACACACAGGTGGGTGAGGCGTTGTGTGTGTGTATGTGAGTGTGCACAGGTGGGTGAGGCATTGTGTGTGTGTGCACAGGTGAGTGAGGCATTGTGTGTGCGTGTGCACAGGTGGGTGAGGCGTTGTGTGTATGTGTGTGCACGCACAGGTGGGTGAGGCGTTGTGTGTATATGTGTGTGTGTGCGCACAGGTGGGTGAGGCATTGTGTATGTGTGTGTGCACAGGTGGGTGAGGCATTGTGTGTGTATGCACAGGTGAGTGAGGCATTGTGTGTGCGTGTGCACAGGTGGGTGAGGCATTGTGTGTGTGTGCACAGGTGAGTGAGGCATTGTGTGTGCGTGTGCACAGGTGGGTGAGGCGTTGTGTGTATATGTGTGTGCACGCACAGGTGGGTGAGGCATTGTGTGTGTGTGCGCACAGGTGAGTGAGGTGTTGTGTGTGTGCACAGGTGGGTGAGGCGTTGTGTGTGTGCACAGGTTGTTAAGTCCTGGGAACTGGATTCCGGGCATGATGAGTGGAAGCAGGGCACGCCAGGTCCCGGCCCCATGCCCCCTTCTTCCTGGCGTTCATTCTTCCCAGGATGAGGGGCTCAGTGGCCGCAGCCCTGCCTTTCCCCTCTGCCCCTCTCCCTCCTCCGCTCCCTCCCTCCCCTCCTCTCCCTGTGGGAAGCTGGGACTGGCCTGATAACAAATTGAATCTGGGGCTGCGCATGGAGACTCTGTCCTGCCTGCCCGGGAGCCTGCGGTGCCCCAGGAGCTGGGTCCCAGAGACAAATTAAAACCTCACCGTTTCCAAGGGAGGCCAAACAAATGAGTTAGCTCGCGGTTTCTGCACAGTAGGCATTTTCCAGGCGGCTCTCTAATTTAATTTTTGCTTTTCTATTTCCTTGCTCTGCCTGCATTATCCACTTCCCGGCGTGTGGGTCTGTGGACGGAACGTGCTGACCGCAAGCGGGGCCCCGCCGAGCCGCTTCACGCTGACCCTCGCGTGCCCGAGATGCCAGGGCAGCGCTGCCCCAGCATCAGTGCTCTCTTTCGTAGCCGACGTTTCGCTGCTCATAAATTTTTCTCCCATTCATTTGAAGAGGGCATGTGCTGTGGTGCCAGGGGTCTGGGGGAGGGACTCTCAGAACACTTAATCCATCACATCCAGTGTGGAGTGGGGCTGCTTCTGCCTGCCTCCCACAGACAAGATGCCTCCTGAGGGAGACTTCCAGTGGGGTGTTGAGGGATGGAGAGGAACTCCATCTTCCGGCACTGGCGGTGAAAGCGGAGCATCTGGGGCTAGTATACTCAGCTCCTCCCTGAGCCAAAGCACGTTTGCATGAGCCTGTCCCAGGACAGTAGCAGAGCAGATCAGTGCGCAGAGCCACAGGGAGAGACGGGACAGTGGACTGCATGGCCTCCACACCTCTCCGACCTTCACGGTGCTGCTTCAAGGTCACCTTGTGACATCACCCTGGCCGCCTGGACAGAGCGGCACCGCCAGCTGCACGTGCTTTCTGTTCCCCTCTCTACCAGGCCGTCCCAACCCTGTACCACACCTCCGCGGGCCTGACCCTGCCTGTCACCGGGCAGAGCCACCCGCCTGCCGCTCCCTCTTGTGGAAGAATGTTTCTGTCTAGCGGAGCGAGGAGAAGGTTCTTGAGGCAGCAGAGCATGGGGCTCAGCGAAGGGCAGGCAGGGGCCACCGTGCTAGTCCTGGGCAGCATGTCCCCTGGGAGCGTGCAGGCGGGAGCAGGCTGGTCTTGGATAACTGGGCAGCTAGCCCTAGCGGTGGACACCGTGGACTGCAGACAGGAGCTCCGGAAGCTGGCTGTCCTCCTGCCCGGCCAGTGGTGGTCTGCCCAGGAGGCTCCTGAAGAGCCCGCAGGCTGACGCGATGGACACGTGGTGGCCCTGGCCATGCAGGGCTGGCCCAGGCTGGAATCCATGGAAGACGTTCTCTCCAGCACAGCGCAGGAGGTGTGACCATCCCAGAGATGAGGTCCAGCTTGCTCTCCAGCCTGGGCCCCACGCAGTGGGTGTCTGTGGGTGGAGCCCATGTCTCCCCCACACCCGGGCAGCAGCCCCTCCTCCTCAGGTTCTCGGGGAGCAAAGTAAGACTGCACAGAGGCCTCACGATACTCAGCCCGGGCCATCATTCTTCCCAGGCACAGATCCTCGCCACACAGGAGCCACGCACACGGCGGATGAAGCATGGGGCTCTGCTGGGGAAGAAGGGGCGGGCATAGGACCCTGCCTGAGGGCTGGCCATGGACAGTCAGCTGCTGGGATGCTGGCTGAGGGCTGAGGCATGGTCCCCAGCTCAGACAGGGAGTTGACCCAGAAGAGCCAGGAGGGAGAGTCATGGGGACACGGAGCGCAGGAGGAGAGCCTCGACTCCCAGCGGCTGAATTCCCACCGGACCACCAGTGAACACCGAGGGGGAGGAACAGCCTGTTCAGCAGATGGAGCAACTCCACGTCCACAGGAAGGGAATGAAGTCGGGTCGTCACCGCACATTATACTCGAAGTTAATTCAGAGTGGGTTAAAGACAAGGTGGTAACAATCCTGCGGACCAATAGAAGGGTCTTAGCCTTGGCAAAAGGTTCTTTTGACAGCAAAAGGCAGTAGCAAAGCAGTAAGGGGGGGAAAAAAAAGCAGCTACAACAGATTGTATCAGAGCACAGGTTTGTGTGCATTCAATTACACCATCAATTGAAAAATTCCAGAGCGTGGGAGAAAGTCGTCTGTCTGTTCCTTAAATAACTTAGCATAGAGTTATTTTATGACCCAGAGCTCTAACACTGTGGACATCTAGATACGCACCCAAGAGAAATAAAAATAGACGTCCACACAAAAGCCCACACAGGAATGTTTACAGCTCCATGAATCGTAGTGGTTGAAAAGTTCCGTAGCTCAAATGTCTGTCCTTGTGCCAGTGGATAAACCTCCTGGGCATCCACACCGCTGATGAATGTCACTGGGCTGTGCTACCTCACGGATGACCTTGAAAACCTGTACCAAACGAAAGGCCCGAGGCCTCAAAGGCACACATTCAGTCCATTGATGCAAAATGCCCACCATAGGGGCTGGGAAGGTGGTCTAGTGGTTGAGTGCTTGCCTAGCATGTCTGAAGCCCTGGGTTCAATTCCTCAGCACCACATAAACACAAAAAGCCGGAAGTGGCGCTATGGCTCATGTGGTAGAGCACTAGCCTGGAGCAAATGAAGCTCAGGGGCAGCGCTCAGGCCCTGAGTTCAAGCCTCAGGATGGACAAAAACAAGAACAAAACCTAAAGTAAAAATGAAATGTCCACAATAGGCAAGTCTACAGAAAGAGCAAGTGACAGGTGGTGTTGGCCAGCCTGGGGATGGAAGGGTGCAAAGTAAAAGCTGAGGGACACAAGGCCTCTTGCTGGTGATGGCAGTGTTCTAAAACTGGCTGGGCAGTCAGCCTGCCCTGAACTGTCCCAGCTCATCTTCATGACAGCCAGCCTGGGGCAGCCGCCGGCGGCCAGGGGATGCTGTGGAAAGGCCCCATCCGTCACCCCCGGGAGCGCTGCTGGTTTGGGGAAGAGGACCGGGTTTCGTATGGTCTTTCAGTTGGCAGCTAGACTCCTCACCACCGTCACCACAGCGCCCGGCTTGCTAGGCTGTGCGCTGGTCGCCCCCTTGATGCCCTTCTGGCATGGATCCCTGCGTCCACAGCACCGAGGGTGCGCTGCCTGCCAGTGCGGATGGCCCAGGGGCCCTCAGGAAGGTGCAGCCAGCAGCCTCTGGACCTGAGAGTGGCCCTGTTGGCTCAGCCTGCACTGCGCAGGGCCTTTCGACTCTAGAATAGGTGCCTGGAGAGGTTTTGCCCCCCAGAGACAGGCGTCACTTCTGCAAGGCCACACACACACACACACACACACACACACGCATGCACGCACATACACACAGACACGGGAGCACTGGGGCAGGGAGGAGAGACCCTGTGAGGTCACCCCTGATGGTTACAGATCCAGGGTGGGCCAGGCAGAGGATGGAGGCTTAGCGGTGGCCAGATGCCATGGCTCCAGGAAGGCTTCCTGGAAGAGCCCGGTGTTGGCACTATGGCCAAGGGGGCATTTCTTCCTGCCATCCTTCATTGTCACTCTGAGTCCTCAGGAGTCCATTAGCAACAAGGGTGCATGCATGGTCACTGGCCTGAGCCCACTGGACTCTTGACAGTGGTCAGTTCTGCAGCAGGCCCGTGTGCTCAGGTCTCCTTCCCCAGGGAGAGATGCTCTCCTACATATGTGCATGTTTAGAAAAGAGTATTTCTGTATGTTTCTGTCTTAATCTAACAGAATATCTGAACCTGGGTGGCTAATAAAGAATAGAGCCAGGAGTTTTTGGCTCCTGTCTGTGGTCTTAGCTACTTAGAAGGCTAAGGTCAGAGAGTATGGTTCAAAGACGGCCAGGGTAGGAAAGTCTGTGAGACTTACATTACCTACTGGAAACTGGAAGTGGAACTATAGCTCAAAATAGCAGAGCACCAGCCATGAACAAAAATGCTAAGGGACAGCATCCAGACACTGAGTTCAAGCCCTGCTACTGGCACATGTGTGTGTACACACACTCACACACACAGATTATTTTTTCTCTTATATCTCTGGAGTCTGGGAGCCCACAGCCCAGGTGCTGCAGGTGTCCTCCAGGGCAGAGAAGGTCGTGTTCACATAAGGGCCCAGGGGTCTTCCACTGAGCCCTTTACCCACAGAGTTAATCTGTTCATGGAAGAGCAGACCTGAAGACTGGAACAAAACCTGTGGAGCGGGGGTGGTTTCCAACATGAAGTTCAGAGTGTTGTAATTTAGAAATGTGAGTCCCTGCTCTTCATGATGCTGTGTGACCTCAGGCAGGTCCCCTGACTTCTCTGAGATGTGCTCAGAAAAGCAGCACAGTGGTGAATGTAAAGGCTCAGCCATGAACTAACTGTTTCATGGTGGCACCTGCTTTCTGGAGTCTGCTGCACCCTCCCTCACCTGCCACATCCACAGTCTCTTCCCCTGATGTATGGTACTCATGGGTTAAATTGTCAGGAGATTTGTGAGCTGACTGGAGTACATGACCTTATTATTAATTAGATTATGAACACTTTCTTGTAAATAAAAAGAGACAAAGGTGTTTTTGATTATACTAGAAAGAAGGAAGAGCCAAGTAAGCCTAAATCAAAGCGGTAATGATAAGCAAGGGAAATATGTGAAGTGGAAAATTTACAAACAGGGAAAATCACCTAAGCAAAAATTAGCTGGTTGAAAGACAAACGATATTGCCAAAGCTCTGGTTAGGCTAAGAAGAAGGATGAGGAGTGGGAACAAAGAGGAGACAGAGGAGTCACATGATTGACTCGGGAACAGATGACCCACCTCGCCACATAAATAAGAGTTAAAAGGATTACCACAGACAACTGTTTGCCAACCTACTGGGTGACCTTGATGGGACCAACATTCCTACAAGACACAAATTACCAAAACTGACTCAAGAGGAAACAGATAGCCTCTGTAGAACTATTAATTATCAAATAATCAGAAAGAAAGCTTCCTAGCAAGAATGCCCCAGACTAGAGGTCTGCACTGATGAATTGTTACTAAGTCTTTAAAGAACAATTAATAATGATCCTTCTCAAACTCTTCCACAATATGGAAGAATAGAGAACCCTTCTTAACAAGGCTGGTGTCACTGGGAGAGCAGATGCAACAACAAAGACCTCCCAAAGGCATTCTCAGAATCCCATAGACCTTGGAGACGTAGACACAAAAGCTCACAACACAATAACAAGCCGAGCCCAGCAATGTGGCCCATGGGAATTCACCTCAGGAATGCAAGGTTGGTTCAACATATGAAAATCAATCTGTATGCTGCACACTACTCATATGATACAGAATAAAGGTCATATGATCATGCAAATAGATGGGAAAAATGAGCTAACCTCAATGCCTTTCATGAGGAAAACTCCAGAATGTGAGCTGGAAAGAGAGCCTTGGCATGACTCAGGGACTTGTGCAGCACCACAGTCAGCATTGTACTGCTCCATCTGCAAGACTTGTTCCTGGAACGGGAATAAGACAGGACGTGCCCTCTCCATTCTGCTCAACACTACAGAGTCTCTGGCTGGGGAAAGTAGGCAAAAGAGAATCCCTATTGGAGTGGAAGGAGTAAAATTATCTGTGTTCACAGCTACACTGATCATCGATGAAGCAAACCTTTGGAGCACACAGATGCACACGTAGCTCTTTAATAAGCAAGTCCAGCAAGGCTGCAAAATATACAAGGAATGCACAAACGTCAGTCATATCTCTGTGCTAGTGAACAGCCATGTTATGGAACCAATCATATGTACATAGCATGGGAGGTAATGGAATACTGGCAATATCTGGAAAGGAAGTTGTGCAGGACTTGTACACTGAGACCCAGGAAACAGAGCTGAGGAGCTCAGCATGGAAGCCCTGCCCTGGCCCAGTGGGACTCTTGGTCCTTTCTGGGTGTGTTTCTCTCCAATTCTTTTTAAAGCACATTTCATCCTGGAGTATCAACACTCTCCAACTCCTTCTGAGCCCCACCTGGATGGTCACCTAGCATCCGTGGCACAGAGCCCGCTGCATTGATGCCTCTGCCCTGCTTTGTGGGGCGTGGCTCTTCAGGGGGACTTGCTGAACCCACCTGCTGGGTCTGCGGTCCAGCTGGGTCCTGGCAGGAAGGAAGGGCTAGAGTGCTGATCCTCTGCTCTCTGAGCTAGTCTCTGCCAGGCCCTTCATATGTAAGGTGTCCAGCTCAGAGCTGGCCCAGATCCGTGACTTTGGGACATTGGGGTCACGGTGAGAAAGGACACCCCTGTGACCCCGGAGACCTCCTGGGATCTGGGACCAGGAAGGAAAGGGCCAGGGCTGTACTAGGAAGTGTGGAGCATGGCAGAGCACATTGCACACAGCCCAGAGGCAGGAACGGAAGACTGAAGCTACAGTAGGGAGGAGGCGCATCCTGGAGGGGTGGCATGATCATTGGGAGCAAGTGGGCTTCACAGGGAACTTGGCCATGTGGGACAGAGGGCACCGTCAAGGGCAAGTGTGTGCGAGGCCTCTGTGGGGCTGCGTCCACGAGAAGCAGAGGGTACCAGTCCATGGGTCACGGCCTCCTCGCTAGGCCCAGGCTTGGTTTCTGTGTCTGTGCCTGTCCAGCAGCTTCAAGCCAGGAAGGCATCCTGAAGGAGACAGAGCCTCGTCCTGGCCCTGTGGACCCCGCTCTCCTCCGATCTGTCCTGAGTAGTGACAGTAAGGTGCTGGCTAACACAGCCCCTTCATGGCCCGGGGGCCCTGTGCACTTCAAGCTGGCATTCTTCTGCCCTGCTCAGCACAGCCTTTCTCTGATGAGCCTAGATCCCTGGTGCCTTCTTGGATGTTGTTTGCGATTTCCGACTAAATTAAACAGTGTGCTGAAAACCAAATCGGAGGCTAGGAGATTTTAGAAGTGCTTTGATCATGTGCCGTGCGTGAGTGCGGTGGGGCCGATCTCCTTGTCCTGTCCTGCAGCGGTGCCCCGGTCGCCTCAAGGGTCCGTCCACCTGGACGCGGCTTTGCCCTCCTCTATCTGAGCGCCAGTCCTCTGGTGTGAGGACTGCATTGTCTCGGTCCTGCTCCCCAGACCTAGGCCTCGTACTAGGCCTGGAGCCTTGTTAGTTCAGAGCCCCACCACCCCGAGCGCCTAGTGGAGGTGGCTTCTGGTGGTGGACGGACGCCACACTCAGGCCTTGAGTGTTTGGGTCACATCCTGGAGCGATTGTTTGTGTATTAATGTGGAGGTTGGAGACATGCTGAGGGGTCCAGCCACATCCAGAAGTCCTGGAGAGGCTAGAACGGGGTTTACAATTGATCCCTCAGTCCCACACTGCTCTCCCCTGGACGTGTTTCCTTCTCCCGCCCCCTCCGAATCAGACGCCTTTGGGGAAGTGGCTGTAGGTGGAGCCCCTTCCCAGCAGTGGGTGTGGTGGGGGTGCCTGGCCTGTGGGTGCGTCCTGGCTGGGACCCTCAGCAGCAGTGGGGTCAGGTCTGGTTTGACACCACTCACCTGGGAGGCAGGCTGCCAGGGGCAGGAGGCAGCAGTGCTCCGGCATGAGGAACACCAGCTCTGAGCCCAGCTAGCGCCGGTCCTGGGGAGCCTGGCCGTCCGGGGTGGAGACGTGGGTCCACAGCTGTGTGCACAGCCATTCGCCACCCGTCTTGCGGGCGCGGGTGTGGGCACGGGCGCGAGCCTGGGTGGCCCCACTCCATAGGCTCCGGCCAACTTTTGTGGGGAGAAGGTTTGCTCAGCAAATCGTAAGAGTGCGCAGAGCCTGAGCAGGTCCCGTTGGTGGGGGCAGCCCTCGGCCGTCCTGCTTAGGGTCCCCACGTGAGGAAGGAAGGTGTTCTCTTCCCCGTGCCCATTCAGCCAGGGTCCTCTGTGGCATCTCTTCCCTGTAGGAAACTCACACCAAGCCAGGCGTGGGTCCAGGGCAGGGCAGGGAGACGGCCTTGCGTGCTGTAGAAGTGGGTGAGCCCAGCTCAAGAGTTGGAGCCCAGACAGAGGGAGGTGTGCGGGCTCCAGAGGGGGCTCTCCTCCATCCTGGAGCTCTGAGGCTGCCGGTGGCAGGAGGGGGAGCCCTCCCAGAGGAGGGGGGCTGAAAAGGGACAAAAGACCCCCTGTAATGACCGAGATGTGGTGGGACGCCACTGCTGGCCCGACTCCTCGCTCAGCCTCCGTCGGTCCGTGTTCTGTGAGCACTCACGTGCCCTGTGGGTGCCTCACACGTAGGCATCGGTCAGCAGCTGATAGGTGGCGTCTCCCGCTTCGGCCCGGTGTGTCAGCTTACAGTCTGTTGGTGTCTCACACTCAGGCACAGAGTGTCGGCTTGTAGGTGGTGTCGCACTGATGAGTGTCTTGTGGCGACAGACCAATCTCGGGTTTCACGTGCCTTCCTCACCCTGCCTCCTTTATTGAAAAGTTCTCTCCTTTCACTCACGATGATTTTGGGTGAAGTTCTGAAACATTTTTTTGAGACAGAATGGAGGAGATGGGCCTCATCCTTGATTATATTATGTATAATTAGCTAATCATCTCGTACTGTCTAATCAGCTGCATGCCAGGGCTGCTACCGCACACAGATTACTATATATATTTTTTTTCACGTGCCCCCCCCCCAGAACGCTAACAGACGCACCGCATTTCTTTTCCTCTGTGCTCTTCCACCTTCATAAGTGTCCCAGGTGGAGTCTGCAGTGGGGAGGTAGTAAGAGCCCCCATTTCCCTGCGCCCAGCTCAGCAGAGCAGGGCGGGCTCCAGCCAGCACAGGGACCGGCCATCCAGAACAGTTCCCGGCCTGCTGCTCTTCCTGTACACGCGTGGGAGGAGCTGGTGCCCCTCCTGTGGCCAAGGCCACCTCCACCTGCCCTGAGGACCGCTGGCCACAGAGGGAGCTGGTCTGCACTGATGGCTGCCGACCTTTCCCCACAGCAAGCCTGCCTGGAGCTGAAGAGCTTTGCTTGTTTCAATAGACCTTGGGCTTTTGTGACATTTTAGATTTGTACAAGAGTAGGCAGAAAGCACAGGGGATCCCCAAGGCCTCGGCCCTACAGGGACCCAGCATCGGTGAGATCCTTGAGCCAGGACCCTCAGCTAACGAGGTCCCCTAGGTGTGGGACCCTCAGCTAACAGGAGGTCCCTGGCTGTGGGATGTGCTCCAGGATCCCTGGGTGTGGCATTGTGGGTGCCAGTGTGATGTCAGAATGCTGTCATGCTCCGAAATCACTGTATGGGTCTAGGACTGTGCTCACACGCACCAACCCCGTGGACAGGGAGCAGCCTTTGCCAGTCTCGCTCTCCCTGGCCAGGAGGCCAGTGTGTATGGCTAGCGTGTGCCCTCTGTGGTCTGGTGATGCCTAGGGGACAAGTGTGTGAAGGCTTGGCCTCTCTGGCCGCTTCCCAGACATCTGCCTGGGCCTCGGGGCGGGGCCTGCGGTGTGTGTCAGAAGGGTGCTGCTGAGAGCCAGCCCTGCACCTTCCCTGCCCCAATTCCTGCTGCCTAATGGTGTGATTATCCACCTGTCTCCTCCTGTTCACCCAGGAGACGGCCGCACGCTGTGGTGCCCTGGCCAGTGTCAGGAGACAGGCCAGGAAGAGGAGAGGAAAGATTGGAAAACTTCTAATAAAATTACATTTCCTGAAATAGCCGTAACTGTGGTTGTGATGCATTTGCCCCGAGATTGGGTCTGACACAGGTGTCACGTGCGGGACATTAGGAGTCTCCCACGTTAATGCTCCCCGGGCTCTGCGCCTGCTCCATCCTGTTGATATTTATTTACCTCGAGGGCTTTGAGTATCGACGCTCTGCGGGATTCCACACTGCATTATAACCGCCGCCCGTTTAATTCAATTTCTCGTCTGTTCGGACTCCTGACAAGAGTAATCGGCTCCTGGCCGCCAGGGCTGCGGAGTTCGCAGCGGGGGCTCGGGTTTTGGGGGGCGGGGGCGCTGTGGGGGGCAAATCCTCTGCACAGAGGCTGCCTCTCTTGCCTTCTTGAGGCAGACACCTGTGGGGCCCCCCCGCGGCGGACTTCCAAGAGTGGATTCATCAAGATGAAAGAGAAGTAGCCAGGCATCCTTGTGTTCTGAGTGCCCCCAGCTCCCCAAGCTGTAGGTGGAATCCTCACCCTGCACCTCTAAGATGGCAGCGCTACAAGATGCACTCTTAGGGGTGTTTAGGTGGCAAGTTCTGTGTCTGTGTTAAAGAAACCCGGGGAGAACAGGCCTTTCTCCACTCAAGGGCACGGGCACGCGGTGCCGTCCACGAGCCAGGACGCGGGGCCTTGCCAGACCTCAGGCCTGCCAACGCCTTCACCGTGGCTTCATGGAGATGCCCGGTCTGCCTTGCTCTGACACCACAGCCAGTAGGTTGGTGTAGGCATGGATTCATGTCCACATCCTTAGGACTCAAGGACACTGTAGTCACAGATCATGAGGTTGTGTCTTGCTCTGTGGAAAGGTGCCCCCAACCTCTGGTAGCCCCTCTTTCAAGTCCAGGCAAGTTGTACCTGGCTTCTAGCATTTGCATGTCTGCTCAGTAACACTTCCTGAGGGCAGCATACCAAAGGGGAGAGAGGCCGCTGTCAGCATGTCGGGGAGTCAGGGGCCACAGCCCTCCGGTCACTATGGTGGAGGTCAGGTGCCAGTACACTGTCCCACAGGACCAAAGTGGGAAGTGGCAGAGTTCCTGGGAGTCAGCAAGAGAAACAGTCTCCCATCTTCCTTCCCAGTGGTGTGCCAGTGTGCTGCCCGCCCATCCCACACAGGAGGTCTGAAATGACCCAGCCTCAGCCCCGCGGGCAGCATGCCCTTGGTGGAGCACCTACACAGGGCATTCGTCCCATAGCCCGCCTTCTTCCACCCTGCTTCCAAGGCTCAGAGACCTTGGTAGTCACATGTCTAGGCAATGGCAAAGCTGCTCTGTTGAAGCCAGAGTCTTCGAGACACCAAGCTAACTTCTCTATGCAGTTAGTTGGAAATGGAGAATAAACAGACCGTGACCCGGCCCTCCCCTGTGTTCCTGCTGCTGACCCTCAGCTCACAGGCAGCTTGACCCCACAGACCAGACGGGCCCACAGGAATCGTGGCTCAGGAAGATGGAGGAGGCCAGTGGGGAGGCAGGAGGCCTGGACGCTGACCGGGTTACTTACCCAGGGCCCGCAGAGGGGCAGCCTGGTCATACCCGTGTGACTGCTCTGAGCTGCAAATGTGCTCCGGGCTGGCTCCGGCTGCACGTAATCCTGTAATTGGCCACTAATCGCTCCGTGCACTTTGTGGGTTGGCTGTCTTTAATAGTGGTTTTTATGGAAAATAAATGCTATATTTATTACGACTCCTTTATCCAGGCCATTTTCCTTCTGAAGGGGTCACCCTGATTTGGTTTGCAGAGAGGATCTGGAGTGTTCTTGTTAACAGGGGTTCTTCCTGGAGAAATATTCCCAACATCCACCACAGACAAGGCTCTGCAAGCCGGGCATGGAGAGCACTTGATACACTCCCCCACGTCAGCTCTTGTGGCCGGGCTGTGGCTGGTACGCTGTGGCTCAGATTCACAGCAGGTGGTGAGGCTGCAGAGCCTTGAGTGGAAGAGACAGGGGAGGATGGCCGGCCCTGCTGGGCGGTGTGGTGCCCACGTGGAGGCTCTTGGCTGCCCAGAAACGATTTAGGAGCCACTGGTTACCAGCACGATGATTCTGCTGTCTCATCAGGATGTAGGGAGTGCTGGGTCGGGGCTTTTTGTCACAGCCCTGACGGGCAGGAAGTGCCCGCTAAGTGGGATGAGGGTGATTTTACATGATGGAGATCATTATGAACTGCCGCGCCTCCGCCGCCGACTTGCTGGTTCCCTGGCGACTCGACTCTATAATAAATAAGGCCAAGAAGCACCATTTCCAAAAGCCGGGACAGGTGGTGCTCACTTATCTACTTGAATGAGAATCCTAAACCTTGTTAAGTCAAACTGACATCACTCATTACCCGTAAATTAGGAGGCAGGGGGAGGATCACACACAGGTATTTATTAGAAAACGCCAGAGGATCCTTTGTATTCTGGGGACACGGTCAGCCTGGACAAGTACAATGAGCATTGAACAGGTCCTCTACATCAGGCTTCTGCAGATCAATGTAGCACAGAAGACAGGAAACCCGTGGCCCACATGTCTGCTGCTGCTGGTCAGGATCTCACCTTCCCAGGATCCTCAGGGTCAGGGTCAGTAGGGTAAATAGCAGGAGCCATGCAGATCCTGAGCTATGGTGCCTCCTAGCCAACCAGCCAGCCCCAAAGGGCACAGTCTGTGCTGGAAGCTAGAACACCCACCCTGCCCCTTCCCTCGTTCAGCCCTTATTGCTGTGTCAGTGGAGAAGCTGGGCATGCTCCACTGAATGGTCTTAGCCTCTGGGGCCTGGGTACCTAGGATGGCATTCGTTCTCACTGGGGGAGCCCCAATGACCTCGGCTTTGTTCATCTGCACTGGCATGGGCCACGGCTGTGGATTCCTTCCATGGATAGTATGTGTCTCTGATGTGATCCTTTCAGCTTGCTGGAAATGACACTGCGAGGACCAGGGACTTCAATGCATAGATCAGCTATGCTGTGCATGATCAGCCAGCTAATGCAGTGTGCAGATCAACTATGCAGTGTGTGGATCAGCTATGCAGTGTGTGGGTCAGTGTGTGGATCAGCTATGCAGTGTGGATCAGCTCTGCAGTGCACTCATCATCAGCCATGTAGTGCACAGATCAGCTATGCAATGTGCTTGCTAATCAACTATGCACTGTGTGGATCAGCTATGCTGTGCATGATCAGCCAGCTAATGCAGTGTGCAGTCACCTATGCAGTGCGTGGATCAGCTATGCTGTGCATGATCAGCTAGCTAATGCAGTGTGCAGATCAGCTATGCAGTGTACAGATCAGCTATGCAGTGTGTGGGTCAGCTATGCAGTGTGTGGATCAGCCATGCAATGCATGATCAGCTAGCTAATGCAGTGTGGGGATCAGCTATGCAGTGTGTAGATCAGCTCTGCAGTGTGCAGATCAGCTCTGCAGTGCACTCACCAGCCATGCAGTGCACTCACCAGCCATGCAGTGCACTCATCAGCCATGTAGTACACGGATCAGCTATGCAGTGTGCTGATTAACTATGCAGTGTGTGGATCAGCTATGCAATGCATGATCAGCTAGTTAATGCAGTGTGCGGACCAACTATGCAGTGTGCAGATCAGCTATACAGTGTGTGGGTCAGTGTGTGGATCAGCCATGCAGTGCGCCAATCAGCTAAGCACTGTATAGATCAGATGTACAGCGCATGGATCAGATGTGCAGTTTGCTGCTCAGCCATGCAGTACATGCATCAGCCATGCAGTGCATGAATCAGCTCTGCAGTGTGCTCATCAGCTATGCAGTGCATAGATCAGCTATGCAGTGCACAGATCAGCTGTGCAGTGTGTGAATCAGCTATGCAGTGAAGGATTAGCAATGCAGTGTTGGGCAGTTGTTCTCAGTGGAGAATGGAGCGTCAGCACTCAGGCATGTGTGGTGGATTCTCATGTTGTGGGGAGCAGGTCTTCATACAGCTGTTGCTTAGGGCCTATGTTCTGCCCTGGGCAGTGTCATCTGGTTTAAGATTCTGGTCCCAGTTAGGCCTTAGGCAGTTGCATGCTGCCATTCTTGTCTCCGTATGCAGGGATCGTGGTGTGAACCTGCCAGGCTTTTCCTGTTCTATTGGCCAGCCCCGCAGCCATCTCCTGTGAATGAGGCAGTGCCCCTGTCTCTCGGGGATGTCTGCAGGGCTCTGCCCTCTCCAAGTGTTCGCCTGTGCTCACCTCTCTTTGCCTGCGGTGAGTGTCCCTCCTGTGGTCAGTGGCCCTCTCGCATGACCTCTGCCTCTTTCTGGATAAAGGAGAACCAGCAGAGACTCCCAGACATGTGGCTCAGCCCCATGCTTCAGTGCAGGTCTCCCTAAACCAGGGGTGGCCACGAGGCTCTGATGGCCAGGAGCAGGCCAGCCTCATTTGGGGAGAACAGCTGGTGTCCAGGAGGCCGGCCTGTGCCCTGTTACTGCTGGGTTGCAAAGGCTTTGAATGTTGCAGGCAGACTTCCCTCTCTGAACCTCTGTGTGTGCATGAGTGGGAAGAGGAGAGCTGGAGGACAATAGTGTGTCCAAGGCCAACGTCGACTGTCCACAGCCAAAGTCATCTCGGGCTCTGGTGACCACCTTCTTGGGTGCTGGCCAGTAGATGCCCCTTTCTGGCCCTCTTCCTCACAGGCGGGACACTCGAAGGCCCCTCTTCTGCTCCCAGCTGGATCACTGGAGGCATGGAGCGGGTGACCGGGGCCCCTGTGGCTCCCGGCTGTCTCGTCTGGACGTTCCCTCCTTGTATCTCCATGCTTGGACACAATGGCTACACTCTGCCCTTCAGCCACCATCCAGCCTGGCCCTGGCCCGCGGGCCTCTCGGCTCTCCCTGCAGTCCCAGTGGTGAGTGCAGCTGAGCCGTGCATCGCACTAGCATGTGGGCTGTGTGCTCCCCAGCAGTCATGTGGGGCTCCTGAGGAGATGGCAGACCTGTTCTCCCCAGGACTCTCCCTGGCTCACTGGCCAGGCCGGGGGCTGCGTGGTTCTGAGAACTCTCCCTGGCTCACTGGCCAGGCCGGGGGCTGCGTGGTTCT
>NW_012267303.1:2475093-2486510 GCF_000151885.1 Dipodomys ordii
ACTCTCCCTGGCTCACTGGCCAGGCCGGGGGCTGCGTGGTTCTGAGAACTCTCCCTGGCTCACTGGCCAGGCCGGGGGCTGCGTGGTTCTAGACCAGTTTGTGTCCTTTCAGGAGTGCTGAGGAAGTCTCCCCTCCCCCGCAGGGCACATTGGCTTTATTGGCTGAATTGCATAGTTTGCAAACTGAGCTTTTGTTCAGGCATTGGTATCAGTCTAATCCATATCAATGCAATTAGGTGCTGCATCGTGGGCTTTTTTTTTACACTTTTATTAGCATGTATGGTGGTACAAAGGGCATTCATTGTGATATTTCTCTACATACAGACAATGTACCCTGATCAAACACACCCCCTCTGCCACCCTCCCCTGTTCTCCTCCCCTACTTCTTAAAACGACTTCAACAGCTTTGTCGAAGCTCCCACAGAAGCACAAAGAACAAAGGCTACTGTCAGCCCAGCAGGCCCCAGCACCCCCAGGGATGCAGCAGCCAAGTGGAAGAGAACTTTGTGGGGAGACGGGAGCAGGTGCAGTCTCAAAACCGTCAGGGCCTGGTCTGGACCTGTCCCCCACCCCAGCCCTGCACGCCCGCCCTCTGCCCCAGCTGCCACTATGTATGTGGGCGGAAAGCCGGCCACCACTGCTCACTGCTCCGAGATGCATGCCTGAGCTCAGGTCTGTCTGCTCTCCTTCCCTGCCCTGACCTGCAGAGGTCATGGGGCTGCCTAAGCTGAGTCTTTCTGAAAATGAAGGTGTTCCCACAACTCCTCAGAGCCGCTGCCCTGACGTGTGTCCATGGGAGGAGTTGTCCTCCGCAGCCGCGGTCCTCTTGAGCTGAGCCGCCAGTGGTCACTCAGATGTGGCCCCAGGCCGGGCTCTATGCTGCAGGTGTGCAGGCCGAGGGGACGCTGCCCTCTCAGAGGAGGCCCCCTGGGAGGCTCTCGGCAGAAGCCACTCTGAGCACTGAAGGGCTGCCGACTGATAAGTCTGCATGAAGACGTGCTGGACTCTGGCACCGGGCATGTGGCTGCAGCTGCCCAGGACAGTTCCATCTCCCACCAGCAGGGACAGGGTTGGCTTGCTGTTCCCAGGAAGCCAGACACTCAAGTGCCCCCTGGGACTCCAACTGGCAGTGTAGGAGTTTGGCGACGAGGCTGCTGGGGTCTGTGGGAGACAGGAGGATGGCTGAGAACAAGAGGTCACCACGAGCCTGGTGGGTGCCGCAGCAGCTGCAGGCAACAGCTCGGCGGACCCTCACAGGCTTCAGAGGCACACTCAGGCCCCGAGCATCAGCCTTGGTTCATGGAAAGCTGAGGGATGTGTCCAGGTGCAGGGAGCAGCAGCCCAGGACCCGAACCAGTGCTGGCCACAGCTTCCTGGAAGGCTGACCCACCCCGGGCTTTGCAGAGACCCCGGATGCGTTGACTTCCTGAGTGCCACTTCATTCTCTGGAGCCCTGGGCTGCTCGGAGCATCTGCCCACCCTGACAAACACCGTGGCCTGGGCCCTGCCCCCAGAACTGAAGCCTTGAGCCTGGTGGCCCTGAATAGAACGTGACAGCAAGAGTGCCCGCTGCTGACCACAGCCCTCTCTCAGAACGCCACATCCAGTTAGCTGGGTGAGTTTTCTCCCAATTTGGAGGCGCTCAAACATCAAGGAGCCCAAGACAGGAGGAAATGCACAGGGGGCGAGAAGAGAGGCCCTGTCCCTTGGACCATTCAAAAGCCGATGATACGAGGCTTCCCATGAACTGAGCTCTAAGATTCGGTCCTCACACCGGTGTGGAAACGCTTAACCTACCATGCAGTAGCCTCTCCTCTGCACACAGGCTAGATCCTGCGCCGTCTAAACACTTGCTCACACAGTGGCGCCCTTACTTCGGGGCCAGGCATCCGGGAGAGCATCAAGGCTCTCAGCACACTGCCCTCCCTCTCCGCGGTGGCTGAGGGCCTTTCACTAGTCATGAGGAGCCTGTGTGCTACTCCTGCCCCAGCAAGGGCGACTCTGATGGGCAGAGTTCAGTGAAAAGCCTGTCGGAGCCCAGACCCCAGGACCTGGGAATGTGCCTTCGTTTGGAACTGGGCCTTGCCAGCGTGATCAAGGCAAAGCCTCGCCCTAGGAGCCTGGCCCCCCCTCCGGCGTGGCTGGTGTCCTGGTAAGACGAGTAGATCCTGAACACAGACAGGCAGGAAGCCTGCAACACTGACTGACCGAGTGATGTCACTGCCAAGAAGAGCAACAGGGATTTCCAATGGCCCGGGAGTGGACCCATCCACTGATGGCCACCAGAGCGGACCCTCAGGACAGGGTTCTGCCAGGCCTGTAGAGAGCATAGCCCTGCCCACCGTGGGTTAGGACTTGTGGCCTCCTATACAGCTCTGTGTCCCTGTGGCTCACACAGAGCCTAAGGCAGAACAGATCTGGGTCCAGCAGCATGGAGGCCCATCCCCCAGGGAGGCTCATCCCCTAGGGGAGGCCCCATCCCTACACATCCCAGCCTGACCTTGCTGTGGCGCCCGGCAGCCTGGATGCCACCTGTTTCCCCCCCCCCCCTGCCTGGCCTGCTCCACACCTCCTCCACAGGGCTGAGGATGGCCTTCTGTCTGGGGCCCCCAGCCAGCCTTGCACCTGCCTCCCTGTGCCCGCTCCAAGCCATTCAGTGAGGACACCTGACATCTCTTATCCCAGTGAGTGACACCCTGGGCCCCGAGGGTGTGGAAGCAGAAAGCCACTGGCAGGACACCAGGTTTTCCCTTCACGGAGAGGCACCCTGGCCTGGGCAGGAGGGATTCCTCTGCGCTGGGTAGGAACTGTGTTCAGTATTCTGGTTTCTGTTCATTCCCAAAGCGAGGCCCACAGCTATAGTCTTCAGTGTCACACTGCTGTGTCCTTGGGCCTGAGGGAGAGATGGAATGAATGCTGCGTCCCCAACTTTCCCACCGCACCTCTCTGTTGTCCGCCAGCCCTGGAGTCCTGCAGTGTGCTTTGTTTTACAAGTTCATTTGTACTGCATCTTCGCATGATATTCAATATTCGGCTAGTTTTCATAGGAGGAGCCACGTGCATTTGTGAATCGTTTTAATTAAGTTTCTCAGCAGTAGTTGGGGCACCTCCAGCTTCAGACTGTACTGGGCATTCTGGGTAAACATTTGACCCGAGACACGGTGACCAGGAACTCAGGACCCGCCATGGGTACCTGGGCACAGCTACTCGTGCTGGGCCATTATTCAGATATTCACGAGCAACGTGTGTGCAGGCTGGGCACAGCCCCAGGAGGTCAGGAGGGGTGTGGCTGGGAACACCAGGCAGGCTCAGTCACACGGGACCCAGTGCCGTGGCTGCCTTCCTCATCCCCGTGTGGCTGTCTGCCGGTGCTGTTCACAGCTCCGTTCCCAGCCCAGGCCTTGGGGGCTCAATTTGCTAAAGTAACTGTAGACCCAAGAACCAGAGTTGGGGCAGAGCCTGGTAATCATGCTGGAGATGCCATCCTGAGCTGTCCCCGAAGCTCCAGGAACAATGCACCCCTAGGCCAAAGGGCACCAGCCCCCCCAGCCAGGCTATAATGTAGTGGTCAAATCTCACATCACATAATGCCTTGGAAGTAATTGCAGACTCCACCTGCTCATCAGCCCTGTCAGTTCCCAGAGCCGAGAGCCTGCCGACTGGCGGCCAAGGCCTTGTGAGCAAAAGAGGAGGCTTGTGTCCTCGGGAAGGGAGCAGGACCCTTGTACGCTCGGTGCAGGGCCTGCCCTGAGACTCCGCCGCCTCCTCCCAGCCCCTCCTCATCCTCTGCAGGGAGGGAGGGTCCCTGCGGGCGTAGGGACCTTGCCCCCCTGAGGTGGGGAGGGATGTGGAGTGGCAGAGCTCAGCCAGGATGGGGTCACAGAGAAGCCTGTGACGGGCTGTCTGGGGACGCTGGAGTGGAGCCAGTGCCTGGGCCGCTGACGGCTGTGCCTTGCGGTCACTGACACCAAGCCTCAGTGCCCACAGCCTCAGTGTCCCGGCCTGTGTCACTTACCTTGGCCCGACCTTCTTTCTTGGCTCCAGAGAGGCATGCGGGCCTGAAGTCCGGCACGTCTCATCATGGCTCTCCGTGCGCTGTGCCTACAGAGGCCGAGAGGATCCGCAGGAGCCACAAGTGCCGTCCCGATTCTGTCTTCTCTCTGCACAGCTCGCTCCAGAGGGCAGGGAGGGACTGGACCCTGACAGGGGACGGAGGCAGGACAGAGACTGAGCCCCCCATGGCCCTCGGAGGAGGAAATATCACCCAGAGCCTCGGGGTGCCTCAGGTTGCTCAGGCCGCTGTAACAGAGTTCCAGGCCTCGGGCTGCTCTCAAGCAAGACAAGCTCGCCGCTTGTTCTGAGAGCTGGGAGCCACGATCAGGAGCCCACACAAGTTCTGAGGAGTACAGTCTGCCCTGACAGGCCACATCACTCTGCTCCACACATGTGGGACCAAGAGAGCCTTTGTTCCTCCTTCCCAGGGACATAACTCCCTGTGAGAGCCACACAGTCCTTGCCTGGTCCCCTCCCAAAGGTCCCACCCCAGTACCATCACCTCGTAGGTTAGAATTCCAGCATAAGGATCTGGGGGCCACACACATTCAGTCACAACCTGTAGTACTCAGTGTTGGAATGTTTGGGATGGTGGGGAAGAAAGATGGTATGATGGGAGATGTGTGAACACCTGGTAGGTAAGAAGAAAAGATGGAGGTTAGGTCAATGGACGGATGAATGATGAGTAGATGACAGAAGGATGGAATGATAAATGGAGAGATGACCAGATGGGTGAATCGATGAGTGGATATGTAGAAGTGGGGGGGGGAGTCAATGAGCAATGGGTAGATGGTTGGATAGATGATGCATTGATGGATGGATTGGTAAGTGGGTGGATGGATGGATGGATGGATGGATGGATGGATGGATGGATGGATGGATGGGTGAGTGGGTAGTGGATGGAAGGACGGATGGATGGGTGGGTAGATGGATGGATGGGTGGTTGGATGGATGGATGGATGGATGGATGGGTGGGTGGTTGGATGGATGGATGGATGGATGGATGGATGGATGCATGAGTGGATGGATGGATGTTCAGAGGATACTGTTATAATATTTCATGGGGCTGTCAGTGATGCTTAGCTGTGATAGGTCTTTGTTCCAGTGAGGACCAGGGAAGCTGGTCCTGTATCTCCGTGTTTATTGGCCGTCCCCATTGTTTCCCCAGAGGTAACAGCAGATAGGATCTCACTTGGCATTGTGGCTTCTTCCATTTCCAGAGACCAACCCACTATAATCATCAATAACGCTGTATGCACCCCAGCTGGCCCCAGGTGACCTCTCCCACTGAAGGAACTCCCCATGCCCACGAGGAATGACCCGTGGCTGCCCTCGCTGTAAAGATGAGCCTTTCCCAGATGCCTCTTGCTCCGGGCGCCTGCTTCTCCAGCAAGGAGCCCTGTATGCCTGAGAACAGACATTGCACGTGGATTTTAATACCTGCCTGCCTTCTTAAACAGCTCCTGTCATGTCATAAGAGTTTGCCCTAGGAAAATGATTGGAGTGGATTTTTTCCTTCCACTCACATGCTTTGACCCTAATGAAATAATGAAACAGGTAGCTCCTGACAACTGTGGGCTGTTTGGGTTTTTTTTTTTTTTTTTTTTACTCCTCCTCCTCTCAATCTAATTTGATTACCCGAATGTGGAGTGTTTCGATGGTGTGGCACGGTGCTCTAATCACAAAGCGAGACTTCCATTCTTGAGGGCCAGTGGGGACAGTTCTAGGCAGCTAATGAATCACTCTAATCAGAGAGCCATCGTGAAAATTAATACATTCTACTGGAACTATTTAAAGACAAAAAATAATTATCAAGACTGTTCTCACTAAATTATGCTGTCTAGAAGTTGTAGAAAGAAAATGTTGTCTAATTTTAAGACGTAATCTGGTTCTTGCAGATTTTTCTTCCCTAGCGTCATTAAAAGATTCAGCATGGAGTGCCCAGGACCAGAGGGATGCTCCCTTTGCTGGTCTCTCTTCTCTGTCCTCGAGTTCGCGTGGCCTCCCGAAGCCACGGCGGTGGCTGCTGCCTCCCTGGGGCCTGTGCCATGAGTGCCGTGTGTCCAGACCACACGCCCCCACTGAGCATCCCTCCCGCCAGGCTTCTGTGCATGCTTTAGTGTCAGTTGGAAGGAGACTCCGGGACCCCCAGTTTTGGCATGGCGTGACTTTAAAAAGAAAGAAGGAAAACCTTGGGCCATGGCCGAGCGTGAGGCTGGTGTGTGCCCTGCATCTTCCCAGGCTCCTGCCATTCACTGCCCCGCAGCAGGCATTGTCTGTGAAGATTCCCAGCCACCAAGGGTCAGAGGTGCCAAGGACCGCGGTGTGGGAGGGGCTGGCGTACGTGAGGCCCGCCTCCCAGCCTCCCACCTTCTTCTTGGGTGGGGCAGTGAGGTGGGCACGCAGTCTCCCCATTTCCCACCATCCTTCCCACCCTGTCTGGGCAGCCCAGACCAAGATCACCCGGAAGGACGCTCTGTTGGGAGTGAGCCCTCATCCTGGTCTTCTGGATTCTTAGGTTGGAGTGGCGGGGAGCCGTGGGCGGGCAGCACGGAGTGTTCCCAAGCTGCCGCTTCCGGTGCCGAGGACTCAGGGAGGGCTTTCCACGCCTCCCATCCCCGCCAAGGGAGCAGGCGTAGCCCGTTCCTAGAATAGAGCCTCCCACAACACACAGATACACACACAGAGATTGGCAGACACATGCATGCACAGATGTACACACACAACCACATGGGTGCACACGTGCACGACCATTTGCGGACACACACTTCCGTGTGTGGACAGGCACACCGCGTGCAGTCAGAGTCACTCACAGACAACAAAACGCAATGCTTCAGTTCTTCTGTGTTTGCTAGCCAGAGGGAGGCCGTACATGGGAGAGCTGGCTGACCCTCAGCTCGGCCCTGCTCGGCGGAGCTGAGTCCTGTAGGAGGCCTCTAGCTCGCAGGTGTCCAATTCAGAAGATGACGTGCCAGGCGGCCATGCTGTAGGCACACAGAGTCAGGCACACCAGGGAGCATCTGAGTGTCAGATCTGCCCAGAATCAGGTCTTAGCTCGTTTTGAACACTTCTGCTCATGCAGAAGTGAGGCTAGTAGAACTGCTGCCTAGAACCACGGTGAGGACAAAGGGGGCCACTTCAGCATGTGTGAACCACATAGGTGCTGACCGTGAGGATGGCAAGTGTGATGGTGGTGGTGATGGTGGGTCGATGGTAAGAGAGATACTGGTCGGAGATAATGGTGGTCATAATGGAGAGGGTGGCATTGGAGATGGTGGTGACTAGTGATGATGGTGGTGATAGGTGTTGGAGGTGTTGTGGTAATGTTGACGGGGGTGGAGTGTTAGTGTGACAGTGGTGGTGTTGGGGTGATTGATGCTGGCAGTGATAATGGAGGTGGTGGTGTTGGAGATGTTTGTGGTGATGGTGATATTAGTGATGGAGATGATAGTGGTGGTGGTGGTACTGCTGGAGTGGATGTTGATGACAGTGATGGGTCTGATAACAGGAGGGCAGTAGCAGGGGTTGGATGGCTCCTCCAGGGGAGCTGCTCCCAGGCCTGGACTTCTGGACAGGGCAGGCAGCCGGGGGGACTCCACAGCCCGATTCCTGGGCCCTGGCACCTTGGGAAAAGGCCACGGAAGGGAGCAGCTTCCGAGCTCAGCACGGTGTCCTCCCCAGCCAGCCTCTCCACCAGCTTCTCCCAGAAGAGGAGAGAAAGGCAGCAGACCAGGCCCAGCTGTGAGCCGGAGGAAAATCAATGCCCAATCAAGATCTGTGCTTTGCTTACCTGCGCCCAGCCTCTGATGACTACACAGGTGACAGGGTCTTCTGTATCTCAGAGGACTGAAGTGACCGCAGGGCACGCAGGAGTCTCCCAAGCCCTGCAAGGGAGATGCCGGACTGGCTATGGCTGGCTTTCTTTTTTTTTATTATGATGTTTGGAGTTTTGTTCGTTTTCTTGTTGTTTTATGTTGGTACTGGGGCTTAAATTCTACCCGATGCTCCATCGTGGGTTCTAAGTGCTGGCGTCTGGAGTCCTGAGCGTGTAGGCCGGAGCCCAGTGGTGTGACCAGGAGAGGCTGTCCGACTTGACTGCTGTCCCTGCTCTCTAGGCTTCGGGTCCCCTCCTGAGCCCTTCTCTGTCCCAGACTGCAGTCCAGCTCTGCTCCTGCAGGCTGTGTGTGGTGGTACCCTGACCTCTCTCCTGGGGAGGCATCTCTGGCCTGGTCCTATGGCGGCCCAGGCTGCCCCAGCAGGCCCAGCTCTCGCTGGGGCTCCACTGAGCCACCTGGCGGCAGGCAGCTGCCCAGAGCAGGGCTCACACCTAAGTACTGGAGAAAGCCTGGAAGCTGAGGGAGGCGGGGAGGACCCCCCTCCCGTGCCCGCCGCTGGACTGGCCAGGTTTTACCACAGTGTGGCAGGGATGTGAGCACTTGCCAGAGTCCAGCCCCCTGCCCCTCCCGCCAGCTGTTACAAAGGAATGAACTGAAACCCAGCTACAGATTAAGCACACACAACACTGCAACACCAATAAAACTGAAATTTACAGCATTCATTTTCCAAGGCAGATGTTTCCGGAGACACCGTGCTAGGAGCAGGGCTGGGCAGAGCGTCTACCTGCCGGGACCGGTCCTTTGGTCGGATTTAGTGAGAACGCCTTTCCCACACCCAGAGGGGCGTGCTGCGTGAAATCCTGCGAATAATCTCGTGGCTTTGTTAGTTGTAATCACACCTTCTATTTAACCCGGGGCCATCCCAGAAGGCCTGCTTAATAGCGGGTTCCTGATAACTCCTCCAAACCACCTCCTTCACGTGCGGACAGCTCTGCCTCCCAGCCTGACAGGAGCTGCTCTAAATGGGAATATAATCCAATTACCGCCGGGACTAGGAACAGAAAGAATCTTCAGTGCATATTTACTGCCGCACTTACCACGAATGAACTGCTGCAGGCAGGGAGTGGGAGGGCCGCCCTGGCTTCCACCTCCCCAGCCCGGCTCCCGCTGCCCTGCGGGGAACGGTGGGCGCGTAGGGTCAGATGGGTGGAATGCAGGGACACCCCTGGGCACACACGCCGTTGCCCTGCACGCTGCCGAGGGGACCGAGTTTTGGAAGTAAAATGTCCCCTCTGGACCATTTCTGGGCGCGTGCTGCATGAGAACTTCTCTGAGATGGGGAATGGTTCTCAGGACACAGTTGATGGCAAGAAATGCTTTGCCTCAGTCATTAAAACATGCAGTCCTGTCCGTTGGCAAGACTGCCTGAAGTCCTGAGATTTGAGATTCTCCCCCCAACCCTTTGCAGATGTTGACTTTCATCCCCAGCGCAGGCTGGCCAGAGGGTGCAGTGTGTGGCCCGTCTGTGTCCTTGGCAGGGTCTCCTGTGTGAGCCACCGAGCCTTCCTCAGGGACCTGTGGGGTGGGTGCTTGTGGGAGCACTGGGCTTGTGGAGCTGGAGGACGCAGCTCCTTCCTGCAGTGGGGGAACCCGGGGAAGTGCCTGGGCTGGCCTGCTGCCTCCAGCAAGGGCTCTCCCTTCGTCACCAGTACTCGGGCCTGTACGCCTTCAGCGGGCGGGGCAGCAGCCAGCCGTGGCCGGGAGGGCACCGCGTGGCCGGCTCCTGCTGGGGCACCTGCGCGTGCCCCTGTCTGGGGTGACCCGGCCGCCGCACCCTACCTTCAGAGCTCATCAGATGTGGGGTCCTGGTCCTGCGGCTGCCTTCTCACCAGAGCGATGAGACGAAGACAGCTATAAAGACAGTCTTGCTGCTTGAGTTGGGGACAGGGGGTCTTTCGGAGGAGGCCAGCGCTGCTGGAGAGGGGCCAGGCTGCTGACCGCTGACCAGGGATGGGCTGAGGGTTTGGCAACTATCCATTTGTCTTGGGCACTACTCCAGAAGATGTTTCTGCTTGTGCACAATCGCCCTGGCCTTGAGGTTTGCAGGCTGACGGGCAGTGACTTCACCCGGAGCTGCTGAGTCCCTTCTCTCATTGACACGCTCATCTTGCACAGAAGTCTCGGCCCTGTGGCTTGGTGTGGGCCTTGGGCTAGGTCAAAAGTACATGGTGGAGTGGATTGAACGCCAGCTTCCCGGACAGGTGGCC
The DNA here is from genome assembly GCF_000151885.1 of Dipodomys ordii. Taxonomy (NCBI): domain Eukaryota; kingdom Metazoa; phylum Chordata; class Mammalia; order Rodentia; family Heteromyidae; genus Dipodomys; species Dipodomys ordii. Next base: position 2,485,250 of record NW_012267303.1, read on the forward strand.
CCTATTTTCTTTTATCTTGGACAGACCAACACGCAGAACCGAGCGGCATCTGGCATGGGGTGGGCGGCCAGGGCACAGGCCCCGTGTGCCGTCAGCGGTGCCCAGCCTTTCACCCCACGTTCTTCGCCCTTGGGCACGTGCGGCTCCAGTGGGTAGGTGGAGCTCTCAGGCACGGTTCTGCCCTCGCCACCCACAGGGCAGAGCTGCTGCCTATTGCAAAGCTAGTGGGAAACTTAACGGCATACACTAAAGCTGTGGCAGCTCGGGCAGGGGGAATGCCCACCGAGCTTTTAGCCGGCAGCAGGGGAAGGCCCAGAGTTGACTTGCCGTTTGTCCCCTCCGGGCTGCATCAGCCGGTGGTGGTGGGCACCGCAGCGCTGCTCCAGTGGAAAGCGCCTCTTCCCCTCCGCGTCTTTGTCGGGCGTCCTTCATCCGAGCTGCCCTTCCACCGTACTTCCTCGCTCCGTGGCCATCCTGGTCTGTCTCCTACACCATTCAGGGTTGCCCAGACATTTATGGCAGATCAGCCTTTTCACAAATTGCCTCGGAGCCCAAACATCTCTAAGGTGAGAATTTGAGCTCCGCGTTTACCGTTTCCTGGGAAGACAGGCCACGCAGTGTCCACCTCTCCTTCCCCGGGAGGCTGTGTCTTCACTGGCTGCAGTGGCCGCCCTGTCCCAGGTGGTGGATGAAGCATGGCACCCGGGGAGGTCCGGGACGGTGAACGCAGGAAGCCGCTCCACAGAAAGCCATGGACACGGTGACCACTGCCGGCATGTGACACTGCCGTGCAAGGCCAGAATCAAGGGCTCAAGAGTGGACCCTGTGGAGGTGTGTGTGGATGTGCTGTGTGTTCATGCATGTGTGTGTCCATGGGTGTGTTCATGTGTGTGGCGCGTGGGACGCCAATGTGTCCTGTGGACATGTGTGTCGTGTGCGTGTGCATTCCGTGGGCTGTATGGTGTGACGGTAATGTGTGTGCAGTTGTGCGTGTGGGTGCATGTGTGGTGTGGGTGTGAGCTGTGTGTGTGATGCAGGTGTGACGGAGCACACCCGTGTGTGGTGTCCGATGCCACTGTGGGTGAGCGTGGGGGGTGGCGATGGAGCTGTGCCGGCATCGACCCTGGCTGTGGCCCTCGGCTGCCGGGTCTTGTCCAGCCTGCCCCGTGCCGTGGTGGGTGCAGCTCCCTTCCTCCCAGGGCTGCCGTGCGTGCCCTGCAGAGGCATGCCGGTCCCTGGCACTGCCCTCCCTCCTCCCCCT
>NW_012267303.1:2489000-2496968 GCF_000151885.1 Dipodomys ordii
CCGCAGAGCACTCACGCCTGCCTCACACCACGCACTGCAGAGCACTCACACCACGCACTGCAGAGCACTCACACCACACACTGCAGAGCACTCACACCTGCCTCACACCACGCACTGCAGAGCACTCACACCACACACTGCAGAGCACTCACACCACACACTGCAGAGTACTCACGTCTGCCTCACACCCCGCACTGCAGAGCACTCACACCACACACTGCAGAGCACTCATGCCTGCCTCACACCATGCACTGCAGAGCACTCACACCACACACTGTAGAGCACTCACACCACACACTGCAGAGCACTCACGTCTGCCTCACACCCCGCACTGCAGAGCACTCACACCACGCACTGCAGAGCACTCACACCACACACTGCAGAGCACTCATGCCTGCCTCACACCATGCACTGCAGAGCACTCACACCACACACTGCAGAGCACTCACACCACACACTGCAGAGCACTCACGCCTGCCTCACACCACGCACTGCAGAGGTACTTTGTGCATTTGGTTTGTGCACCACCATGTCTGACTGGTTTCTCGTCCCTGCTTTAGCCCCAGAGAGACCTTGCCAGCCATACCTCCACATGTGGGTCAGTCTCCATCTCTCAGCACAGGCTCACTGTTATGAGATCTGTGGACCCTGGTTTTGGAGTATAAATAAGGTCATCAGGCAAGCCCCCCCCATGCACGGGACCCACCCTGAGAAGCACCCTCCCCCAGCGTGCCAGGCCACAGGGACCCCACCAGCGGGCTCCACATCCTCAGGGCCGATCAAGTCTAGATGGGTGGGAAGGGGGCGTTGCTGGGCCACAGGCAGGCCTCTGCACTCCATCCTCATGGCAGAGCTCTGTGGTGTGGTGCTGTGTGTACAGCGCTCCCCTGGAGGGTCTCTGGAGGCCTCGGGGAGGAATGGCAGGGTCTCAGCCTCCACTGGAATCCCTGGCCCAAGGCCGCCTGTTTGCAGCTGTCTAAAAGCGTCTGTTGATCTCTTGAGCCGGCCACCATCACATTGGAACTTGATTGCCTCACTTTGAGAGTGAATTAGTGTCCCGGAGTTTCACCTGTTGCCATAAATTGGCCTTTGGAGATGATGACGTTCTTACCAACAGACAAAAGCCTGGCAATCACGTGGTATCTGAGAGTTCTTTTCCAGTGCTCCATCCCGAGGTTCGGCCCCCTGCCCCCTGCTGGGGTACAGCCACGCCCCCCAGTGCCCGCACACCTCCGCGCGCCCTCACAGTAGAGGCTGGTCAAGGAGAGGCTCCTGGCATCCCTGCCTCTCTCAGGGCCTGCATAACTATGTGTGATAAATGGATTAATTGATTAACCAAACCCTGACCCCAGGCTCATGCTGATGTTTGTACTTCCAAGATCAGTGCTTTGCACAGAGCAGGTCAGCACCCCATTAGTGGGTCGCACGAAATTAATTTAGTGGCTCATGATCAGCATTTAGAAGAAAGGAGAAGACACAGAATAAAATTACTAGAGTGCTTCCCAGGTCACAGGGTGAGCACCATTTAACGAAACATACACACATGCACATGCATGCACATGCATCTGCACACAGATACACATTTGCATATACATGGGTGCACACATATGTGCACATTCATACACAGGCATGTACGCACACTAGCATGTAGATTATGTGTCACTGTGTGTCCCATGGAATGTGAGGAGTCCATGGGGACCTTTAGGAAAACAGTGGGACTCTTGGCTGGTATTGCAGCCTCTCTCCTGGGCTGCTGTGGCACCGTATCCAGCTGTCTGCACGGGGCAGTTTGGTCCCGGTGGACATGATAGGTCCAGGGAGCAGCAGGTCCTGGTACACGCCCGAGTGTGGACCCTGCTTCCTGGAGGCGGTCGGTCTCCATCCCTCCCTCAGCCCCTTGGCTCCCTCTGGCTGCCATCAGCCCTGGAACAGAGCACACAGGACAGGGAGGGCCAGGCAGGAACTTCCAGGTAGGAACTCCAGCCCCACAGCTGTCCCAGAAGAGATCTCTGTGCAGATGCTCACCAGCTGGGTCTGTGTACTCCATGCATTCTGAGTGTCTTTCAGAAATATTCTAATCAGTGTTTGCACATTTCTATAATGTTTATGGATTGTAAGATGTTCATCTATGAGCCATACTATCTCCTAAGTCAGAATATATCAGCTAGATTGGAATCCATTTTTCAATTAGCTATTAAGCACCACATTTTAATCCTGTCTGCTGGGACGCATAGTCATGGGGCGGGGGACAAGTGGAAGATTCCTGGAGCCTCTAGAGAGTTGGAGCCAGAGCTGTGTGGAAGCTCCTGACACTGCAAATGTTTTCCCTGGGAGCAGATCGCAGGCCTGACAGATACCAGCTGTTCTGATAAATGGTCCAACTTACTCCCAGCATGCAGTGTGCTATGTTGGGGCACCCTAGGACCCCCATTAGACCTGGTGCTTGGAAGGATGGCCAGGTCTGATGCACACCTGGAAGCCCAGCCAAGAGTGGTCTGACTTGCTGCCTCTCCTCCCATCGTGCCTCGAACTGGCTGCAGACTTGGGCCGGGCAGTTTGCCCCCACCTGCTGGGGGGCGCCCTGGAATCTGAGGTACTGAACAGTGATCACAGGACAGGATGGCACTGCTGCAGAAAGACTAGCCTGTCGGCTTGCCACGGGCCTGTAGCTTTCCCCGAGCTTGGGGACGCAAACTCGGAGACGAGCAGGGTTGGTCCCAGGAAAGCAGAGAGAGCATCCTCCGGTCCTGTGGTCCAAGGGCCATACCATAGCAGACCCACTGGTGAGGAGCCACTGAGCACCTCTGAGCCTGGCCCTCAGCCCTCAGTCCAGGCAGCCGGGGACCCCACATGCTCAAAGAGGCGCGTGCGGAAGGCCAGGACACACACAGGAGAGCCACGTGTCAGAGCTGCCCTTGAGGAGACAGTGGGCACTTGCTGTGAGCCTGGTACGAAGGATCAAACCGCCAAGGTGCCCTCATCTGCCTTCTGGAAGCCCCAGCAAGGTGATGGGGACGCGAGCAACTGGCAGCCAGAGAGCAGACCCCAGCCAGATGGACGGACAGAGTGGGAGTGGGTGCCCGAGACTCTGAGGAAAGCTGGACCCTGGACAGCGGTGAGTGTGGGCCCTGCTTGGGATGCAGGAGGTGGCTTCCGAATGTGAGTCTGGTCCCTGCTCTCATCCTCCCGTGTGAACCCCTGCATGCTCAGGACCCCACGCAGGGCTCCAGGAGCTCAACTTGCACAGCTCGGGGCCACACAGCACCAACACAGCCTGGACGGAACTTCTAGAAAGCAGATGAAGTGAAAAGAGGCACCTTGGGAGGGACCCCCGCCGCAGTCAGCAGGCCCGCTGGGAGAGGCTGGCTGCCCTCTGAATCCTCTTCCTTGGGAGCCCTGTGGCTGCCACTGCCTCAACGTGGTCACACAGCGAGGGTGTCCTCATGGTGCCGGGGACTGAAGTCCAACATCAGGTCAGTGCTGTCTGCCTTTGGCGGCTCCAGGGGAGAGCAGGGGTCCACTGCCTGTCCCAGCCGCAGTGGCTCCTGGTGCCTCTTGCGTGTGGTCACATCGCCGCTCCGACTCCATCTCCACCTGTGCCCTGGATGTCAGGCCTTCCTCTTCTTCCTCTTGCACCACCTGCTGGATTTGGAGCCCACTGTAACCCTGAGCATTTCTGTCTCCACACGCCTGCCACGTCTGGAAGGACTCTTTCCAGGATGGGGGTTCTGAGCTCTTGTGTGGATGTGAGCTTCAGGAGGCACCGGTCACCCACGTCAAAGCCCGTGCACATTGTGAGCCTCGCTCCAGGGGCCTTGGTGAAGCCCCCCCCCAGGCTCACAGTCCCACGGATCCCCCTTTGAGGAGAAGCACAAAACAAAAGGAACCAGAATTCAGAGGCAACCTAAATAATAGACATAGTACAGGAGGAAGCAACACAAACACACCAACAAATCGCTGCCACAGCTCCCGGTGAGATGGGGAAATGCATCCAGGAGGCAGGCAGGGGATGAAGAGACCAGAGGTGTCGTGGGCCTCTGCACCTCCCAGCGGAGGGGCAGCCCCCTTGCCCACCAGAGCCTCAGCTGGCCTCCCTGACATGCCCGGCCAGTTGCCAGGAGTGATTGTCACCTGAATGGAACTCGGGTCCCAGGACACTGCTCTGGGACTCTGCAACAGCATGGAGGGGGCCCTGTTACCCTAAGCCTGCCATGCTGGAGAGCTCCCCTCCCTCCCACCCCCAGGACCCAGTAGAACAGAGAGGAGAAGCCCGCACCTGCCAGTTTGCCCTGCTAACCAGGTCATTCCAGCCTGGCCCAGGCATCCAGGATCTGGGGTCTCCTCTAGCTATCCCCAAGTCCTGACATGCGGACAGACAGATGTCCCTGGCATGAAGCAATTCTGCTGTTACGTGGATGTAGCCTGGAAAGGGGAGGGGAGGCTGCTGGGTGGAGGAGCTACCGAATGGAGCTCACAGAGGACAAAGTCGCTCTTCCGGAAATCATGTGTGCATGGCGTGTGTGCACGTCACATACCGCTGCGAGTGTGTGCAGATAACAGCAGAATTCATTTAAAATCCAGCAGGTATTTGAAATGTGAAATTGAAGAAATTCGTCAGAAAGCCAGGGGCAGTTGTTGTTGTTTGTTTAAAGAAATGGGAAATAGAAGAGAAAAAAATAGATAGGTAATTAGAAGGTAAAACCAGTAGGTCTGAAGGAAAAATTATCCCCAGTGAGAGGAAAACAAAGGAGAAAGGATCGAAGGTGTGTCTTTGCAAGCATGCTGCGAACTCGGACTTGGGCTTTCCGTGGGAGCCTCCACCACAGCCCAGGAAGTGGCTGAACTCAGCTCCAGCCAGAGCCATCTGCAGGAGATTGCAGGCCACCAGGATGGAACAAGATCTAAAGTATCAGGGGAAAAAATAGGTCACACACAGCAATGCAGACGCCAGCTCAGCTGCTTCCAGGGAGTTCCCCGGGCTAGGACTCCGCAGCCAGGTGCTCCCGTTCAGGTATTCAGCCTCGGGCGCTCCAAGCCCAGGTGCCGCCGGCTCAGTGCTCCCATGTCAGAGGACGTCTCCTGACCTGGAATTCCGTGGCCCCTGGAATGCGCCATGGGGGGGGGGCATAGGGAGAGCAGGCCTCCCCCGGGGAGGCCCCAGGGCTGCCCTCCCCCTCCCTCGACAGCCAGTGTATTCCAGGCGCCCCGTGGGCCTGCCCAGCTGCTGCCCCCAGGAGGCTGGGAGGCACAGTTCTGCTCCCACGGGGTGTAGAGTCCATTAGATGCACCCAGAGCCAACTGTGAGTCTTGCGGCCAGCCGGGCCTGGGCCCCTCGTCTCTGCTCTCAAATGAAGGCTCTTGGCAGTAGAAGCCTTTATTACAGCCTGAGTCCCAGCTGCAGCTCCATGTCTCATTCCGAAAACTAATAAGAGATAACCTATTCTGGACCGAGTGAGGGGAGGGGCTTCTGACCAGAGGCCCCCTCCCCCACATCCCAGGTCCCCCTGCTTCTCCTCCCCACAGCACTGGGCTACAAACAGGCATGCTGCACTGGGGTGGGTGGGGAGTACTGCCTCTCGCCCCTGAGCACCTGAACCAGCCGTGAGACCCTCCACACTGCTCCCGCTGTGATGTCTGAGTCTGGCTCCATTGTCCCGAGCTGGCCCCTGGCTCCCCAGGTACCCAGGCCCCCCAGGAGCTATCTGCCAAGGACAGAGGACACATTTCGCCGGTGTTGATCCTGAGGAATGCAAAGAGGATGTTTGTCTCCCAGCCCCTGGCTGGGTACCTGGCATGCCCCTGGGGCAGTGGCCTCCGGGAAGGCTGGCCCAGAGGGGCGGGGCCTGGGGAAGATCGGCAAGGACACGGAGGCTCTAGAGACCCATCAGAGCCAGAGGGAAGTGCACTGTGAGGTTTGCCTGAGGTGGCCCTGTGCTGTGCCACAAGCCAGTTCAGGACAGTGGCCCCGGGGAGCCTGGCCATGTGACCCAGTGAGCCGTCCACCAAGCAGGGGTGGGTAACAGATCTGCCTTCAGAGGACAAGGAGGTGGCGGCTGGAGATTCTGAGTCCCAATGGGAGTCAGATGAGCCCCTGTAGACAGAGGTCTGCCTGCATCCCTGGCTCCAGTGCCAGGGCCCAGTGCTGGGGAGGGGGCGGGTATTGCCTGCTAAACTGCAGCAGAGCTTCCTGTGGGCACACACTGGAGGGTATTAGTGGCCACTTAGAGGCAACCATCCGGTCCCCCTGTGCTGATGGAGCCCAGGCACTGGACAGAGGGCAACCAGGGCGGAAGCTGCGTGCAGGGAGAGAGGCTGGTGGCAGGCCAGGAAGCTGGAGACTGCCTTCCTGAAGGAGCCTGGTAGAGCAGGAGCGGGGAGACACATCCCCCTTCTCACCGTGGTGGGAGGGAGCAGGCCCGGATGGCTCAGCACCTCACATCGATCTGGATCGGGATTCTGCCTGGACGTGGAATGTGATGTCCCCCACAAGGACAAAGCCAGCTGAGGATTAAAAGGCGGCCGAGAGACGGAGACGGGCGATGGGCGTTCAGCCCCCAGAAACCCAGCACCTGCACCCTCACTAATCTCCGTTCGCACAAACAATGAAAAACACCAAGCCATTACTTGGATCCCTGTCTGCAATCCATTCTGTGTTCTTTAGAATCACCGCTATTCATCACCGCTGTAATAGCCGGACGTTTTAATAGATTCCGTGTGTAAACAAAAACGTATATGGCAGAGCCGCATCAACTCGTGTAGTAAGCTGTGACATTCTTCATTTTCCCCACAGAATTGAGCCCAGAAACAAAGATTGGTTTGACCAAGCCCTCGTTATTTCTGTCGCTATTTCTTTTTGTTTTTTTTTTTAATAATAGGAGATATTACACGCGGCCGCTATTTACTGTAATTGTGCTGTATTAGTCTCAATTTTCCTTAAAGCAGTTGTTCTTGGAATCATTTTAAATATGTAAATGGCAAATGGTGGAAATTGGACCGAGCCCTCGCAGTGGGGAATGGTGGACAGAGCCAGGAGGATGTGGAGCGAGCCCGGCACCAGGGGAGGGAGTGCGATGCCCGTGCACCTGCGGGACAGGCTCCTGTGTGGAGTGTCAGAATGACTGAAGGTGGGGCGCTCCGAGAATGGAGCCTGGAATGTTCACTCCCGGGTCCTGCACTCAGAGCCGAGTCCTAGGGGAGGCCCTTTCCCCTCTCTGTGGGCCTCCTTCTGGCACGTTCTGGTAGCTAGAGTGAGTGACTCTTGATCGCAGAGCTAGGGGACCTTCAAGGATCTCTAGAAGGGGACCTTTCTTGGTGCCCAGCGGGCTGGCTAGGAAGCCCCTGGGTTGGTGGTTCTGAGAATGGAGATCCCAAGTGTTAGCCGGGAAGAAGGGATGAGCTTGGTCTGCCTGCTGGGGACACTGCCCGCTGCCGCTGTGCCTTGGTACAGCCAGAAGAGCACTTCTGCGCCTCCTTCGGCACAGGGGAGCCCAGTGACCTCACCAGGAGAGGCCGGACTGCATCTCCAGCAGAGACAACTTCCTGTTAGCCCCAATCTCCTGGGAGTTCTGAGGATGGCCTGGTTTTGCATTAGTGATGCAAACTGACCAGAGGGTGCGGCACAAGTCACTGTTGGCCCCAGGGCTGTAGGCGTGTTTCTGAACTGCAGCACACGGCCTGGAATCCATCTCTAGGAAGGCTGCTCATGGAAGGCAGCCCACAAACCTCTGGAAATCTGCCATGGAGCCCAAGTGGTGGCCACTGGAGACACCCCCTCGGTAGAGCCCAAGGTGGGAACTCTGGCAGGTCCCTGCACACAGTGGAGTCAAGATCCCCAACTGCGTGGAGTGAGTCCCATACCAGGACCCAGGAGAGCCAGGTGTAGATCTGACTGACAGGTGTGGGTCTGACTGACAGGTGTGGGTCTGACTGACAAGTGTAGATCTGACTGACAGGTGTAGATCTGACTGA
>NW_012267303.1:2500238-2534729 GCF_000151885.1 Dipodomys ordii
CCTGGCCTTCACAGCTCCAGAGCTCCGTCCCTAGCCCCTCCCCCTCCCCCTGGCCTTCACAGCTCCAGAGCTCCGTCCCTAGCCCCACACCCTCCCCCTGAAAACAGTATAAGCAAATATGCGCCCTGTCACATGTTGCTGTCATCTCAGGCCACCTTGAACGTGGGCACACAAGCGTCCGTGTGCGCCTGGCTGAGTAGCCAGGGTTCTCTGTGATGCAGGGTGGGTCTGGTTATTGGGCTGGTGAACTGGTAGGATGATGAAAACTTGGGAGCTGCATCAGATCTGGGAACGAAAGAGGACGGAGACCCAGGACGATACTGCTGTGTCCTTCCTTGTCAGGGCTGCTTTGAAAAGTTGACCAGGCAGCCGACCATTCCAGGAACAGAGGAGCATGGGAGGCTGGAGGTCCACCCGGCTCTGGGAGCTCAGGATTTCCTTGCTGGATGCCCTGCACAGGCAGTGTGGGGCAGTGCGGGCAGCATCTCCCCCTCCCGCCCTCTCCTCTGGCCACACAAGCCCTGCCGCCCGGCAGGGACGTGCTGTGGTTGGTATAGGAGTCAGGAAACAAGGCCAACTTGTCACCAAAGCCAACGTGTCCTGTCACCCCCACGCCCAGCCTGGGGAAGGGATCATGCTTCACCTGCCTGTGGCCCACAGGCTTTTGTCCAGAGGAAGCTGCCTACCTGGGACAGAGAGGGTTCTCCCACAGGATGGAGAGGGCTCCCAGCTTCTTCCCCAGGATTCAGTAAGGCCACATCTAGGAGTTACCGCTTGGCTGCAGCGGGTCTGAGAGGCAGCTGGGTGGCTCAGGAGCCACTCTGCCTGCTGGGGTACCCAGGCTCCTGTGTGAGTGGTTGCCTGGCGCTGTCGTGTAGGATGGTTTGCGAGGTGAGGGCCTGCAAACTCTTCCCTGTGGTGCTAGACACAGGACAACCAAGTTGAACTCCACCCACGCCTGTCTTCAGAGCCCCTAGCCACGCCCACCAATCCCACCCTGGCATCCAGGTGCCCACAGCCCCTGGCGCTTTCCCTCCAGAAAGCTTGGCTTGGGAGGGCTTTAGCTCTTTCTTCCTCCCGGGGAGGGGGGGCCGGAGGGGAGGGGAGGAAGCCTGTAAAGGTGGTGAATCTCTCATGAACCATCAGCATTCCAGGGGCTCAAGTGAGAAAGGCTAGTGAAGATAAGTTCAGAGAAGCGTGAACACAGAGCTCCTCTATCTGGGGGCAAGAATCTGCCAAAGCTCTGGAACACCCATTTTTAGTAAAGAGCTTTGTTTGTAAAGGTCAGTAAATATTTGAAGAGTGGGTAGATAGATGATGCATGGATGGGTGGGTGGGTGGGTATGTAGATGGAGGATGGATAGATGTAGATGTATGGATGGGTGTAGGATTCATGGGCAGGTCTGTCAGCTACACTAAGGCCTTCCTTGGAACTTTCTAGAGCTGCTACATGTGGTTGTGTCCCAGTGTGTCTCACCTTGGTTAGGTGATCACACTCCAGTTTGATTGGTTTGGGGAAGATTTTATTGCTAATATTCTTTTTGTTTAGAGGCCCTGGCATTGCCAGACCTGGCTGGGCCCGGGCCGGGTGCTGTGCTGTGGTCTGGGCCTGCAGTGTGAGGGTCCGGTGTTGTGCTGTGTGGGGCTGGGTCTGCAGTGTGAGGGTCTGGTGCTGTGGTCTGGGGCTGGGCCTGCAGTGTGAGGGTCCAGTGCTGTACTGTGGTCTGGGGCTGGACCTGCAGTGTGAGGGTCTGGTGCTGTGCTGTGCTGTGTGGGGCTGGGCCTGCAGTGTGAGGGTCCAGTGCTGTGCTGTGTGGGGCTGGGCCTGCAGTGTGAGGGTCCAGTGCTGTGCTGCGTGGGGCTGGGTCTGCAGTGTGAGGGCCTGGTGCTGTGCTGTGTGGGGCTGGGTCTGCAGTGTGAGGGCCTGGTGCTGTGCTGTGGTCTGGGGCTGGGTCTGCAGTGTGAGGGTCTGGTGCTGTGCTGTGTGGGGCTGGGCCTGCAGTGTGAGGGTCTGGTGCTGTGCTGTGTGGGGCTGGGTGCAGTGTGAGGGTCCAGTGCTGTGCTGTGCTGTGGTCTGGGGCTGGGTCTGCAGTGTGAGGGTCCAGTGCTGCGCTGTGCTGTGTGGGGCTGGGTCTGCAGTGTGAGGGTCTGGTGCTGCGCTGTGTGGGGCTGGGTCTGCAGTGTGAGGGTCCAGTGCTGTGCTGTGCTGTGTGGGGCTGGGCCTGCAGTGTGAGGGTCTGGTGCTGTGCTGTGTGGGGCTGGGCCTGCAGTGTGAGGGTCCAGTGCTGTGCTGTGCTGTGGTCTGGGGCTGGGTCTGCAGTGTGAGGGTCCAGTGCTGCGCTGTGCTGTGTGGGGCTGGGTCTGCAGTGTGAGGGTCTGGTGCTGCGCTGTGTGGGGCTGGGTCTGCAGTGTGAGGGTCCAGTGCTGTGCTGTGTGGGGCTGGGCCTGCAGTGTGAGGGTCTGGTGCTGTGCTGTGCTGTGTGGGGCTGGGCCTGCAGTGTGAGGGTCTGGTGCTGTGCTGTGTGGGGCTGGGCCTGCAGTGTGAGGGTCTGGTGCTGTGCTGTGTGGGGCTGGGTCTGCAGTGTGAGGGTCTGGTGCTGTGCTGTGCTGTGTGGGGCTGGGCCTGCAGTGTGAGGGTCTGGTGCTGTGCTGTGGTCTGGGGCTGGGTCTGCAGTGTGAGGGTCCAGTGCTGTGCTGTGCTGTGGTCTGGGGCTGGGTCTGCAGTGTGAGGGTCCAGTGCTGCGCTGTGCTGTGTGGGGCTGGGTCTGTGCTGTGTGGGGCTGGGCCTGCAGTGTGAGGGTCTGGTGCTGTGCTGTGTGGGGCTGGGCCTGCAGTGTGAGGGTCTGGTGCTGTGCTGTGTGGGGCTGGGTCTGCAGTGTGAGGGTCCAGTGCTGTGCTGTGCTGTGTGGGGCTGGGCCTGCAGTGTGAGGGTCCAGTGCTGTGCTGTGTGGGGCTGGGCCTGCAGTGTGAGGGCCCTGCTCAGACCTTGCATCCCGACCCTCTAGAGAGGAGCCTGGGACGGCCCTCATCCCCAAGGTTCCCTGTGTAGAACCCGCCTGTCCTCAGCCCCCTACTGCAGACAGGGAATTGGGCCACCCGCCTGGTCCTTGTGCATGGCAGGCTCGGGAGACAGAGCTGGAGGAGCTTGGCACAGGGTGACAGGAGCAGCTGTTCTGATGAGAGGATGGGCTAGTCTCTGAGCCCCTGACCCACACATCTTCCCGTGACCTGACTCAGGGAGGGACCCACTGACCAGTGAGCGGCCTTGGGGGTCAGTGGCAGGCTGCAGATCCAGTGAGCTTCTGAAGAGGAGGAGGACCCCCAGCCGGCCACAAGAGTCAAGAGCCCTGACTGGGGGCACGGGGGGCCACAGGAGAGGGGCCCTGGCTCCCCTGGGGCAGCAGATCCCCGTGCACCTTGTGGAGGGGGCCCTGGCTCACCAGGGACAGAGACTCCCTGTGTGTCTTATAGAGGGGCCCTGGCTCACCAGGGGCAGAGACTCCCTGTGCGTCTTGTGGAGGGGGCCTGGCTAGGGAGTGAGCCGGGGCAGGCCTTGCTCTGGGGAGTCCGCTGGGTGACCATGGGAAGGGTGGAAGCAGAGTTGGTGCAGCACAGATGCGGGCTTCTAAGAGCCACCTTGTTATTCTTTTCTAGAAAGTACCAAGACAGTTGCTACTGAACAGTCATAAGGAAGCTGCCCTTAGAATGGTTTTAGGGAACAGTGAATTCTTGGTAATTGAACCAATATGTCACTCTTGCAAGCAGAATATTACAAGGAACCAATGTAGATGGTCTCAGCATCTGCTCTGAGTAAGCTTCTAGACACCCCCATCCCGTCTACTCACCTCCCTAGCAAGTCGCCTTCTAGAGGGTTCTGTGGGAGAGGAGTGTGTGGGGAGGGCCGGTATGCCCACAGCCCACCGCCCGCCACGGCGTGGCCGCCCAGGGCTGAGGGGAGCCGCAGCCTTCCCTGACTTCTCTCCACAGGACAGGCCCGAAGTGGCCGCTTCCAGGGACCTTGTCTGCAACAAGGCTGCACTGGCCCCCAAGGGGTCAGACAGCTCTTGAGAAGAGTCTGGGGTAATAATTAGTCTCTGTCTAGGACAGTTCCAGCAGGGATCACAATAGCCCAATAGCTATGTACACAGGACCATGTAAATGATGCTAGCAAAATGGAAGCCAAGATAGGGAAACAAGAGGGTTTTTGGTGTTTGGTTTTTTTTTTTTTTAATATACTGTGTGAAGTAAGTTTTTTCTTTCATTTTTTTCCCTTTGATTTATCCTGTTGTCACTGTTTTTGATTTTGGTTCTCTGTGTCTTGTCTATAGGTTTATCTGACTTGGGGAAGGGGGGGGAGCAACAAAATGGAGAGACAAAGGACAAAGTACAAACCAACGCAAGAGCGATACCTACAAGGCAATACGTTGGAAATGAACCTTACAATTCCGGGGGAGGGGGAGAGAAAGGAGTTAACAACGTTGGACAAGAAATGTACTCGTTACCTTACTTAAGTGACCGCCTTCACCATAAAGTTACATTAAAGGAAGAGTCTGGGGGACTAAACTTCATCAGAGATCTGGGGTCCACATGCCCTCTGTCCGTGAGGTGCTTAGCGCCCCCAGGTAGGATGGAGCAGGAAAGGGCCCTCACAGGAAAGCATTGTATGGAGCTGTCCCTGGGTGTCCACAGAGGACTGGATCGAGGACACCGGAAGACACAAAAGTGCACAGGGGCTCAGACCCTCCGTGGGGCCGTGCCCACAGCCTAGGTTCCCGCGTGGGGCTGAAACAGCGGCCCAGCAGGCAGGGTGGGTGTCCGCCCCGTTACAGTGTAGGATGAGCATTGTAGGGCACTGTCTGCCAACAGCATCTTGGTTTCACCTCCTTTGGAGAAGGCCCCGGAGTGTGTGTCCACGGAAAGCCGCCCTCTGTGGCCCTCAGGAGGCTAATTTCTGGCTCCCTTCCTTTTGTCCTTCAGGTATCCTGACAAACACAGCCCCGCGGGGCTCCCGGGAGTGGTCCTGGCTCCTTGGAAAGTCTGCCTCAGCCACGATCCTCCGCCCTCCACGGACTCCACCCACCCTCCACTGTCTGCCCACGGTCTCCCTGGGGCCGCTCCAGGACCACCTCCACCTCAGCATCCTGAGCTGCAGTCTGCCCAGCGCATCCCAGGAGGCCCGGACTCGAACACACAGGTGGGGGGGCGGCACCGGGCATCAGCAATACACAGTCTGTGGAGCCCAGCTGTGCCCACCTCCCAGTGGCCAAGCTCTCCTTGGAGCAGAAGCAGGAGGCCAGGAAGCTGCCTCCCAGCCGCTGAGCCAGCCCTGGCACCGGCCAGGGACTGCCAGGTGGAGAAGCATCTCTTCCTGCACCCCAGACTGTCTGAATTGCTTTTATTTTCTTAACTCTCAGCATACTCAATAGACCAAAGAGCAGAATCTATTTTCACGTGGACGCCCTTCCCGTCGAGTCCTGGGTTCGCTGTGGGGCATGGGAGGGCGTGGCGGCACAGAGATGCGGGTGATGGCGGAGGAGCGGAGCAGGCGTCTGGGGCGGAGGCCCCGCCCCACGAACGCTGTGGCGCGCCCCAGGAGGATGATGCAGGCTGGACACACGCCGCAGCACGCCCGTGGGACCTGGCGGGTCGAGGCCCATGCGGCCCCCGTGCGGGGAGCGCACGCACCCGGGGACACAGACCCTTCGCGCCTCTGTGCTTAGACCGACTTTCTCATACTAAATCACTTTGTTTTAACCAGTTAGTCACGCCTCTTCTGCAGCTCCATTTTTGATAGTTGGATAATCCAGTACTTGCCAAGAGCATGTTGGGTCTCCCCTGACTGTCCTCCAATCCACCATTTAGCTCCAGAAAGCAAATTAAAGAAAACTGAAGTAACACTGTTTGAAAGAGATCATTAAATGTATTTTGCAAAGCCTAAAGTTATATATTTAACAGTTTTTATATGTTGTATATTTGTAGAAAATCCTAGTTAACAATTCACGCGCCAGCCCGGGCCATCCCCAGCATTGGGACCAGGCCCCGGGTGTCCCTGGAGATTCTGGGGTGGCCGCGTGGGACCTCAGGTGCCAGGCACAGAGGGGCAGGGCTCTGGGAGAGGGTGGCTGGGGACCACGCATGGCTGTCCTGCCCAGGGCCTAGAGGATGTCAGGAAGCCAGCTTCCTTTCTGCTTCGGTTGGGTTTGGTGGCTCATTCCCCCCTTTCAGTCTATGTATTGGTAAACACCACGTGTACAATATTTTCATTATGCCTCCTGGACGGATTCTGTTTTCCCTCCCTCGACCCCACCTCCATCCATGGGCCTTGAGGCCCACGGGCAGCCCGTGTGGATCCCCTTGCTCATGGGAGCCCTCTGTGTCACAGCAGGAGGTCACGGAAGCAGGAGGTGGCCAGGGACCAGGGGACCGAGGGAGGCACTGCCCACAGGCACTGTGGCCACACACCCCGGCAGGAAGAGTCCACAGGCCGGCACGTAGGGTCAAGTGTGGCACTCAGGCCAGCACCCACCATTCTCCTGAGTTTCTGCTGACATATACAACCTACAAGCCCAATTAACATGAGTATTATGCTAGTTCTATGCTACTAAAAAAAAGTAAATATATACATATATATATATATAACTCCAGTATATAGATACCGTTCCAGCAACCATAGACTAAAGATAGGAAAGAAGATCCGTTCATGTGAGACCCGATCCAGTATCTACCGTATTTAATTTACCTTCAGTCACCGCTCACTCAGAGGTGTTTGTATCCTGGACAGCAGGAAGAGGCTGCGATGTGGGCTCGGATAGGGCGCTGTCCCCACTGGGCACCCAGCTCTGATGGCCCCAGCTGCCCGGGGACAGAGCAGGAGGCGTCTCCCGGGCCTCTGGCCTGCCAGGGTCCCCATCCCCTCCCCGCACTTGTTTCTCCTGAGAGCAAGTGTAGACGCCTTTGAAGACAGAGGCGGGAGACTTAAGATGTGACAGCATATTTTCCCCTTGTTTTACAGTATTCAATTTTGTGTTGAACTCAGCTAAATTATGAAAATAAAGAAAAAAATCCTTTGATACGCATGGCTTTTGTTCCCTGGCCGTGGTGTCCTGGGAGAGGGGCAGTCATTGGCCTGGCTGGCGGGGACAGGCGGAGGATGCGGGCACCCTGGGTCGGAGCAGCCCCAGCAACGAGGTGTCCCTCCTGCCCGGGTGCCTCGGGGCCGGCTTCTCCCACAGCCATCGCCAAGGGAGCATCAAAGCCTCCTGTTCCCGCAGGATGGCCGCGGAGCCTGTCCTAGGCCCCGGTGTGCTTGCTCAGCACCACAGGGGCCATCACCCTCCCTACACAGAAGCCAAGTGAAAGCTGTTGCCTTCCTTCCAGTTGGAGAAGCCCAGGCAGCTGGTGGGAACACAGGTGGTCACGTGCATTCTCCTGTCCACTGTGGCTGGCGAACCAGCCCCACCTATCGCAGCACGGAGACGCTGAGCCGTGCCCCAGGCCGGTGACCGCCCAAAGAGCCACACCCACAGGAGAGCCTGGGCTGTCTGCTGGGCCGCTGGTGGTGTCTGGAGTCCCTGCCGAAGGGCACCGGTGTGGGAAGCCACGGCTCTCCTTTCCCAGCTCTGCTTCGTGAATGCTGGCCATGGCGGTCGGATAGCCTGTCCTTTCTTCCGAAGACCCTTCACTGCTCTTATAGCCACTGCTTGCAAGAAACCAGCTTGTCCCCGCCAAGCAGGCAGTACAAGGCAGGCCTGCAGCTGCTATAGGAGCCCCAGGCCAGCTCCTAGCTCTCAGGTGAGACCTTGGCGGTGTCCTGGGCTGGAGGGAGGGCTCACAGTCCCGTCCGTGGAGGAAGACCCACCTGGGTGAGCTGGGCTCTGCGGCCAGAGCCTGCCCTGGATGGGCAGTGGGTCTGGAGACAGGAAGGACTCTGCCCTCCTCTTGGCACACAGGAGCCAGGTGTCGGGATACAGGGTGGAAACGTGGGTCCTCGTCAGCCAACGTGAGCTACCTCCTGCTGTATAACAAACAGTCCCACCCCTAAGGATGGGTGAGCAGGCATTCTTCCTCAAATAAGGATCCAGCGTAGGCTGCTGGGGACGTGTCACCCGCAGAGCTCCGTCGCCCCGGTGAGGGAGGACGTGGGGATCCGGTGTGGGAGGCCGCCCCCGAGGTCAGCTATTGGCTGCTAGTGGCTGGGGTGCACAGGCCTGGCTGGCACCGGCGACAGTGTGCCTGCTGACAGCAGCGACTGCGGCGGCCTGTCCGTTCCACAGTGACGGGCTGGGAAGGCAGTGGGCACGGCACCCCCTCTGGGCACACCGGAGCCTCCACCGTGGCAGCTCTGCCTCAAACCCTGGTCCTCTAACCCCAGGGTCTGCCCGTGGACGGGGCCTGCCCTGGACGGGGCCTGCTTTGAAGCCACTGAGTCGTGTTTTCCAGGGATGGCCTGAGATGTGAGGCCACCACCCAGAGCCTGTGCACCCATCGTAGCAGGACCATCAGAGCAGGTCGGGTTCTCTGGAGATGGAGCTGGCTGGAGGTTGGTGTGTCAGGCCGGCCCTCTGCCTTCACTCCTCCTCTCCTGAGACCCCGCCTCTGGGAAATCACAAGGGCCGAGTCCAGCGCAGGTCTCCGGGGCCCCTGGCCGGGCTGGGATGAGGAGCGCCTCCCTGCCCAGCGGGCAGGCAGCTGCCCCACATGGATCATGCACCTGTGTGACGGTTCTGGAGCTGGGACTCCTGCAGTCCCCGCGGCTGCCCAGACAAGCCGGCCTGCACTGTGGGTCCCAGGGCCGGGCTCCGTGGAGAGGAGGAGGCCGTAGCGAGGCGCGGCTGGCCCTGGCCCGCCACCAACGCAAGAAACAGGAGCGCGTCGGGTTTGGATGGGGGAGGAGTGCGCTGGTCATGGCCAGAGGTAACTCACGGGATCGCTGGGGAAGCCGGCTGGAGTGACCCCGCTTTGGGGTGGGGGTGCCCCTGGTTCGGCAGCCTCTCCCTCTCCTCTGTGCTGTCCCACCCTCCCTACCTCGCTCTCTAGGGGACACGGTGGCCTTTGCCTTCCTATCTGGAAGGGGACACAAATTGTGGCCTGGCCCCAGCCAGCCATCCCATGGGAAGCTGCGCTCCTGGAGAACCTGCCTCTCTCTCAGCCCTGACAGGGCCCATCTGGACCCAGGCCCTGGGGGGCAGGGCTTCCCTCGGCACACGGGGGCCATGCTCCCTGCAAGGCCAGCTGACTGACCAGGCCCAGCTGTCTGTGGAGAGGCCCAGCTGTGAGACTCAGGGAGTCCCAGGCAGCTGCTAGGACTGACCCTGACCCGGTTCTGGCCCTGGCCCCTGGCCCTTGTCCTGACCAGAAAGAAGCTATTTTGGAGTGGAGCTGTGGGCACCGGACAGCAGCTGGGAAAGGCTGGTGGGGAAGGAGAGGAGGCTCGGATCATAGGCTCTCCCTCTCACGCACATGAAGAAGCAGGGTGCTTATGCGGCTAGGCAGAGGACAGGCCCTGTCCTGTCCCTACATGTGTCCTGAGCCTCATTTAGGAGCTTGGCACCAGCCCATCTGTACCCCCATAACAGTCCCCCTCCCCCACTTTGCCTACCCAGTAACGGCTGCTTTGCCCACCCAGGTGCGCGTGGTGGGAGACTCAGGCTTTGTCTCCATGGCTGATGGCTTCTTCCCCGCTCCGAGGGTGGGTCCCGCTGTGGGAACAGGCCACAGGCGCTGCAGGAATATGTCCAGGCATGGAGTCCTTGCCGTGCTGCGACCGGCCCTTTGCATGTGCTGTGTTAACCAGAGGTGTCTCTGAGTCTGGATCAGGCCCGGGTGAGGACACGTGGAGGCTCAGATGCCAGGTCTGACTAGTTCTCCCCCAGGGCTGCACCCTGGGAGCTGCACCTGGTACGGCAGCGAGCGCTGCCTCAGAGAACCTCAGTAAAACTAAACGGGCTCCCAGGCTCCAGATCCAGCTCCGGCCCGGCCCGTGCCATGCACGGCCTGTACGTCTCTGCTGAGCGATGTGATGCAGCCCAAGTATGCTTCGTTTCTTCCTTCTGGGCCCAGGGTTCTGGAATTACTCTGAAATAATAACCACATTTATTTTCTGCTTCTACGAATGTCTTTTTATTTCTTCCTCCCCCCGTGCCGCAGGGCAGGAATCCATCTCTTTCGCTGGTCGTGGGTGAGTGGTGGTCGGCTATGGGAACAGGCATCCAGGCCAGGAGCAGAGCAGAGGCAGCCCCGCTCCACGGTGGGCCAACAGCCAGAGTTCTAGCCACCACGGGGAAGGACAAAGAGGGTACATCCAGGCTGGGGTCGTGTGGGAGGGAGCCAGCACGGTCAGGTCAGGGAAGAGGATCCTCCGCGTTGGCTTTGCAGCGCTGGACGAGGATGGACAGAATGGCTCCAGCCTGACCTGGGTGTGGTGTCCAGGACTGGGTTTGTTGTAGTCTTCTCTAGATGTGCAAGCAGGGTCTCCGTCCACTGTCCTCAGCCCCTCGCCCTGGCGGTCAGCCTCTCGAGGGGGAGGGGGGGAGGGAGGAGCAGCGAGTCTGCAGCGGCTCACTGTGTGTCTGTGTCTCAGGGCTGCTGCCGGGAGGGGAAGGCAGCGTCACCCGGGATCACCTTCGGGGGAGGGGCTGTCCATCACTGCCTTGGACGTTACCAACACCGGGATTCAGAAGGCGCTGGCTCAGAAGCTGAATCCTGGAGGAGGAAGGAGGACAGCGTGGCGGCCGTACGCCTGTCCCGAGGGACAACACGGCGCCATTCGCCTGTCCAGCTCCTGGTCTATCAGCCCCAAGGGTGATCCCAAAGGCGTCCCCAGCTCAGGCCCTGGATCATTATGAGTGAGCACACTCTGGAGCACATGGTGAGCTGGACAGTCTTGAATTACATTGGGTTCAAACTTCCCATCCTAGAGAATTGGCTGTGGGGTGTGTGGGCAAGCTGAGAAGCCACACCAGTCCCCTGGGGCCCTTGCTTGGGGCCTCCTGGCCCTTAGAGTGCCCCCTCCACTCATGCTGAGGGAGGAGGGCAGAGGTCAGGCCCAGGCCTCCCTCCCATTTCTTGAGCCAAAACAGTGAGTGCACTCTCGAGGAGCTTCTAGAAGCAGTGCCAGCCACCCAGGGGCCTCTTTGAGTTGTCAATCACCCACTGATCACTGGGTGAGTGCCAGGCCATGCCCTGCCATGGCTCATGCACATAAGATGCACCGTGCAGCAGGCGCTCTGTGTGGGGGCTGGTCCACATCCACAGAGGGGTGCGGAGACGCTGCCAGGCCCTTCGCCAGCCCTCCCCTCGCCTTCTTGGCTTCTTCTCTGGTGTCCACCACCCCCAGTGGAAGGGGTGACAGGCTTGTAATGGAGTGCTTTAACTGGTTTTGAGCTTAATTATTAAACTGGAACCAATGTGAGCCTCAGGAAAACTCTGAAGGTGCAAAGGCCGAATGTGACAGGCCACTGTCCCCCCCATCCTGAGGCCCCCGTCTCCCCCCCCCCCCCCGGTCCTGAGCGCGGCTGCCAGGTGCTTTTGATCAAGCAAAACAGCAAGCGCGACCAGCAGACACGGAGGTGACG
This sequence comes from Dipodomys ordii, assembly GCF_000151885.1. NCBI lineage: Eukaryota > Metazoa > Chordata > Mammalia > Rodentia > Heteromyidae > Dipodomys > Dipodomys ordii. The sequence continues at coordinate 2,511,812 of NW_012267303.1, forward strand.
TTCCCGTGTCTGTCTGCTCTGTGCCCTGGCGCCCGCCACCCAGGACAGCAGCCTGAACCACGCTGCCAGGAGATGAAGGAGCACGGAGAAAAAGCCACCAGCATCCCGGCCATCCGTGGCCGTCAACACCGGCTAAGCCTGGACCGGCGGGCAGGGCACGGACGGGAAGGGGGATTGGACAGCATCCTTTGAAAGTCTGGGGGAGAAATGCCGCCCAAGTTAACTTCACTTAAATTTCTCCTAGCAAAGATGAAAATACGAAGCATGGATAAAATAAAAACACCGGGAAGAGAATTAAACTGGGGAGAAACACTGCCCCCAAAATGCTACTCAGGAAAAATACGAAAGGAGAAAGCTACAGCACACAGAATGGCCCGGTCCTGGGTGGAACTCGGGGTCTGCAGGAATCGCACACGGCGGATGTGAGGACGCAGGTAACGGGAACTGTGCGGGGAGGGGACATTGCTCCCACAGGCATCCAGAGCAATCACTCAAAGACACTGGGAAACAAACACAGGCGGGAAGAAACGCAGGAGGACCCGGCTCTGCGGGGAGGAGGAGGACCGGGCTCTGCGGGGAGGAGGAGGACCGGGCTCTGCGGGGAGGAGGAGGACCGGGCTCTGCAGGGCAGCTGCGTGTCCTGTGGAAACCGTGGGGTTGTGGGTTCCGGCCGGAGGCTGATCCTTGGAACCAGATGTGTGGAGGCAGAATGCCGCAGCCAAACCAGCTCGAGGGGGCCAGTGGCTGGCCTGAACCTCAGAACAGCTGCAGGTGGGAGCGGAACATTTGTAAGCAAGGCAGCACAGATGGTCTGACATCTGCAACCTGAGTGGGACTTTCCCCAAGTCCCAGGCTGACCTCCAACCCAGCCTGCTCATTTGTGGGAGGCCTGCAGGAGGGAGGCAGAGGTGAGCCAGGGCCCCAGAAGCAAATGAAAGTGAAGCACAACCTCAGAATCGGGCCCCCAGGGGTGGGAGAGCCGCAGATCTGAGAATAAATGCTTCCCAACACCACCCGGCGGTCATCAACCCAGCCGGAAGCAGAAACAAGAGCAACAGCAGCAAACCTAAGCAGAACCACCAACCAGGACCCGCTCCTGGGAAGACGCCCAAAAGAGGTGACTCTACCATCCGCTGTAACAAAGCACCAAGAACCCTTCAAAGAGTCAACATCCTTTCATCCAGCACACATGGCAGCAGCAAGCCTCCCTGCCACGTGGATTAGACATGCAAAGACACCGGGAAATGTGGTCTGTGCTCAGGGCAAGGTCTGGGCAAAGGAAGCATTCCTAGAGTGTTCTCAGGTCAGAGATAGTAAGGGCTTCAAAGATATCATGACCGCCAGTATTTATAGCTATTATTTTTTTAAAAATCCAGATAATTGAAGTAGAAGGCAGTATTCACAGGTGAACAGCTGGCAAGAATCAACGGAGAAATGAAAACTTCAAAGCCCAGAACAGTGGCTCTGGAGGTGAAAGATGCAATATCAGAAAATAAATTGAAAAAAAATTACCAGATGGGCTCGGCAGCACAGCAGAGAGAATGGAAAGAGAATCAGTCGACCTAAAGATAGATCAATAAAAATTGTTCAATCTGAGAAACTGGTAGAAAAATGATGGGAGCAAACCTTAAAAGTTTCAGAGACCTTTGGGACTGGACCAAGAAGCTCCACATGGATGTCATTCGAACCCTAGAAATAATGAAGAGAATAGAGTGTCGAAGACATTGAAGAAATAATCCTCTAAAGATGGGGAGAATGTGAATACACAGATTCATTGAGGTCACAGCCAGACAGGATAGTCAGACCTTCAAAAGAGAGGCCTGAAGCACTGCGGGGCATGTGGGGGACATAATCAGAATGCTCAGTGTGGAAGTGGAGCTGGGGGCAGGAGGGCTGGTGCAGAGAGTATGGTACAGGAGTGACATGGACCTGGAGGTGTGGCACCCACGCATTGGTGTATTGAGTTGAAACCCCTTTGCAAGTACTAAAGGATTTTTGGTTTTGGTTTTGGTTGGTTGTGGGGCTTGAACTCTGGACCTGGGCGCTGTCCCTCAGCTCTTTAGCTCAAGGCTAACACTCTACCACTTGAGCCACAGCACCACTTCCAGTTTTCTGATGGGTTTATTGGAGATAAAAGTCTCACGGACTTTCCTGCCCCGGGTGGCTTTGAACCGCGATCCTCAGATCTCAGCCTCCTGAGTAGCTAGGATGACAGGCGTGCACCACCAGCACCTGGCAAAAGGAAAAGAAGGAAGGAAGGAAGGGAGGGAGAGAGAGAGGGAGGGATCAGCATTGTTCCACTGTGAATTCAAAGAATTCACAGGAAAGAAGGAAGGAAGAAGGAAAGAAAGAAGGGAAAGAAAGATTGATTTAACTAAACAAAATGCGAGGAAGTATAAACCATAGTAATATCTGCCAACCAAAACTATAGCCAGACAAATTCCAAAATGAAGATGCACGCCTAGTAAAGCAAAGCTGATCAATTTCATGGCCAGTCAAACTCGGTGCAAGAAATACTAGCATATTCTGTGTAAACCATGTAAATATGTGATGTGTGGCATATTCTGTGTAAACCATGTAAATATGTGATGCGTGGGGTCCCGTAATTTCTTTAGAATAGGCATCACTGCTGAGAGCAGAGTTTATTCCGTTGTGTTTGTGGATTTAAAGTATGTAGAATTTTTTTATATTGCTCTATAAAAAGTCTGTAGCCCAAGAAGTGGGCGGCAAGAGTAGAAAATATTCACTTGTAAGATTTCTGTTTAACTTTGACATAAATTTGGCTATAATGGCTTACGTTAATCCACAGCACTAGAAAATAATGCCAAAACAGAATAAAAATGGTATATGTTTAAAACATTGTTGACCATAAAATGAGGCAGGAATATATAGAGGAATATAAAGAGGACTAAAAAGAGATATTAGAAAAGAAACACCGGAGTGGCATGTAAATCTGAGCACCTCAATGGTTAAATTAAATAGCTTAACAAAATAAACACTCCAACCAAACACTCAAGACAAGACTTGCCTTAAGCCAACAAACTTCAGCATGAAGGCATGCAGAGACTGCAAGTTACCACGAAAACAGCATGCCACGTCCCCCAAAGAGTCAGTTTTACAGACGAAAGTAACATTTAACAATGATAAAGCATTAATGTCGCAAGAAACTAAAAACAATGCACATATTGGCACAGACAGTAAGATCCCAAGTCGAGGAAGCAAAACTGGGGCTGCGGAGAGGAGGCCTGCACAATTGCAGCCTTCAGTGGGGCTCCCTTCTGACGGGAGAGCAGTGCAAACGCTAGAAGTCAGGAGCACTCAGAAGACTGGGGCCAGCTATTAAGCTGGCATCTGTAGACCACTGCAGACTTACCTCAGAACTAACACCCAGACAGGGAAGAATGGCTGGGTCACGTGGCAGAGATACATTTACACTTTTTCAAATGTCCCAACTCTTTCCCAAAGTGATTTTATTGTGTTTGATTGGTCTTTATTGATTGTCATCTTAAAAATCTAGACTGTTAACTCTGCCCACAAACCTTTTAAGATGCATGGAAGATGAACCAAGAAATACCAATGCTGGCTAGTAAAACAATATCAAAAACTGAAAGTCATAAAGTGTACATTCCCCGACCAGAATAAAATTAAGTGAGCAACCAAGTAAGGAGTAATAACTAAAAAAATTCTCCAAACATATGTATATACCCTTTAAACAACCCATAGGTTAAGAAAAAGAAATGAAGATTTTATATATCTTATTGAATAAGTTTTTTTGTTTGAATGATAATAAACTGGTAACTGTATTTAACTTCTGCATACACATGGAAGGTCAGGAAAATGGAAAGGGTTATCCTACAGAAGTTGATGGAGAAAGGTATCCCACAAAAGTGGAAATTGAACTAAGCAGGAATGGCTCCTCCATAAGACAAAATAGCGAACCTCAAGACAAAAACCAATGGTTTCCTTCACCGGTGACAACTAGAATTTGCCTCTGAATCTATTTGCATATGCAAATGGTTACAAGTGTATTGACTGGCATATGGTAGACTCTAGGGAGAACTCAAATAAGGTAATTCCTTAGAAAGACAAAAGTCAAAGCCCAGCAACATCAGCACCAGGAAACAAGTACTTTTAAGAGTGAGGGTGAAGCCCAGGGGAGAAGAGTAAAATGAAGGATGAGGAGAGTGCACTCCAGCGTCCACCATATATACTACACAATGAAGAAGGATGAGGAGAGTGCACTCCAGGGTCCACCGTATATACTACACAATGAAGAAGAGCAAGGGGGCATATGTTGAAAGGGCTGACATGGATCAAGATACGTTGTATTCGTAAACTGCCTTGCTAAGTCAAAGCTCCTTTGTACTACTATTTAAAGACAATTTTTTAAAAAGAGACCAAGTAGGTCCCTATAAAGATCAAGGAGCTATTCAACCAGGAGATGTAACAATGCAATCGTATGCTCTCCTAATGCCAGAGTACCTGATTCTACCAAACAAGCACTGTTAGATACGAAGAAAGACAGACTGTAATGCAAGGGTCGCTGGGGGCTTCAGCACCCTGCTTTCATCAATGAACAGATCACCTAGACAGAAACTAACAGAGAAATATCAGTGCTAAGCTGCACAGCAAGTGAACCTGGCTGACATTTTCAGGGGATTTTATCCACGGCTACAGAATATACATCCTTCCTGCACACACATTATCAGAGTATTATCCAGGGCAGACCACTTATGCGACCACAAAGCAAATCCTCAACAAATTCAAAATCAGCAAAATTATATCAAGTATAATTTCATTCCTGACTGCAGTAGAATGAAACCGGACATCAACCACAAAAGAAACTTTAGGAATCATGCACATATATGTGGAACGACATTGGGTGAAAAATGGTTCAGTGTGAAAACAAGAGGAAAAATTTAAAAATCTCAAGTATGGAAATGAAAATGTGACATACCAAACTTTGTGGGACAGAGCAGAAGCAGTGCTCACAAAGGGATGTTCATAGAAATATACACCAGCATTGAAGACCCAGCCTGTTTCCAGTGACCTACTGCTTCATCCCAAAGACCTCAAAAGGTAAAAGCAAAGCAAAACCAAACTTAGTCTAAGGAAAGGAATAGCAATGATTCAAGCAGAAATAAATGAAACAGGAGACAAAAATATACAAAGGATCAATAAGATGAATCAACTTGTTGAAAAGCTTTTTTAAAATACAGAAAAACAATTAGACTAAGCAAGGGAATAAAAGAGAATTTCCAAGTAAATAAAACCAGGGATGTTAAAGGAGACATTACAACAGATATCACAGAAATACAAAGGGTCATTAGTGATGGCAGCAAACTGGCAAACCCAGGGGAAAGGGATACTTTTCTTGACACATGTATCCTGCTAAAGTGAACCATGAAGATGCAGAAAATCTAGACAGCAGTCATGAGTAATGAGACTGATTCAGTAGTAAGGTCTTGCCATGTGAAACCAAGGCTCAGATAGCTTCAACTTTTGATAAAAAAAAAAAAACTAGTGCCAATGGATTCCTCCCAAACTATTCCAAAGATACAAGGAAGGAAAGAAGGAAGGAAGGAAGGAAGGAAGGAAGGAAGGAAGGAAGAGAGGGAAGGAGGGAGGAGAGAGGGAGGGAATTGCTCCAAACTCATTCTATGGAACTAGCATAATCCTGATACCAAACCTAGAAAAGTATACATTAAAAACATTAAAGATGCAAAAACATCTCAAAACACTTGCAAATCAAATCCAACAGTGTAGAAAGATTATTCACCATAATCATGTTGCATGACCTCAAAGATGGTAGGATGATTCTGTCTCCTAGGCAAATCAATAAGCATATCACACAACAACACAATGAAATGATGAAAATCATATTCTCGTTCTAATGGAGGCAGGAGGGGTATTCAACAACAGTCAACATTTTTCATGATAAAAATTGTGAATGAGTAAGGTATAGAGAACTGTACCTCAATATATATAAAACTCATCACCAATAGCATACCAAACATGGAAGAGCTTGAAGCCTTTTTTCTGAGACAAGACAAGGGCTCTCTACTTGTCACTTCTGTCATTCAATATAGTACTAGAAGTTTTATCTTGCAACTGCTCAAGAGCAATATATAGGAGGCATACAAGTAAGAGGATATGGTTCTATATACAAAAATCGGTAAAGACCACATCAAAATACTATTCCATTGATAAGCTAATCAATTAAGTTGGAGGATAAAAATTCAACATGCAAAAATCAATTGCATTTTCATAACAAACTTGCTGAGAAATAAATCATGAAAGCAATCATGACTGCATAATAGCTAGAAGTACTTAATCAAGGAAATAAAGGATCTCTATAAAAACTACACAACACTGATTAAAAATAATAGAAGGCACTCACTGTGGGAAAACATACGGTATTATAGGCTGGAAAATTTAATACATTAAAAATTCTCCTACTTCCTGAAGTGAGTTACAGACTCATTATAGTTGCCATGAAAATACAAAAGACATTCTCCACAGAAGTAGAAAATAGCCTTAAAGTTTTTAGGGAATCATAAAAGATCACAAATAGCCAAAGGAATTCTGAATAAAACTGACAAATCTGTAGGCATCCAATAACCAATATTCAGATGTGCCACAGGACCCTGGGAACAAATACAGTATTGCACTGGCTTCAAAGCGGACATACAGACCAGTGGAAAAGAGAAGAGATTTGAAAATAAGCCTAGCATCTGCAATCAGCTGACTCTTGATAAAGGTATCTGAAACACAGGTGAGAGGACTAACAACCTCTTCAGTAAGTCCTGCCGAAGACAGGTCCCACATCACATAGAAGGTGCAGACCTGTGCACTTGCTCTCATCTTGTACAAAACTCAACTCCAAATGAATTTTTTTAAACTAAATATGAGACCTGAAACTATGAAGCTATTAGAAGAAAACACCCCTCAAGTACAACGTAAGTGCAAGATGAGGGTTTTTTAAAAATAAGATACCAGAAATACGGGCAACAAAAGCAAATACTGACAAATCATATGGTGTCAAATGAGTATGTTTCCACAAAGAAAGGAAAGACTCATCAGTGTGCAAGGAATGGCAGAAAATGTCTGCAAACTGTTCACCCAATAAAGGTTTATCTAGTAAACAAATGATGTCCAGGACATTGAGGAATTGAAAGGAAACTCAACAATGTGAGGGAAATAAATGATCCAATTAAAACATGGGCAAATACTCTGAATAGACATTTTCTTCAAAGAAAAATTTATATACGGCCCACAAATAAATAAGGACTATTTAGTATCACAATGCATCGGGAAAATGCAAATCAAACCCACAAAAATGAGCCATTATTTCACCCCATTGAGATTGATTATTGCCAAAAGCACAGAAAAATAAACACTTCAAATGCTGACAAAGATAGTGAGACAAATGGGTTTTTTCATACATGTATATAATATTCTTTGACCATATCTCTGTCCTGTCCCCCACCCCGACTTTCATATCCTTTCTTTCCTTCCCCCTTTCCAACTTCCACATGAGAGAAGATGTGATACCTGTCTCTGAGTCAGTCCTCTTTACTTAACATAATGATCTCCAGCTCTCTTTTCTTGCCCAACTCTTGATCTATAGCATTTTCCTATTCTGATAAAAATATCTTTCTGATTTTCCTGTTTATTCCCTTTTGACTCGTGAGTTGTTTTTATCTCTGAATCCCTGGTTAGTTTCTAGATCTTTTTGGCCTTGCTGATGTCTAAATTAATTCTACTGTGATCAGATAAAGCTGTGTATCATTTTCACACATTTAGATTTATTACAGCTCAGTGTTTTAAGGCCCATCGTATAATCAATCACAGTAAATCATGAATGTACCACAGTAACTTGAAACAAAATTATAGTGGGTGTTATGTTTGTGACTATGTGGTGGAGATATTCTGTAGGCGGCTGATAGTGCTGTTCAAATATCCTGTCTCTGTTGAATTTCTATTGACTTTTTCTATGAATTGCTGAAAGATATTAAAATCATCTGTAAAGAATGTAAAGTTGCTTTGTTCTTACAACTTTTGCTCCGTGCTTATCCATCTAGGTGTTTTGCACGCCTTCCATGTTTTGATGCTCTCTGAATTGCTGAGAAACAGCTTTTACCTTGATTATGAAACTGTATTTCTCCTAATAGTCCTAGTAATGTTTGCTGTGTGTAACTAAATTTCTGTTATTATTAAGATACAGACTTGTTATCTCTTCCTTAAAATAGTGACTTTTTTTGTTGGTTGGGGCTTGAACTCAGGGCCTGAATTCTGAGCTTATGTGCTGAAGGCCAGTGCTCTATCACTTGAGCCACAGAGCCACTTCGGTTTTCTGGTGGTTAATTAGAGATAAGAATCACATGGACTTTCCTGCCCAGGCTGGCTTCAAACTTGATCCTCAGATCTCAGCTGCCTGAGTAGCTAGGATTACAGGCGTGAGCCACCAGCACCCAGCAAAAAGTGACTTGCTTATCATTCTGAGATGCCCCTCTCCTTTAACTGTGATGTTATTGAAATCTATTTTTATCTGAATTTAATATAGCCACGCCCATTTTCTTAGACTTAGCACTACATGGTATCTTATCTGTCCACTTTCCAGCTTTCTCTGTCTTTAGACCTATCTATATATTTATCTATATATTTAACATCTATGTCTCCATTTATCTATCCATTATCTGTCATCTATCCATCTATCTATTATCTATCCATCCACTATCTGTCATCTATCCATCTACCTATTATCTATCTATCTATCTGTCTCTATCTTTTCTCCTTTATCATCATCATTGCCATCATCATCACCATCTCTCATGACTGGAGAGGGATACCTGTGTCAGGCCCCAGGTGTATGCACAATAGGCATGGTAGGTCATGCACTGCTTTTCAACCCCCATTGTGCTATCTCTGTGTGCTAACGGCAATTTTGATCATTAATATGCGATGTATTTAGACCTGTATTTAGATCTACTGTTTGACTGGTAGGCTTCTTTTTGGTATCCCCTGATTTTTGTTCCTTGGTTCCTGCACTCCTTGACATTTTAAAAATACCTTTATTAAGTTAATTTACTTATCATTTGTCTTCTGTGTTTTAGACAAAGTTCTATGAAGTATGACATAAATTTGGTATCTCACAGTCGACTTCAGGTCAATATTGAACCGGTTCGTGTAAAACCCAAAATCCTTCACATCCTTAGGTTCCCTCTTTTTCTTGCTTGCCATGGTATTTTATTTTATATTTGACCTCTGCCTCACACTTCTTCCCCTGCTTCTTACTGATTAGCAGTTTTCTGATCTCCACTGTTTATGACGAGAATTGCATCTGGAGTTGTTTCTCTCTTGCGTTCTATGTCACTTTTCTTTCGCATTTTTCTCTTAATTTTGTTGTTTTCCAAACATTTCCTTTGATGTGCCTATACACAATTTTCTTTGAATGTTTTCTATTTGAGGTTTGTTGAAATTCTTGAATCAGTAAATTCACACATTTTGCCAAGTTTAGAACATTTTTGGCCATTCAATCTTAAAACATTCTTTTTGGTCTATTCTTCTAGAATTTTGAAGATATTTATATTAACACTTCAAGACTCTGGCTTGATAATTTCATGTCTGTTTGCTTGCTTGTTATCTGTTTTCCTGGAAATTGGCAAGTACTCACACATGCTAGGCAAGCACCCTACCACTTGAGCCGTACACACCCAGGTTCTTTGTGTGACGTTTGTTTTCAAGGTCTTAAGTGCTTTGCCCAGGCCTCCTTCTGTGGCATGTCCAGCCACACTTAGTACCCTGCTCCTTCTGGAACAGCATTTGTATATCTTCTTAATATCTACTGATAGACCTTTACTACTACTTCCTCTAGGTCTCCTTCCTGCTACTGAGCCCAGGTAGTGAGATATTTATTTCATATGTTGTAATTTTCTAACTCTTTGTCCTAGCTTATACATGTATTATATATATATATATATATATATATATATATATAAATGAGACATAAAATATATATTACATTTTATATTTTTCTGATAATATTTTCTGCCATATAATTCAAGTATGTCTCCCTTTCCCTTGAAGTCTCAGAAGAATCGTAGCTTGTAATTGCTCTTTCTGATAACTTAAGCACTGCACATATGTAAGGGCCCGCATCCTTTATTTCCCTTGGGAATCTGTCACCTTTTCATGTTTTGTTGTTTTCATTTCAGTTTAAATTTGGGTTGTATCTCAGATGCTGAGAACAGTGCACTGTGTCTCCTTTGGATGCAGATGGATTTCTCTAAGGAACATGGGGTTCAGGGAGTGTTTTTGTTTTGTTTTGTTCTGTTGGTGGTACTGGGGTACTAGGGTACTGGGGTATTGGGGTGCTGGGTTTGCTGTTTTGTTTTGTTTGGTGGCAGTAATGGGGTGCTGGGGTACTGGGTGCTGGGGTACTGGGGTGCTGGGTTTGCTGTTTTGTTTTGTTTGGTGGCAGTACTGGGGTGCTGGGGTACTGGGGTGCTAGGATTGCTGTTTTGTTTGGTAGTGGTACTGGGGTGCTGGGGTATTGGGGTACTAGGGTACTGGTTTGCTGTTTTGTTTTGTTTGGTGGCAGTACTGGGGTGCTGGGGTACTGGAGTGCTTGGGTACTGGAGTGATGGGGTGCTGGGTTTGTAGTTTTGTTTTGTTCCATTGGTGGTAGTGGGGTGCTGGGGTATTGGGTGCTGGGGTACTGGGTTTGCTATTTTGTTTGGTGGTGGTACTGGGGTGCTGCGGTACTGGAGTGCTGGGTTTGCTGTCTTATTTTGTTGGTGGTGGTACTGAGGTACAGGGGTGCTGGGGACTGCACTCAGGACCTTATGCTGGCAGGCTGATGCTCTCTCACTTGAGCCATGCTTCCAGCCCTGGTTTTTGCCTAAGCCAGAAACTACCCCAGTTCAGCTCAGACTCTGTATCTCCTTCATCTTCTACGGACGAGGGCCGAATCATCACTCAGGTTTCTGATTCTGTGTGCTGCCTTGATTCTGGGCTTGCCTTGTCCGAGGGTCTACTTGAGACCACTTGGGGGATGGTCATGGAGGAAACTGGAGGCTCTCGGTCTTGGACTGTCTCCCCACTCATTCTCTGCCTCATTCTTCATCAGTGGCAAATTCCTGGGTTCCTCCCCTTAAATCAGGACACCTGCTGTTCATCTGTCCTGGTCTCAGGACACCTGCTGTTCATCTGTTCTGACTGTGACCCACTCACCGCAGGACACGTGACTGCTTACAGGTGTTGAGAGTTACCTAAATGAATATTGTAAATCTCTCCATCTTTGCTTATGCCTTCCTTTTGTCCTTTTGACCTTGAGTAACACTGGATTGTTTTGTTCATTAACAGACTTGTTTTGTGTTTTGTTTGCCTCTTTAAAGATTTCCTTTATGATCTGTGAGGAGTTATGCAAAGCAGATGCTAGTCCACAAAGCAATCTATGACCGCGGTGCTCTTGATCAGTGTCACCCCTTTCCTCTCCTCCCTCCCACCCTCAATTTTCTTAACTTTGTAGGCTAGGCATAGAATTTTATGACTGCATCTCATTAACAGACTTTTACATCCTAAGGTTTTGTTCCATTTGATTTTGACACAGAAACTATGGAAATGTTTTACCAATTCAGATAATAAATAAATGGATATAATAAGGTAAACTGGCAATACTCTTGTTTTCAGTTTTATTTATTTTTCTTGTCTTACTCCACTGGATTGGAGTATTTTTGGCTCGTTCCAGACTTTGGAAACAAAACCTCAAGACCATTATTCTGAAGAATGATGAAAATGTGTGTGGATAGTGTGTGTTGAGCTAGGGAAGCTCTCTTCTACACATAGTTTCTCAGAGCTCTTATTAAGAGCAGAGTTATTTTTTAATGTACTGTAATGCAAGTACTCCAATAATTATATGGGTTTTATGGGGTGAATTATAGCATGTGGCATTAATGTATCTTTCAGCTCCTAAGAAAATCCAATCTGGTCACGAGTAACTTTTAGTGGGTAACTGTGTTTGAACTGTTAATCTTTTGAGGATTTTTAAAAAAATCTATGCTCACAAATTATATGGACCTATAATTTTGCTTCCTTCTGATGTCCTTGCCTGGCTTGGAGTCAAGATGAGACCGTGACATAAAATGAGTGCTTGCATTTTTATTGTCTGGAAAATTCTTTATGAATTGGTATGATCTACTCATGCACTGCTTGGGAAAGTCACCCATAAAACCAGCCATGCCTACTTTTTAAAAATGGAAAATTTATCATGGAGGGCCTTTAAAATGCAGACCCCATTTCTTTAGTGATTATAGGCTCTATTTAGGTTTGCTATTTCCATTTTGGGTCATTTTATTTGAAGTTACAATTTTCAAGGGATACCTCCAGTTTAAGTTTTTTCATTGATCAGAACAAATCTGCTGGTAAAGTTCTTTAATGTCTTTCCCATGAAATTTATCACACATTCAAAATCGCAGGCACAAAATGTAAAGAACGCAAAGCTGAAACCTCCATGCAGGCCATGAGTGTGGAGGGAGAGCCGGCCATCCCTCCAAAGCCCTCCTGTGCTGGCCTGCCTGGGGTGTGACTCCCACAGCTACAATGGGCCCCACCGTGGACAGAGAACTTTACGGCTCTGGAAAGCCTTAGAATGCCTGCTTCTGGGTCAGTTCCCACCTGCCTCGATGACCAGCATCCCCTGGAGGAGTTTCTTCACACCCTTGAGAACTCGGAGGCCTCCTTTATCTCCTCCCTGTGGCTTCCTCCGCCTCCCCCCTCCCATCTCTGATGCCCAAGCCCCAGGTCAGCCTTCCTATGCACTGACCTTCAAAGCCTGGAGCATGTTCTCCGGGCTTCTGCAAAGAGGCTGCCTTTTAGGCAGGAGACCACCCATCGAAGGGGAGGCCAGATCCTTCCGACACACAATCAAGGGTGCATTTGAGTAAAGAACTTCTGGTTGGAAACCATTTTCCTTCCAACAATGGGAGTGGTGCAGAGTTGGCATGAGATATACCTCCATACCATGAGTTTCCGGAACTCTGTGAACCGTGGCGTTGAACGGTTCACAGAGCAGCCTTCCCCGTTGGTTCATCCTGTGGGCCCGGGGCCTCCCAGCCCTCCTGTCTGACTCTCCACCTGCATCCAGTGTGTCCCCGTGGCCCCTCTGGGTTGTGTTAGGGTTCCTCAGTGATGAGCAGGTGAGGGCCTCCTGTCCACCTGCTGGGTGTCTGTGGGTCTCTCTCTCCTCATTCTGCTCAGCACAATGTCCTGTGGCCTTGGGGTGTGGGCAAGGTGCCTTCTGGGCTAGTCTTCTTGTTCTGCTGTATTTGTCACCCTTTCCTTGTCTCTCCCCCCCTCACTGTCTTCTGCAGGGTTGTCTCACTGTGAGATTGTGTTCTGGACGTTGTCTTCGTTTCTATCGAATTCATCATTTGGGATATCCAAGTTTTAATGTCCAAAAACAGTTTCTTTTATTACTCTCGATGTTCCTCTTATGTTCTAGATTATTTCCTGCTCTTGTTTTATTATTGCAATGGTTTTCATGTCTCCAGTGTATTCGGGAACTTTTGGGGAGGTTTCTTTCCTCTGTCGAGTCCCTCCTTTGGCTGCCGCTGGCTCCCGTCTTCCGGACAGAAGATGTCCCTGCACTGGCAGAGCTTGTGGAGCCGCCTCGGGGTGAGGTTCTGCTGCCCGGTGCGGCAGCCGCGCACCGCGCCTGGGAGCTCTTTGCCTGTGGGTGAAACTCACCAGCTTCACTTCCACACTCAGTGAGCCACGCTTGGGCTCCACCTCATGTCCTGTCTTCAAGTCTTTCCTCTGGAGATCTTCAGACTCTCTCCTCCTTTCCAGGGGAAGCCCTGCCCGGCAGTATTTTAGTTCTGCTGTACAGTTCAATGCCCACAGGACAGGGGCAGCTTGCCCAGGCTCCAACAGGCATGGTTGAGAAGCTCTGAGGTGGGCATTCTTGGAGGGAGGGAAGGAGAGAGGGAGAGAGGGTAAAAGGAGGGAAGGAGAGAAGGAAGGAGGGAGAGAAAGAGGGAGGGAGGGGAGGGAGGGAGGGAGAGAAGGAGGAGGGAGGGAGAGAAGGAAGGAAGGGAAGAAAAGAGGGAGGGAGAGGATGAAGGAGGGAGGGAGGAAAGGAGGGAAAGAAGGAGGGAAAGAGAGAGGGAGGGAGGGAGGAAAAGAGTAAGGGAGGATAGGAGAGAGGAAGAGAAGGAAGGATGGAGGGAGGGAAAGAAAGAGGGAAGGAGGGAGAGAGGGAGGGAGAAAGATGCCCAGGGCTGCCTGGTCCTTTAAATCTTTGTTTTGTTTATACCTTTATCTACTTCTTTCCTTCCCCCATGGGTCCCTCTCTTCCTTTCCATCTCTCCCTGTCTCCCTTCTTTTCCTTCCATCCTTTTTCTCCTTCCCTTCCTTCCCTTCATCCTCTTTCCCTTCCTTTTTTCCATCTCCTCAGTTCTTCCCTTCCTTCTTCCTCTCCCCTTCTTTCCTCCCTCTCTCCTTTCTCCCATCCTTCCTCTTCCCCCTTTCCTTCATCTCCCTTCCTCCCTCCCTCCCTCCCTTTTTCCTTCCCTTGGTACTTTTGGTTTTTGTACAGTGAATCAGTTTTATTCTCAAAATTCCTGGTTAGGGCTTAGGACTCCAACTTTCTGTTTGTTTCCCTCCATTACTAATGTTTGTTTTCCTGTTTCTTAAATTCAACAATTTCGTTTCTTTCCTTTCTGATCCTAGGAAAAATAGGACAACAGCTCTGACGGTCAGAAGTGCCCTGTTCACTTTCCCTGTTCAGGAGAGACAAGGCCTGGGCAGGTGAGACTTGGGAGCGGTCAGTGCAGAGCAGTGCTGGACGCAGGGCAGCGGCCAGTGCAGAGGAGTGCGGGGCGCAGGGCAGCGGCGTTACCTGCAAGAGGACTCACTCTCCTACCTGGGCCAGGTCCGCAGTCCTGGGGAGCGCTGGTCCAGGAGCTGTGGGGCCAGGCTGCAGTGGCACTGCTGATGCGGCTGTCCAGAGAGTCAGCCCTGCGTATGCACCGGTCCTGGAGGTCAGCACTGTGCACGCAGCTGTCCGTGGAGGTCAGGCCTGGTATGCACTGGTCCTGGAGGTCAGCACTGTGTGTGCAGCTGTCCGTGGAGGTCAGGCCTGGTATGCACCTGTCCCGGAGGTCAGCACTGCGCATGCAGCTGTCCGTGGAGGTCAGGCCTGTGGAGGTCAGGCCTGGTATGCATCTGTCCCGGAGGTCAGCAGGACCGTGTGCTCTTCAGAGGACAGTGCTGCTTTTCCAGCGGTGACACAGGAGCTCCGGCGCAGCTCTGTGGGCCTCACATGCCTCCTGGTGGGTCTCCTCCCATGAACCTCCCTGCTGGTAACTTTCAGTGAGTCTAATATCCCCACCCAGGCCTCCTCTGCGCAGACCCCCTGCTCTCCAGGTGCCCCCCGCCCCTCCCCCAGCATGTCGGGCTGAACAGTGGTGGCCCCCCTCTTGAATTCGTAGATTGGGATTTATGCCTCAAGATGAAGGCATTAGAGGGGGAGGTTTGGGGGAAAGGGTCACGTCGCAGTGGAACCCCGGCGAAGGAGCCGCAGACAGCTGCATGCAGCTTCACCCGCTTTCCTCAGGAGCGCAGGGGCAGTTTCGACCCCGGGTTTGATTCGGGCTTTTGCCGATGTTGCTGGTTCTCCTGTGTGCACCTCGCGTCAAGCGCGCTGTGGTTCTAGAGTCACGTGGCCAACTTCACCACTCTCAAGTCTGGAGTCCTGGCGGTGCTGACCGGCAGAGGGTTTGCTCTCGCAGCCGAGGAGGGCTCTGCGCTGCGGCTGGAGCACCGTGGGTTTTTTTTTTTTATTGTAAAGATACTATACAGAGGGTTACAGTTACATGAGTGAGGTAATGAGTACACTTCCTCTTGAACATTGTTAGCCCCTCCATTGTTTTCCCCCTACCATCCCCTCCCTCCCTTCCTTCCCCGAAGTTCTTTTTTTTTTTTTCTAAGTCACAAGTTCATTCTAACTTTCCTGGAGCAAATTGTCTATCACAGTCTGTAATATATAACAGTGTTCACATGTTATACACCATACATGTGATCAGCAGCATGGGGATATTTAGTAGTGGTTCAACCAGATGAGCAGGAGTTCTTTGTTTCTTAAGTCCTGTTAGTTTTGTCGTATCACCTAACATTTTGGATTTAGCATCCACTTATCAGGGAGACCATGTACCGTTTGTCTCTTCGCTCTTGGCTTACCTCGCTCAACATGATTCCTTCTAGCTCCATCCATTTCCCTGCAAATGCCATTATTTTGTCATTTCTAATGGCTGCATAATCATTGTGTATAGATACCACAATTTTTGGATCCATTCATCTGTCGTGGGGCATCTGGGTTGTTTCCATATCCTAGCTATTGTGAACAGTGCTGCAATAAACATGGAGGTGCACGTGTCCTTGTATATTGGTCACCGTGGGTTTTTAACCCATCCTTCTGTCCCAGGTCATCTCCACAAAGGGTGTCCTGTCTCGTGGTGAGATCGTAGATGCCTTGCAGTGTGTTGAGACGCGATTGAGGGCCTCCTACAGATTGATTTCCGTGAGTTCCCCACGTCTGCTTAGGAAAGGAAAAATATCCTGCAATGTTGAGATACAGGACTCTACAGTCGGCACTTTTGCTTATTATTGTGTTGTTTCAATGTTTCGTATGCTGAAAGTATTTTGCTGTTGAGATTTTCCTGAGCACACTCCATGGCAATCGTGTGGATTCGTTTCTGGAAGTTCTGTTGATTTTCATGGTTTACAAGGTGGACCTGTGCCGTGTTGTACGTGTTCGGTGGGCCGGCGCTGTGTTGTAGGTGTTGGGTGGGCCTGTGCTTATGAGAGGTTCTCCGGGCTGATCTGGCTTTGCTCTTGTGAAGCGGCCTCTCCAACACTGCAATTTCTGTTCTGCTTCTGATCTCACTGCACCAACAGAGCTTCCTCCCCTGGTTTGTGGCCAAGACTCTGGGCTTCTCTTGGATTTCACAAGGTGTTTTCTTATCTGGTTGTTATGTCTCATGCTTAGTATATGCATCTTTTAATATATTGATGTTTCTTAATGAGTTGCATTTGAATATTATCTCTGTATACAGTTTATGCTGTGAGATTCTTTCCTGCCATGTCAATGGATCCTCTCTCCCTCTCTCTCCCTCTCTCTGTATGTGTCCCTCTCCTTCTCCTACCCTCTCTCTTTCCTGAAGGAAGAGCAGCAATTAAGCTTGAGCAGACCCTAGATGGTGGACTCTTGGAGGGAAAGGTGACAGTGGAGCAGAGCAGTGACCTGCTTCCCAGGAGCACGGCTGGGGAGGCCTCCTTCACTCTCCCAGCTCTCTGATCTCCTTCTGGGTCGCCTAGGGGCCCAAATCCACTGCAAACCAGAGGGCAGGAGGCCTGAGGAGGGACAAGCCTACGGCGTCTACAGTCACTGTCTAAGCAGTTACTTCAGAGATTTTACGGAGCCTCACTGCCCAAACAATATAATGATGCTGGTTGATGAACAAGCTTCTGCAGCCTCTGTGAGACGAGGAGGCTGCTGCCGCTCTGTGTCCTCACCTCTTCCACTTCACTTCAGCTCAGCACCTCCCCTCCTCCCCCACCCCTCCCCTCCCCCCTGTCCCCTCCCCCCCGCTCCGCATCCCTGTGGCTGTGGCTGTAGCCTGAGTGCTGATTTCTCCGGCCTTGGAAGAAGCTTGCTGTCTGCTTGTTGGCTACAGCTTTGCCACGATGCTCTCTCCTCGTAATGTCTCACCTGTGAGGGAGCGCGGTCCCCTGAGTGCTGGCCCGCGCTGTCCCCACCTCTACTGCTGCCCTGATGGGCCTCAGCCACGGAGCTCCGCCGTCCGACCGTTGGCTCCAGGGCACGTGGGGCTTCCTGCAGCTGCTGCCGTGGAGGCTTCCACGGGTGGCCACGTGAGCCTGCCCGCTCCTAGTGTGGGCCTGGAGGAGGGAGGGAGGGAGGCCGGGGCCTGGGCATGGGTGAGCCTGGATGCAGGGGGCTCAGGAGACAGCAGGGGGCAGGCCGGAGGGTGCTCAGTCACTGGAAGTCAGGCCTGAGGCCTGGAGGGTTCTAGAACACGGGCTGCCAGAGCAGTGTCAGCTCTGAGCCGGGGCCGGGAGACCCCTGGGAGGCACGTCTGGGTGCAGTGGCCAGGGCCCCCGCGCCCCCCCCCCGCCCCGAGGGCTGGGCTTCTTGGGAGCTGAGTCCACACGCCAGGCAGGGTCAGGCCCCCGTCTCCCTGGTGAGGCGCTTGCTTTCCCGCAGACGGCGGCTGATGTGAAATCATAAAATGCACCATTTGGTTTTACTTTCCGGTAACCTTGGACGTTACAAAAGTGCGTGTCAGCAGCGTCCAGCAGGGCGGCTGTGTGGACCACAGCCCTGTGGGGACCCCACCCCCCCTCACAGCAACTGGCGCTGCCACTGCCACAGATCCAGCCCTTCTGGGCCGATTGCACACTGCTCCCCTCACCCTCCTTACCATAGCCCAGAGGCTGTGGTTGATCGATTGATCGATCATCCCCCTACCTGGGGTCCCCAGAGACCCATCCCCCCAAGAGCACCTGAAGAGCCAGACAGTGCTGAGCACCCAGGTACTGCTCCCCCAAGCCTCCACAACGGGCTGGAGTTTATTGTACAAATTGAGCATTGGAAACAGCAAGGAGCAACAATGGAACAGAGCCATTCTGATAACATATGGCGGACACAGTGGTTTACAAGGGCAGATGGCTGATTTCTGCACACTGGCTCCTGAGTTTTCCACAGGAAGGTGGGCCACCAGGGCCAGAACACTGTGGGAGGGGCCCGGCCCTTCCGGCTCTTCTGGGAATGGGGTCTGGTCTGCCCCAGCGTGAGGCCCTCCTCCCGCACCCCCGGGAGCAGCCCTCCCCCACCCCGCCACCGCCAGGCAGCTCCCCCCTCACCCCGCATCTTCCTGTCTCCCCATGTCAGCCCCAGCAGGAACCCAGCCCCGGTCAGGTTAATGACAGAGTCAGTGGGTATGGTGTATTTGGTTCAGAAGGGAATTAACCATAGACCAGGGGGAAACGGATGAACTCTAAAGCTACCAGGCTGAATAGAAGGGCAAGGTGCCCAGAAAATCCATGAAACTTTTACAAAACACAAAAGATAAAATCTACTTTATTGCAGGGGGATCTAGACACCCACTGTCAAGGGAGCACTCAAGAAAAGCAAGCCAGCAGCTGGCGGCTCATGCCTGTCAGCCTAGCTACCCAGGTGTCTGAGATCTGAGGATCACAGTTCAAAGCCAGCCTGGGCATAAAAGTCCATTATACTTTTATTTCTAATTAACCAGCCAAAAAGCTGAAAACAGATCTATAGCTCAAGCGGTAGAGTGCCAGCCTTGAGCAAAAATAGCCAAGTGAGACTTTAAGGCCGTAAGTTCAAGCCCCATTACCAGCACCACACACACACACACACACACACACACACACAGGTTTTGCCAGGGGATGGGCCCCAGGAGGGTGAGGAGAGGAGGTGGGTGTCTACCGTCCCCCCACCCCGCCCCGCCCCATGGCAGGCCGCAGCTCTGCTCTGCTCTGAAGCCCACAGGAAATCAGAGGTGAGCTTCTCCTCCCGACGCCCGCCGGCACTCACCTTTCCTCTAGCTCGAGTCTGTCCTGCTCACGTGCCTCTGGTGGACTCGAGTCCCCTCACAGAAGGTCAGGGATGTCCCCCTCCCTGTCCCACCCAAAGCCTGCGGCCTGCGAATGGGACCTTGTTTGGAAGCTGTGTGTTTTGCAGATGTCAGGAAATGGAGGCAAGGACGGTGATGTGTGGAAGCTCAGAAGAGTCCATGGGATAGAGGCTGGTCCTCTTCCCGGGAGTGAGGACTCTCCCTTCTTTGTGGCCAGGATCAATGCCATGGAGAATATAGGAATGCCTAACACCTTGCAATCTTACTTAATAGCACCACACTGAGAAGCCCTTGCAGAGCATGAGCAGGTGGGTAGACATGAAAGCCCCATGAATCTCGGCCCCTGAGCCGTGCCAGAAGTCCCTTCAGGAAGATGCCTTTGACCGGCCCACCAGCCAGGCAGGAGCACCCGGCTTTCCCACCAGAGGCCGACCCGGGATCGTAGTTCTTTTTAATCTTTGCCAACTTGCTAAACAGATAAAGGTATCACTCCCTTTGTGGTTTTAATTTGCATGTCTTTGATTACCTCTGAGTTTGAACATCTTTGTGAGGGTTTATTGGTCACTTATGTAAATAATTCCTGGACATTTATGAAACCATTTTAAATATCCAGCTGCCTCTCTCAGTCAAAGGCAGAGGACTGGGCTCTGGGGACAAGGCGGGTGGGGGGGGCAGGGGGTGCTGGGCTCCTGGTCAAGCCCGTGATGTGTGGCCACCTCCCCATGGAGCCCCTGGGCTCTCGCTTGTCTCTGTGTTGGGGAGCCAGCCCCCCTCCAGGTGGACACAGGCCTGGGTGCACGAGGTCGGCTTCCAAGGCCTCCCTCCACAAAATTTGCGTTTTAGCAGGGAGCAGGGAACTCGCTCCAGGCTGACGCTCCAGAGACTCCCAAAGAAGGGAACTCGCTCCAGGCTGACGCTCCAGAGACTCCCAACGAAGGGAACTTGCTCCAGGCTGGCGCTCCAGAGACTCCCAACGAAGGGAACTCGCTCCAGGCTGGCGCTCCAGAGACTCCCAACGAAGGAAGGGGCTGAGCCTGGGAGCCTTCAAAGCTAAACCAACTCCCAATAAATACAGTAGAACCACTTGGTTGCGCTTTCCAACGACGCTCCCACCATCTCCACCCCCAGGGGCCCATCCGGAGAGGAGGGATGGAGATGCATGGCCCAGCCTGGAGCGTCTGGGTAAGCGGAAGGACCCGGAAGTTCCGCTCCAGGAGTCACCTCCTGCTCCCATCCCAGTGGTGTCCTGGTCTGGGCCTGGGCCAGCCCTGGGCAGAAGGCCCCCATGTCCAAGGTTGGACATGGCCTGACTGTCACAGCCACACTTTCTCATTCTTTCCAAAACTTCTTTGCCTCCAAGGACCCTGGACCTCCATGATCACCTCCTCCATGGTCCATGATCACCTCCTCCATGATCATCTCCTCCATGGTCATCTCCTCCATGGTCATCTCCTCCATGATCATCTCCTCCAGGGTCATCTCCTCCATGGTCACCTCCTCCATGATCACCTCCTCCATGGTTATCTCCTCCACGGTCACCTCATTGAGTGTCATCTCTTCCGTGATCACCTCCTCCATGTTCAGCTCCTCCACGGTCATCTCCTCCATGATCAGGTCCTCTGTGATCATCTCCTCCATGATCATCTCCTCCAGGATCATCTCCTCTGCGGTCATCTCCTCTGTAATCATCTTCTCCACGGTCACCTCCTCCATGGTCATCTCCTCCATGATCATCCCCTCCATGGTCATCTCCTCCATGATCATCTCCTCCATGATCATACCCTCCATGGTCATCTCCTCCATGATCATCTACCTCCTCCATGATCATCTCCTCCATGATCATCTCCTCCATGATCATCTCCTCCATGGTCATCTCCTCCAGGATCATCTCCTCCACAGTTATCTCCTCTGTAATCATCTTCTCCATGGTCATCTCCTCCATGGTCATCTCCTCCATGATCATTGCCTCCATGGTCATCTCCTCCATGATCATCTCCTCCATGGTCCATGATCATTTCCACCATGGTCACCTCCTTCATGGTCCATAATCATCTCCTCCATGGTCATCTCCTCCATGATCATCTCCTCCAGGGTCATCTCCTCCATGGTCATTTCCTCCATGGTCATCTCCTCCATGGTCACCTCCTCCATGGTTATCTCCTCCATGGTCATCTCCTCCATGATGATGTCCTCCAAGGTCCATGATCATCTCCTCCATCGTCACCTCCTCCATAGTCACTTCATCCATGGTCCATGATCATCTCCTCCATGATCAGCTCCTCCATGGTCATCTCCTCCATGGTCATCTCCTCCATGGTCATCTCCTCCATTGTCATCGCCTCCATGGTCATCTTCTCCAGGGTCATCTCCTCTGGGATCATCCCCTCCACGGTCATCTCTGTAATCATCTCCATGGTCACCTCCTCCATGATCATGTCCTCCATGGTCCATGATCATCTCCTCCATTGTCACCTCATCCATCTTCACCTCATCCATCGTCACCTCATCCATGGTCCATGATCATCTCCTCCATGATCACCTTCTCCAAGGTCATCTCCTCCATGCTCATCTCCTCCAGAGTCATATCCCCCATGATGAACTCCTCCATGATCATCTCCTCCATGGTCACCTCCTCAATGGTCACCTCCTCCATGGTCTATGATCATCTCCTCCATGGTCATCACATCCATGGTCATCTCCATGATCATCTCCTCCAGGGTCATCTCCATGATCATCTTCTCCATGGTCACCTCCTCCATGGTCACCTCCTCCATGGTCCTCTCCTCCATGGTCACCTCCTCCATGATCACTTCCTCCATAGTCAGCTCTTCCATGATCATCTCCTCCAGGGTCACCTCCTCCATGGTTATCTCCTCCATGGTCATCTCTTCCATGATCATCTCCTCCATGATCATCTTCATGGTCATCTCCTCCATGGTCATCTCCTCCATGATCATCTCCATGGTCCATGATAATCTCCTCCATGGTCACCTCCTCCATGGTCCATGATCATCTCCTCCATGGTCATCTCCTCCAGGGTCATCTCATCCATGATCATCTCCTCCTGGGTCATCTTCTCCATGGTCATATCCTCCATGATCATCTCCTCCATGATCACCTCCTCCGTGATCATCTCCTCCATGGTCAGCTCCTTCATGGTCCTGTTCTCCATGATCATCTCCTCCATGGTCACCTCCTCCATGGTCATCTCCTCCGTGATCATGTCCTCCATTATCATC